>NC_044278.2:122205227-122505227 GCF_004027225.2 Strigops habroptila
TCCATGTGCATACCCCTCCATACACGCACCCTCATGTGCACACCCACATCCATGTGCACACACCCCATGTGCACCCACCCCCATGTTCACACACCCCCATGTGCACACACCCCATGTGCACACATCCATGTGCACACAGCCCATGTGCGCATCCCCCATGTGCACACACACATGTGCACCCACATCCATGTGCACACACCCCCATGTGCACACATACATGTGCGCACACACCCCCATGTGCACACACATCCATGTGCACACACCTCATGTGCATACACACGTGCACACACACACCCTCATGTACACACCCCCCCCATATGCACACCCCCATGTGCACAACCCCCCGTGTGCACACCCCCATGTGCGCACACCCCCATGTGCACACCCCCATGTGCGCACATACATGTGCGCACACACATGTGCGTACACACACACATGTGCACACACCCCCATGTGCACACCCTCATGTGCACACACACGTGCACACACACATATGTGCACACACACGTGCACCCCCATCCGTGCACACGTACGTCCGTGCCCCCCCACCCCGTGCGCTCACACGCACCCCCGGGGACCCGGCACACCCCGAGTTCCCTCTTTTCCCTTTCTGATTGGCTGTCTGCCCCCGTTAGCCCGCCTCCTGCACCAGAGCAGCCAATCAGAGCTGCCGTGGCAAGGGGAACGCAGTTGATTCCCACGGGCAGCTCCAAAACCCGGAGCGGAGCGGGGCTGGGACGGGCAGGAGCGGGCAGGGACGGGCAGGAACGGGCAGGAGCGGGCAGGGACGGGCAGGAAGAGGCAGGGCCAGGCAGGGCCCCGCTGGGCTGTGCCGCTTCCTGCCTGCGGCTTCGCAACTAGGAGGCCTGGGGGGTGGCTGGCAGGGTGATGGTGAGCAGTGCAGTGTGGGGCAGTGCAGTTGTATGCAGTGCGGTGCAGTGCGGTGCTGTGCAGTGCGGGTTGGTGCTGGGCAGTGCTGGGCAGTGTGGTGCAGTGCGCTGGTATGCAGTGCGGTGCTGCACAGGGTGATCTGTAGCATGGTGCAGTGTGATGTGCAGTGTGGTGCTGCACAGTGTGATCCGTACTGTGGTGCAGTGTGATGTGCAGTGCGGTGCGGTGCAGTGCTAGCAGTGTGGTTTGGTATGGTTCAGTGTGATGCCGCGCAGTGTGATCTGTAGCATGGTGCAGTGTGATGTGCAGTGTGATGTGCAGAGCAGTGCAGTGCAGTGCTAGCAGTGTGGTTTGGTA
Organism: Strigops habroptila; assembly: GCF_004027225.2. Classification (NCBI taxonomy): domain Eukaryota; kingdom Metazoa; phylum Chordata; class Aves; order Psittaciformes; family Psittacidae; genus Strigops; species Strigops habroptila. The sequence goes on from NC_044278.2 coordinate 122,206,476, forward strand.
TGGTTCAGTGTGGTGCTGTGCAGTGCGATGGTGTGCAGTGCGCCGTGCAGTGTGGTGCAATGTGCAGTGCTGTCTGGTGCACTGCAGTGCTGTGCAGTGCTCTGTGGCACCCTGTGGTGTTGCGCAGGGCTGCGTGGTGCAATCCAGTGGATGCTGTGCAACCTGGTGGTGTGCAGTGCACTGGTGTGCAGTGCTGTGCAGTGCTATGTGGTGCAATGCAGTGCAGTGCTGGGTGGTGCTGTGCAGTGCCATACAACATGGTGCAGTGCAGTGCAGTGCTCTGTATCACCATGCAGTGCTGTGCACAAGCGCTGCAGCCTGTGCACACGTGAGACACCCACGTGCAACAAGGTCACTGCTTGTGCATGAAGCAGCCACGAGCCCCGCACCCATGAGCACCCATGGGTGCACATGGGTACAGCCCAGAGGCCAGGGTGAGGGGCTTGATGGGTGGCCGTGGCAGCCTGTGTGCACCTGGGGGGGCAAAGGGACGTCACCAAGGGCATGGAGGCACCAGTGTCAGAGGCCGAGGAGCTGCTGGGTTTAACCAGGGCTGGAGCGGGATGGGGGCACTTTGGGCAGGGTTTCACCCTGATTTTGGCAGCTCGGCCCGTGCCAGCAGCAAAGCCACCAGGGACTTCCTTTGGGATGAAGCCATCGGATCGGGCTGGGATGGAAGCGCCGCATTGATCCCAGTAATGAATTGCTTGTTAGTGGCAATGGCTCGAGTCAGGCCCGGAGCTGGGATGGAAGCCACAGCCCTGATGGGGAGGTGATGGGCAGAGCTGAGCCCTGCAAGGAGGGGGGCAGGTGCTGAACCCGGGATCCTGCACCCTGGAACGCTGTGGGAAAGGGTCCATGGGGGATGTGGGGGGAATCATGGCCACGCACGGCAAAGGGCAGCGTGAGCCATGGGTGCAGAGTCCTGCCCTGGTGATGAGATGGGTGTCATGGAACCACAGACTGGTTTGGGTTGGAGGGACCTCAAAGCTCCTCCAGCTCCATCCCCTGCCATGGGCAGGGACACCTTCCACTAGAGCAGGTTGCTCCAAGCCCCTGTGTCCAACCTGGCCTTGAACACTGCCAGGGATGGGGCAGCCACAGCTTCTCTGGGAAAAGTCTGTGCCAGCGCCTCAGCACCCTCACAGGGAAGAGCTTCTGCCTTACATCCAACCTGAACTTCCCCTGTCTGAGTTTGAACCAGTCGTGTTGGCAGGGATGTTCTGCCATCCAGAGGCACCAGGACAGGCTGAGAGGTGGGACTGTGTGAACCTCATGGAGCTCAACCAGGCCAAGGGCAAGGTCCTGCCCCTGGGTCGGGGCAATCCCAGTGTTAGAAATCATAACGTTTGATCAGCTTGATTAGATTTCAATCATCAATATATATAGAGAGAGAGTATTTAGGCTTGTGATTTGCTTGATTTGTGTTCCGTTAAGCCTGTTTCTAAGCCAGAGAAGTTTGGTAACTAGGATGTGGACATAGATATATGAGACTATCCAAGCGAAACAGTACTCCTCAGATTACTTCAAAGCAGAACTTTTAAGATAAGAAACGAAGATGCATACCAGTACCAGTCAGAGAGAGATAAGGAGAATGCTGGTGCAAGCACCATCGTTGGAACCTATCCAGGACTCGAAAGGTGAAAAGTACACAGCGAGGAAGACGTCTTACTTCATCTGAGGAAGACTACTTACTTCATCTTGAGACCCCTGCCCACGACCACCAGGAGGCACTGCGCAAGCGCAGAACATATGGAAATGACTTTTGTACTCATTATAATACGAAGCGGGGATAGGGCATGAATATGTATCAGCATATCGGGAAAGGTGATGCATATGTAATACTTTACAGGATAAATTATGAGCACGTTGTAACGGTCTTCGGAACCAGATTTGGGTGCGTACCCCTGGTTCCCGGGGCCTCGAAATAAAGCACCACATATAACCTCCTTAGAGTGGTTATGTGTTCTTCTCTCCGCTAACAGTTTTGGCGACCCAGATGGGACCTCGCGAGCATTGCTGAGGCGGCTCGCGCATCGATCCAGCTCCAGCCGGCACCGAGTGATTCTCGGGGAGCCATCGACCGCGACCGACCTCCGGTGCTCTCGACAGACCAACGGTATTGGTAAGAGACGGTGCTTTATTATTTGGTTTGGTACCATTTCCTGGTCTGGTAAAAGCCTGCCTGTTAGACACGGCGAAAGCTGTGCGTGGTTGGGCTACGGAGCTCCAAGGGAAGCCTAGGCACCGTCTGTCAGGCAGTGGCGAAAGCCCTGCAGGTTCGGCAGCAGTGGTCTGGTCTGGTAAATTATTCGGTATAAAGCCTGCAGGTTCGGCAACAGTGGTCTGGTCTGGTAAATTATTCGGTATAAAGCCTGCAGGTTCGGCAACAGTGGTCTGGTCTGGTAAACTATTCGGTATATTTTTATATTTTGTAATTTAGTTTGTCTGTATTTGTCTGTATTTAAATAAGCTCAGAATGCCACCGATACCAAAGTCGTCGCCGTTAGGGTGTATTTTGAGTCACTGGAAGGAGGGACGGTTTGGACAAGAGATGCAAAAAGGGAAATTGATTGATTACTGTAATGTGTGGTGGACGCAATATGCATTAGAGGATCAAGTCCGTTGGCCGGAGAATGGAACTTTAGATTATGATACGATTATGCAATTAATGTTATTTTGCAAACGGGAAGGAAAATGGGACGAGGTCCCATATGTGGAACTGTTCTTTATGTTAAGAGACAACGATGAATGGAGAAAGGCGTGTGGAATAATGGTTGTTAGTGCAAAATCGAGTGAACAATGTAAAGGCTGTGTGTGTGAGAAGAAATGTATGGGATGCATGGCTGTGAATAATGTTCTGCAACATCAGAAAGATGATGATGATTCTGATTTGTTGATAGCCCCACCAGCCCCGTCAACCCCACCTGCCTTAAGAAGCAGGAAAGTAAGGGATGACAGTGATGACGAGAGTCTAGAAGTAGACAAAGGATGTGAATATAGAAAAGAACGGGAATATCCCATCACCCCAGTTTCACATCGGACCCGACAGCGAGATACGCAGGGTAAAGAGGCAAGGATTCAAACGTCCAGTGTATTATCGGCGCCGCTCCGTCAGGGAGTAGGAGCAGAGGGACCTGTGTATGTTAAAGTTCCTTTTTCCCTGGGAGATTTGGTGCTTTGGAAACAATCTGCTGGGGCTTATCGAGAAAATCCAAGTAAGGTGGCTAGGGTGGTAAAAATGATCCTGAAAACCCAGAATCCTGACTGGGATGATATACAAGTATTGCTAGATACCCTGATGGATTCTACAGAAAAGGAGATGGTGCTAAGGACAGCGCGAGAACGAGTTAGGGAGGATATCAGGCAGGGCATCGTCACCGGGACGGTCGATCAGAATTTCCCTATGGAGGATCCTATGTGGGATTATAATACCGTGGTAGGGATGAGTCGTCTGAAGAGATACCAAGATTGGATAGTGGTTGGGGTACAGAATGCTATGCCAAGAACAATAAATTGGTCAAAGTTATATAATGTCAGACAGGAAAAGACAGAATCTCCGTCCGTGTTTTTGGAGCGACTTAAAGAAGTGGCCAGGAAATATACGGATCTGGATGTAGAAACGGAACAGGCTAAGGCTCAGCTGGCTCTGATTTTCTTAGGGCAATCTCAGGATGATATCAGGAAGAAGTTGCAGAAACTAGAGGGTGCTGAGTTACGTGATTTAGAGAAGCTGCTGGAAACAGCTTGGAAAGCGTATAATAACCGAGAAGGAGACGGTGCTCAGAGGCAGCAGCGAAATTTATCGGCTGTAACACAAGGCAGAGGACAAGGTACCCCTGGTAATAGGGGTAGAGGTAGAGGAATAATGCGTGGGCGAGGAAGAGGATTTGGAACACTTAATAATCCAGGGTCAGGATCAGGCAGATTAGGCATTAATCAATGTGCCTATTGTAAACAGGAGGGGCATTGGAAAAATGAATGCCCTCAGAGACTGAGACAGAACCCGCAACCTGGATACTCCTTCGGGGAATCCGAGGTGGCAAAAGCCATGGTTCTGGGAGAATATTTTTGTATTCGAAGAGAAATAACCCGGAATACCAGTTGGACACATAAAATCATTGGAGCGGTGACTCGAGAATATCCACGACACCCAATAACTCCTCCTCCTACCTATCAGGAAACTACTACATGAGTGAAAATACTTGCAAAGGATGAAGTATTTTCAAAGGGGGGAAATGTTAGAAATCATAACGTTTGATCAGCTTGATTAGATTTCAATCATATATATATAGAGAGAGAGTATTTACACTTGTGATTTGCTTGATTTGTGTTCCGTTAAGCCTGTTGCTAAGCCAGAGAAGTTTGGTAACTAGGATGTGGACATAGATATATGAGACTATCCAAGCGAAACAGTACTCCTCAGATTACTTCAAAGCAGAACTTTTAAGATAAGAAACGAAGATGCACACCAGTACCAGTCAGAGAGAGATAAGGAGAATGCTGGTGCAAGCACCATCGTTGGAACCTATCCCGGACTCGAAAGGTGAAAAGTACACAGCGAGGAAGACGTCTTACTTCATCTGAGGGAGACTACTTCCTTCATCTTGAGACCCCTGCCCACGACCACCAGGAGGCACTGCGCAAGCGCAGAACATATGGAAATGACTTTTGTACTCATTATAATACGAAGCGGGGATAGGGCATGAATATGTATCAGCATATCGGGAAAGGTGATGCATATGTAATACTTTACAGGATAAATTGTGAGCACGTTGTAACGGTCTTCGGAACCAGATTTGGGTGGGTACCCCTGGTTCCCGGGGCCTCGAAATAAAGCACCACATATAACCTCCTTAGAGTGGTTATGTGTTCTTCTCTCCGCTAACACATACACACGTGCACACGCACCCTCATGTACACACACCCCCCCATATGCACACCCTCATGTGCACACCCCCCCATGTGCGCACACCCCCATGTGCACACACCCCCATGTGCACACACCCCCATGTGCACACACACATGTGCACACACACATATGTGCACACACATATGTGCACACACACGTGCACCCCCATCCGTGCACACGCACGTCCGTGCCCCCCCACCCCGTGCGCTCGCACGCACCCCCGGGGACCCGGCGCACCCCGAGTTCCCTCTTTTCCCTTTCTGATTGGCTGTCTGCCCCCGTTAGCCCGCCTCCTGCACCAGAGCAGCCAATCAGAGCTGCCGTGGCAAGGGGAACGCAGTTGATTCCCACGGGCAGCTCCAAAACCCGGAGCGGAGCGGAGCGGGGCTGGGACGGGCAGGAGCGGGCAGGGACGGGCAGGAACGGGCAGGAGCGGGCAGGGACGGGCAGGAAGAGGCAGGGCCAGGCAGGGCCCCGCTGGGCTGTGCCGCTTCCTGCCTGCGGCTTCGCAACTAGGAGGCCGGGGGGTGGCTGGCAGGGTGATGGTGAGCAGTGCAGTGCGGTGCGGTGCAGTGCACAAGTGGCACATCCACGTGCAACAAGGTCACTGCCCGTGCATGAAGCAGTCACGAGCCCCGCACCCATGAGCACCCATGGGTGCACATGGGTACAGCCCAGAGGCCGGGGTGAGGGGCTTGATGGGTGGCCGTGGCAGCCTGTGTGCACCTGGGGAGGCAAAGGGACATCACCAAGGGCATGGAGGCACCAGTGTCAGAGGCCGAGGAGCTGCTGGGTTTAACCAGGGCTGGAGCGGGATGGGGGCACTTTGGGCAGGGTTTCACCCCGATTTTGGCAGCTCGGCCCGTGCCAGCAGCAAAGCCACCAGGGACTTCCTTTGGGATGAAGCCATCGGATCGGGCTGGGATGAAAGCGCCGCATTGATCCCAGTAATGAATTGCTTGTTAGTGGCATGGCTCGAGTCAGGCCCGGAGCTGGGATGGAAACCACAGCCCTGATGGGGAGGTGATGGGCAGAGCTGAGCCCTGCAAGGAGGGGGGCAGGTGCTGAACCCGGGATCCTGCACCCCGGAACGCTGTGGGAAAGGGTCCATGGGGGATGTGGGGGGAATCATGGCCACGCACAGCAAAGGGCAGCGTGAGCCATGGGTGCAGAGTCCTGCCCTGGTGATGAGATGGGTGTCATGGAACCACAGACTGGTTTGGGTTGAAGGGACCTCAAAGCTCCTCCAGCTCCATCCCCTGCCATGGGCAGGGACACCTTCCACTAGAGCAGGTTGCTCCAAGCCCCTGTGTCCAACCTGGCCTTGAACACTGCCAGGGATGGGGCAGCCACAGCTTCTCTGGGAAAAGTCTGTGCCAGCGCCTCAGCACCCTCACAGGGAAGAGCTTCTGCCTTAGATCCAACCTGAACTTCCCCTGTTTCAGTTTGAACGCAGTCATCTTGGCAGGGATGTTCTGCCATCCACAGGGACCTGGACAGGCTGAGAGGTGGACCGTGTGAACCTCACGGAGCTCAACAAGGCCAAGGGCAAGGTCCTGCCCATGGGTCGGGGCAATCCCAGCACAAACACAGGCTGGGGGAGACTGGATGGAGCAGCCTGAGGAGAAGGACTTGGGGTGTTGGGTGAGGAGAAGCTCCCCATGACCCGGCTTCAGTGTGTGCTTGAGCCCAGAACCCCCCCCGTGTGCTGGGCTGCACCCCCAGAGCGTGAGCAGCAGGTCAGGGAGGGGATCCTGCCCCTCTGCTGCGCTCTGGGGAGCCCCCCCCTGCAGTCCTGATCCAGCTCTGGGGCAGCAGCACAAGAGCTCTTGACAAGGGGCTGCAGGGACAAGCTGTGGCTGCCCAATCCCCGGTAGCGTCCCTGCACTCCTGAACCCACATCCCTCACCCTGCTCTGGAGCATCCCTTGGGACCCCGACACGAGGCACCCACGGACCCACCGTGGGGAGATCCACGTATGAAATTTATTTAGGAAACCAAAACCCACCAAAAAATTATAGAGTAAGAAAGAAGGAGGAGGAGGAGGGAGGGGAAAAGGGGAGGAGGAATAGAACGAGAAGAAGGAGAAAGAGAAAGAAGGAGAAGGAGAAGGAGAAGAAGGAGAAGGAGAAGGAGAAGGAGAAGGAGAAGGAGAAGGAGAAGGAGAAGGAAAAGGAAAAGGAGAAGGAAAAGGAGAAGAAGGAGAAGGAGGAGGAAGGAGAAGGAGAAGAAGGGGAGGAAAAGAAATAGGAGGAGGAGAAGCAAAGAAAAGAAGAATGGGAGGAGTGGAAGAACAAGGAGGAGAAGGGGAATGAGAAGGAGGAGCAGAAGAGGAAGAAAAGAAGAAGGAGAAGGAGAAGAAAGGGAAGATGAGAATAACGAGGAGGAGGAGAAGGGGAAAAGAAGAAGGGGAGGAGAAAAACCTGAAGGAGGAGAACAAGAAGGAGAGGAGGAGGAGGAGAAGGAGAAGGAGAAGAAAGAGGAGAAGAAGAGGAAGAAGGAGAAGGAGGAGGAGAAGGAGACAGAGGAGAAGGAGACAAAGGAGAAGGAGCAGGTTCGCCTCCTCCTCGGGCTCCGCCTGAGCCCAGCACAACCAGCGCCGGGAGCGGCGCACGGAGGAGCCGGCGGAGGTTCCGCTGCCCGGGATCCACAGGGATCTGTCCAGGAGCCGGGAGAGCAGCGCCCACCAGCGGCAGGGGCTGGGAGAGCGGGATGCGGCCGGGAAACGGCGATCCCTGCGCCCCGCCATGGCGCGGTACCCGGGATGTGGGGCCCCAGGCGGGACCCCCATCCCCGCATCCATCGGCACCCGTCCGGGATGTGAGACCCCCCCATTGCCGCACTGACACCGGGATGCAGGTACCGGCTGGATGAGGAACGTTGGTCCAGGACCACGCTGGTGTCACACCAGGGATGGAGACACCTTCCTCCTCTGGCAGTGTGGGGGTTCACTGCCTTGTGGGACCATCCGTATCCCCCCTTGTGCCATCTCATGGTGGCCAAGGGAGGTGGAGAAGGGCTTGGGGGGGTCTTGTAGGAGAAGCCAGCAGCCAACGTGGTCACCGCATGGGTCCTACCAGGGTTTGGGCAAAGGCATCTCCGAGTAGGTAAGGCAAAAGGAATTGAGTTCACTTTGTCCATGATGGGGTTCTCCTGATGCTCCCATAGACACGTGTGCTCCAGGGCACCCCAAGAGAACAGGCCAAGCTGCCCTTCATCCTGGTGGGACCAACCCCATCGGACCAACCCCGGTAGAGCCAGGACTTCACTGTGCTGCTTCCATCACCTTCCTCTGCCGTGGTGGTGGTGATGGAGCCATCACCTCCCATGGGCTGGATGGAGCAGCCAAAGGGGCTCAGTGCACCCCAAACCCTCATCCCTGGCTGCCCCTGCCCTGGTTCTCCTGCTCATGGCTGGTTTGGGCGGCTTTAGGTGGGGTGACAAAGAGCTGGAGGGACCCCGTGGGGCTGGTGGAGCAGAGGGGTCCACACGTGTTGGGTGGTGGGGCTGGAGGGACCATGGGGTGGGCAGCAGGGTCCATGCATGGTAGTTGGTAGGACAGGAGGGACCACAGGAGGGCATCACTGTCCATGCATGGTGGTTGGTAGGACCATAGGAGGATGGCAGGGTCCTCAGTCATATGCATCAGTCAGCAGGGCAGGAGGGGTGGTGGGACACTGGCAGGGTCCATGCATGGCCAGAGGGACCATAGGAAACCATCAGGGTCCATGCATAGTGCTAAATAGGACCAGAGGGACCACAGGAGGCCATCGCTGTCCATGCATGATGGTCTGTAGAACCAGAGGGTCCACGGGTGGATGGTAAGGTCCATGCATGGCAGTTGATGGGACCAGAAGGACCACAAGAGACCATCAGGGTCCATGCATGGTGGTCTATAGGACCAGAGGGACCACAGGAGGGCATCACTGTCCATGCATGGTGGTCTGTAGGACCAGAGGAACAGCAGGACCAGGACCACAAAAGACCGTCACGGTCCATGCATGGTGCTCTGCAGGACCAGAAGGACAGTGGTGGGGTCCATGCACGGTGGTCACAGCGGGGTGAAGCCATGGACGGGTTGGTCACTGGTGCAGCCACTTGCAGGGAGGAGGCTCCAGGATGGGCACCACGGTGCTGAGCCACAGAGACACCACGTGGTGGGGACACGGTGGGTACCAAGCAGGAGCAGGAGCTCCTCCAGCCTTGGCACGGGTGTAGCCCTTGCAGGGGACATGGTTTGGTGGGACCAGGCTGGGTCCTTCCATGGGTGATGGATGGTGAGAGGCAGGGGGGGTTCTGCAGCGTGGTGGAGCTGGTCTGGCAGGATGCAGGCAGAGCATCCCCATGGTCATCCCGCTCCAGATGCCTCCTCCATGTAGATCGAGCCTCTTTCCATGGGTCTCGTCCTAGCTCCTCCATCCTCAGTGCTCCCATCCCATCTCCCCAGCCTTGGGTCCACCTTCGGGGTCCATAGGGACATCCCCACACCCTTCACCCCACCACCAGCATTCCCATTGCCCTTCATCCCCCTCCATCCCATTGACCCCATTTCGGGGTGACAACCCCATTTCAGAGTGACAACCCCTCTGAGGGTGCTTCCATTGAGGACATCGTCCCCATTGTCACCCCATGGGGACAACACCTGCAGCCTTAAGGCAGTTGAAAGCACATCCAGCCCTATGGTGTCCCCATGGCGTCCCCATGGTGTCCCCATGGTGTCCCCATGCCATCCCAAGGCAGAGTCCCACCAAAGAGGGGTCCAAGGACCACCGGGTGAAGGTGACACCTGAATGAACACCCAGCGGAAGGGGACAGTCCCCCTTGCAGGGGAGGTGGGTGGTGGCTGAGCCCTCGCCATGGTGCTCCAGTCACTCACGTCCAAGCCCACCACCCCACAACCTCCTCCCCATGGTCTGGGGGGAGGATGAGGGCTGGGGGGGGGAACCAGCCGTGGTGTCCCCCCCATCACCCTGTTCACTCAGCCCCTGCTGTGGGGTGTCCCCCCTCGGGCTCCAGGCAGCCGTTGAGCTGGGGGTCGGGGGCCTGGGGGTCATATTCCTCATCCAGGAAGTCCAAGGAGTTGTTGCTGGGCAGGCCGCGGATGGTGAACTTGTGGGACACCTTCGTCCACTGCTCCCGGTTGCTGGCCACCCTCTCATAGAGCTCCGCCGCCTTCGGGAAGAGGTCCTGGAGCAACCTATGGAGGGAGAACCCATCACCATGGGGCTGAACCCCCCGAGGTGCAACCACGCTGCTCGGGACCCCCAAAGCATCTGTAAGATCCAGCACCCATGGGTGCTGCGCTCACTTGTAGATGGGCATGGCGATGTGCTCCATGAAGCTGATCTGCAGCTCCGGGATGTAGGCTTTCTCCCGGTCCATCATCTCCAGCGGGCGGTTGCCCATGGCCTTCTCCTGCAGAGGTGGTCAATGCCAATGGTCATCCCTCCTCCAGTCATACCATCATGGAACGGGTTGGGTTGGAAGGGAGCTTAAAGCTCACCCAGTTCCAACCCTCTGCCCTGATGGGGATGAGGATGGGATGGGGACGGGGACAAGGATAGAGATGGGGATGGGGACAAGGATAGAGATGGGGATGGGGGCAAAGATAAGGATGGGGATGGGGACAAGGATGGGGACAAGAATGGATAGAAATGGGGTTGGGGGTGAGGATGGGGATGGGAATGGAGATGGGAATGAGAAGGATAGGGATGGGGACAAGGATGGGAATGGAGATGGGATGGGGATGGGGACAAGGCAGGGACACCTTCCCCATGAGCAGATCGCTCCAAGCCCCTGTGTCCAACCTGGCCTTGAACACTGCCAGCGATGGATCATCCATAACATCCCTGGGCAAGACCTCTCTGTTCCACCTCCCACCTCACCCAAGCCCCTTTGGTGCTTGCCAAGAGCATTGGCCAAGCCCAAGCCTTGGTGCTACCTACCAGGTCACCCTGGGAGAAGAACTCCTTGTAGATCAGCTCCTGCAAGGGACAGGCTGTCAGCATGGAGGGGTTCACACTGGGGTGACCCCCCCACCCCATCCACCCTCCAGACCCCTCTCCATGTCTTCATGAGGCTCCTGGCATGAGGAGCCTGTACTTGGTCATGGGGTCCCCTCATGGAGGAACCACCTCCATGGGACATGATGAGGGACAGGCTGGTCCCAGTGCCTGGGAGACACGTGGGTGCTATGGGGAGGTGCTGGGGTGGCTCTCGGGGGGTCAGCCCCATGGTGGGACGCTCACCGCGATCTTCCTGGTGGTCTTCCAGCCCTTGGTCTGGTCAGAGAGGTCGCAGGAGGTCATGAGCAGGCAGAGCAAGAGGCTGCGGTGCTGCTTGTTCTTGGGGTCGTAGCCCACTGTGGGGCAGGGGTTGGGGTTGGGGGGCTCAGGAGGGAGCCCCACAGCCCCTGTCACCCCCTACATGAGGACTATGGGGACCTGCGGTGCCACCTCCCAGCCTTGGTGGGCTGGGATCCCACCACAACCCCTTCTCCCGAGGGCTTCACCTTCTGCCATCTTCTGGAGGTCTTTGAAGATGCGCAAGTGATGGGCCAGGTCGGTGGCCAAGATGATGTCCCTCATGAGGTCCAACATGCGCTGGTAGTCCTGCAGGGCCAGGTAAGGTGACTACCAGCTCCTGCATCCCAAGAGCTGGATCCAGGGATGGGGAGCTGGTGGTCCGGTGGGATGTGGGATGCGGGATGCTCAGCATGGGAGAGGGACCAAGCTTTGGGGCTCACCTTGCGGGAGAAGTGGTCAAAGATGTTGCAGCCTTGGCTGTTGAGGATGGCGATGGCTTGGGCGAAGTGATGCCTCTGCAGGAGAAGACAGGGCCATGGAGCAGGCAGGGTGCAGGCAGGGCTCCTGCCCCACCACCATGGCCAGGGGGGACCTTACCTCCATGACGGAGCCCTCTGAGCTGTACAGCGCAGCCAGGACTGATTTCTGCAAGGCAAAGAGGTGGGATTCATGGAGTTATGGGGCTGAAGGACCCCCCGGGCCCTGTCCCCATCCCTGTCTCCACAACCCCTGCGCGTCCCAGTGCCGGGCTCGGCTCACCGAGGCCACCTGGAAGGAGTTATTGGTGCCTCTGTGGTCCAGGTCGTGGCACATGCAGGAGATGAAGAGGGCAAAGATCTCGATGTCTCTGAGATGGGGGAAGGAGGGAAACTGAGGCAGGCGGGAGGGCAGGGAGCACCCCGGCGGGGACAGGGCACGGGGAAGGTCTCCAGCCTTACTCCAGGTAGTTGACCAGCTCCAGGTTCTTGTAGAGCAGGTAGCAGAAGTGGGAGACGGAGAAGGCGTGCATCCAGTTGTGGTACGGGGGGTCCCGGTAGCCCTTCTTCACCATCAGGCAGAACCTAAGGGCAGGGGGACAGGGCCATGGGTTGGGGGGGTCTTTGACCCCATGGGGACCTTCACTTGGCCGGGTGGCCCCTGGCAGGATGGGGATGGGGAAGGGGACAAGGATAAGGATGAGGATGGGGATGGGGAAGGAGATGAGGATGGGGACAGGGATAGAGATGGGGATGGGGATGGAGATGGGGATGGGGATGGTGATGGGAATGGGAATGGGGATGGAGATGGAGATGAAGATGGAGATGGAGATGGAAATGGGGATGGGGATGGAGATGGAGATGGAGATGGGAATGGGGATGGAGATGGGGATGGGGATGGGGATGGGGATGGGGATGGAGATGGGGATGGAGATGGGGATGGGGATGGAGATGGAGATGGAGATGGGGATGGGGATGGAGATGGAGATGGAGATGGAGATGGGGATGGGGATGGAGATGGAGATGGAGATGGAGATGGGGATGGGGATGGGGATGGGGATGGGAATGGGGATGGAGATGGGGATGGAGATGGGGATGGGATGGAGATGGAGATGGAGATGGAGATGGGGATGGGGATGGAGATGGAGATGGAGATGGGGATGGGGATGGGGATGGGGATGGGGATGGGGACAGAGATGGAGATGGGGATGAGGATGGGAATGGGAATGGGGACAGGAATGGGGATGGGAATGGGGATGGCAGCAAGGATGGGGATAGAGATGAGTATGGGGATGGGGACATGATGGGGACAAGGATGGGGATAGAGATGAGTATGGGGATGGGGACATGATGGAGACAAAGATGGGGATGGGGATAAGGATGGGGACAAGGATGAGGACAGGGATGAGGACAGGAATGGGGACCCACCTGGTGAGTGTCTGACGGTCCATCTTGTAGGTGTTGATGAAGTTCATGTCCTGCAGCATGCTCAGGATGGCCTGTGGAGGGGACAGGGTGGTGGCAGCGGGTGACAGTGCCCAGCAGGGTCCTCCCAAAGGTAGGGAGATGCTTGAGGGTGCAGGTGCAGTTTGGGACCATCCCCACGGTCCTCACCATGGAGGTGTCATCCTCGGGCAGCGAGCGCGGGGTGTAGGTGAAGCTGGCGAAGTTGGGGTCGATGGTGGCCACGGGCTGGATGCCCTCGCTCAGCAGCTTCGTGTACTCATCATCCGAGACCTGCAGTGCGAGCAGACCCCCAGGGTGTCCCCAGGGTGTCCCCAGGGTGTCCCCAGGGTGTCCCTTGGGCCCCAGCAGCCCCAGACACAGCCCGTCCCCGTGTCCCCTCACCTTCATGTGGTACATCATCATCTCGTTGGCCAAGTGGCTGCGGTACTGCGCCTCGTTCACCTTCTTGTAGAGCAGAGACTGTGGGGTGGGAGCGGGGTTATGGGAGCACTGGGGTGGGAAGAGCCCCCCAAAGCTTCCCAGTACCCTCCAGTCGGCCAGCAAGTCCATGTGTCCCCTCCCCATCCATCCCATCCCATTTTATCCCATCCCATTTCATCCCATCACAACACACCCCATCCCATCTCATCCCATCCCATCCCATCCGATTTCATCCCATTTCATCCCATCCCATCCCATTCCACCTCATCCCATTTCATCCCATCCCATCCCAGTCCAACCCATCCCGTCTTATCCCATCCCATCCCAACCCAACCCATCCCATCCCACCCAATTTTTATCCCATCCCATCCCACCCCATTTCATCCCATCCCATCCCACCTCATCCCATTTCACCCCATTCCATCCCATCCCCACCACCGCTTGTCCCCAAGGAACGGGGACCACACACACGTCCCCCCATCATCCCTGTGCGCTGTGTCCATCCCTGGGCCCCCCTTGTCCCCCCGGTGCTGGGGACCCCCAGCTCGTACATGGGCGATGCTGATGCCGCAGTAGATGGAGAAGGCGGTGGCCAGGTCCTCGTCGAACTTGCTGAACCAGGGCCCATTGATCTTGTTGACCAGCTCCGCCACCCCGATCACCTCTGCAGGGAGAGGGGGACAGGGGCAGGATGAGGCCCATGGGCTGGGACAGGATCGGGCCCCTGTGCTGGGGACAGTGACCAGGTCCCTGTGCTGAGGACATGAGCCTGCCCATGGGCTGGGGACAGGAGATGTGCCCATGTACCAGGGACAGGATGATGCTCAGGTGCTGGGGACAGGATTGTGCCCATGAGGAAGGGACAGGATCACACCCATATGCCAGGGACCTGTGTGTCCATGGGCTGGGAACAGGATGGTGCCCATGTACCAGGGACAGTGCTGTGCACACGTGCTGGGGACGGTGCTGTGTCTGTCTGTAGGGGGACAGGATGGTGCCCAGGGATGGAGCTGTGCCCAAGGGCTGGGGACAGGATGGTGGCTGTGCAGTGGGGACAGTGATGTACCCACGTTCTTCGGACAGGATTGTGCCCATGTGGTAGGGACAGGATCATGCCCATGTCCTGGGGACAATGCTGTGCCTATAGGCTGGGGACAGGATGTGTCCAAGTACCAGGGACAGTGCTGTGTGCTGGGGACAGGATCATGCCCATGTACAGGGACAGTGCCGTGCACATGTGCTGGGGACAGAGCTGTGCACCAGACTGGGGACAGGATGATGCCCACATTCTGGGGGACAGGATCATGTCCATGTGCTGGGAACAGGATCGTGTCCATGTACCAGGGGTGGCATGGTGCCCACATGCTGGGGGACAGGATGGTGCCCACATGCTGGGGACAAGATCATGCCCATGTGGTGGGGACAGGATGGTGGCCATGCTCTTGGGACAGGATTATGCTCATGCGCTGAGGACAGAGCTGTGCCACCAGGCTGGGGACAGGATTGTGCCCACATTCTGAGGACTGGATTGTGTCTATGTGCTGGGGACAGGATGGTGCCCATGTACCAGGGAATGATGCTGTCCCCATTCACCAGAGCACCCTTCCACAACCACACTCATGGACCCTCATCTCCCAGGTGCCCATGACAGCCCCGTGTCCCCCCAGCAGCCCTCACCCTGGCTCTCGTTCTTGATGGGGAAGCAGAGGATGTTCCTGGTGCGGAAGCCGGTGCTGTCGTCCACCCCGCGGTAGAAGAGCGGGTGGGAATAAGCGTCCTTGATGTTGAGGATCTTGCCGGTGGTGGCCACGTGCCCGGCGATGCCCTGGTCGGCGGGGATGCGGATCTCATAGCTCTGGAGCAGGGACATGGATTGAGGCACCGTCAGCACGTTTGTGATGACACCGAGCTGTGTTGATACACTGGAGGGAAGGGATGGGACCCACAGGGACCAGGATAGACTGAGAGGTGGGACCATAGAAGCTCATGGAGCTCAACCAGGCCAAGGGCAAGGTCCTGCCCCTGGGTCGGGGCAATCCCAGCACAGACACAGGCTGGGGGAGACTGGATGGAGCAGCCTGAGGAGAAGGACTTGGGGTGTTGGGTGAGGAGAAGCTGCCCATGACCCGGCTTCAGTGTGTGCTTGAGCCCAGAACCCCCCCGTGTGCTGGGCTGCACCCCCAGAGCGTGAGCAGCAGCTCAGGGAGGGGATCCTGCCCCTCTGCTGCGCTCTGGGGAGACCCCCCCTGCAGTCCTGATCCAGCTCTGGGGCAACAGCACAAGAGGGACGTGGAGCTGCTGGAGCGAGGCCAGAGGAGGCCACGAGGATGATCAGGGGCTGGAGCAGCTCCCGTATGGAGCCAGGCTGAGAACATTGGGGCTGTTGAGCCTGGAGAAGAGAAGCTGCGTGGAGACCTCAGAGCAGCTTCCAGGGTCTGAAGGGGGCTACAAGGATGCTGGAGAGGGACCTTCATCGGGGACTGGAGTGACAGGACAAGGGGTGATGGGTTCAAACTGAAACAGGGGAAGTTCAGGTTGGATGTAAGGCAGAAGCTCTTCCCTGTGAGGGTGCTGAGGCGCTGGCACAGACTTTTCCCAGAGAAGCTGTGGCTGCCCCATCCCTGGCAGTGTTCAAGGCCAGGTTGGACACAGGGGCTTGGAGCAACCTGCTCTAGTGGAAGGTGTCCCTGCCCGGGGCAGGGGTTGGAGCTGGAGGAGCTTTAAGGTCCCTTCATCCCCACCCATCCCATGACTCCCTGGCACTTTGGGGACAGCACCCCGGGCACCCCAAGCCCCGCGCTGCGCTCCCGGCACTCACCTCATCATCCACCACCCCTCCATCAAACACTTTGGCCACCAGCTCGTGGCTGAGCCGGTCCAGCAGGAACACGGAGCATCTGGAAGAGACCGGACGCTGCTGTTACCCGTGGGGGGGTCCCGGCACCCCAATGGTGCCCCCCCCGCCCCGTGCCCCCCCCCGGGGCTCACTCACATCTCGGCGTTGCTGAGGTTTCGCGCCTCGGTGATGATCTCCTGGAGCAGAACAGAGACGTCGTCTGCGGGGCGAGGGGGGGGTCAGCGAGCCCCGGGCAGGCAGGGGCTGCCCGAGCCCCCCCCCGCTTCCTGCTTCCCTTTCCTGCTTCCTCGTCCCATTTCCACTCCCCCCTTCCCCATCCTGCTTCCCCTGCCCACCCGTGCAATGAAATGGGGGGGGTCTCAGCCTGCACCCAGGGTGGGCTCTGCCTGCGCCCCCCCCCACACTGCAGGAGCACGGGGGTGGAGAAATGGGGTCTGCACATGTGTGTGCATGCATGTGCATGCGTGTGTGCATGCCAGAGGGTGCCCGAGCCCGTGGCAGCAGCCTGTGCAGCGCAGCGTGGGGTGAGCTGCAGCGGTGCGGGGGGGCGTGTGCTGCAACGTGTGTGCCTGCAGTGGTGCATGCATGTACGTGTGTGTGTGTGTGTGCAGCTGTGTGTCTGCATGCAGCAACATGTATGCAGGCAGTAGTGAGTGTGCAGCGGTGCATGTGTGCAGCAGCACATCGATGCATGCAGCAGTGTGTGTGTGTGCATCAGTGTGTGTGTGCAGCAGTGCATGTGTGTGCATCAGTGTGTGTGTGCAGCAGTGCGTGTGTGCAGCAGTGTGTGTGCGCAGCAGTGTGTGTGTGCAGCAGTGCATGTGTGCAGCAGCACGTGTATGCACAGCTCTGTGTGTGCCGCAATGCATGTGTGTGCATTAGTGCGTGTGTGCAGCAGTGCACGTGTGTGCACAGCTCTGTGTGTGTGCAGCAGTGCATGCGTGTGCAGCAGAGTGTGTGCACATAGAGCAGTGTATTAGCGTGTGTGCAGCATCATATCTATGCACGCAGCAGTCCATGCATGCAGCAGTGCATGTGTGTTCAGCTGTGCGTGTGTGCAGCTGTGCGTGTGTGCAGCTGTGCATGTGTTCATGCAGCAGTGTGTGTGTGCACACGCAGTAGAGTATTAGTGTGTGTGCAGCAGCACATACATGCAGCAGCACACGTATGCACACACGTCTCTAGGTGCACACATGCAGCATCAGCGCAAGCCCAGCCCCATGCAAGCCCCCGGCCACCCTCCTGTGACCGTGTCCCACAGGACCCTGGCACCAGTGGGGACAGGGTCCCGGGTGCCACCACCCCGTGGTGCAGCACATGGGCTGTCCCACAGCCCTGCTCCTGCACCAGCACCTACCCAAGTGCGTGAAGAGGTTCTTTGCCACCTGCAGCAGGGCCTGGAGGGGACAGAGGGGACACCATCAGCACCCAACACGACATGGGACACACGCATGTGCTTGGCATGACACGGCTTCATGTGTGCGCCTCACCTGGCACTCACACTTGAGCTTCTGCTCCTTCTGGAAGGCCAAGGTGCTGGTGAGCACCGTGGAGGTGTAGCAGAAGCAGTGCTGGATCTTGTGCTCATCCGCCTCCGTGTAGCTGCAGGGGGGGACAAGACCCCAATGGGGACACTAGGGGACAGCCCTCAGTAGTGTCCAGAGTGAACAGCCCTGCCGTCACCCCATGGTGGCACCCAAAAGGGGGGTAATGGCCCCATCCTGCCCCCCCTAAGCTCACGCTCACCTCTCACCACTCAGCTTGTTGAAGGCGCAGGCCAGTGCCACCACTTGGGAGGTGGCGCGGCTGATGACGGGGACACAGAGCATGGAGGTGACCTCGCAGCCCAGCATGCTGCTCAGCTGCTTGTGCTCCTCCTGTGGGATGAGGTGAGATGGGCACCGCCATGGCGCACCAAAGGGAGCACAGAACCACGTCCCCATCCTGGTCCAGGATGGGACCCACCTCGCTGATGTCCTTCAGGGTGATGGACTTCTTGTCCTCCACCACTTGCCCCAGGCGCCCGAAGGTGAGCTGCGTGTGGAGGGGATGGGTGAGCCCGTGGCACCCATTGCCCCCCAAGCCTCCATCCCCTCGCCACCCCACTCACCGAGAAGCTGATCTCCTCCTCCAGGACACGGTCCCCCACCACCTACAAGAGATGTGGGGAGGAGAACCCATGGGATGGTGGCCAAACCCATGGAGGTGGGTTAGGGGGTGCAATGGGGTGCGGGTCAGGGCAGGGGGATCACAGTGGGACCTACCTGGCAGAAGAGCTGGTGGTTGTCCTCAGACACGAGCAGGAGGCAGCAGCACAGGGACTGGGTCTCCTGCTTCAGCTGGGGGGGGATAAAGGGAGGGTCAGCACCCCAATGTGCCCCGAGCCCCTCAGGGCAGGATCAGGCCCCTCACCACCCCCCTGGGCACCCACAAGGGCCACACAGGACCAGGTGCCCCCTAGAACCTCTTCCTGTGGCTGGTCAGGTTCACTCTGGTCACTACTGATGGCGAGGACCAGGCTGTTCACTCTGGTCACTACTGATGGTGAGGACCAGGTTGTTCACTCTGGTCACTACTGATGGCGAGGACAAGGCTGCTCACCCTGGTCACTACTGAGGGCTGTGTACAGGGCACTACAGAGCAGGAGGAGACCCTGTAGGTTGTCTCAGAGTTTCTGTGGCTCTGTTCACTCTGGAGACTACTGATGGCGAGGACAAGGCTGTTCACTCTGGTCACTACTGAGGGCACTAAAGAGGCATTAAAGAGTGGGAGGAGCCCCTGTAGGTTCTCTCAGAGCTTCTGTGGCTCTGTTAACTCTGGAGGCTACTGAGGGCAGTGTACAGGACACCTGAGAGCAGGAGGAGACCCTGTAGGTTCTCTCAGAGCTTCTGCGGCACTGTTCACTCTGGAGACTACTGACGGTGGGAGCAAAGCTGTTCCCTCTGGTCACTACTGAGGGTTGTGTGCAGGGCACTGGAGAGCAGGAGGGGACCCTGTAGGTTCTTGCAGAGCTTCTGTAGTCAGGGTGACACTGTTCACTCTGGACACTACTGATGGCAAGAGCAAGGCTGTTCACTCTGGACGCTACTGAGGGCACTAAAGAGGCATTAAAGAGCAGGAGGAGACCCTGCAGGTTCTCTCAGAGCTTCTGTGGCTCTGTTCACTCTGGAGACTACTGATGGCAAGGACAAGGCTGTTCACTCTGGTCACTACGGAGGTTGTGTACAGGGCACTACAGAGCAGGAGGAGACTGTTGGTTCTGGGAGAGCATTTGTGGCTCTGTTCACTCTGGACACTACTGATGGCGAGGACACTGCTGTTCACTCTGGTCACTACTGATGACTTGAAGCTTTCCTTTGCTTTGGGGGGACTTTCTATGTGGGGAGGGGGGAATAAAACAGGATGTCCCAGTGCTGGGACAAGCTGGGGACTGCTGGGGTGACTACTCACATAGTTGACAACCTTGAGCTGGAGCGAGGCAGCATCCAGGTCATAGAGCTCACCTGCAGGAGGGGCGAGAGGGGCTCAGCACCCACCATCACCCTGCCCTGCACCCCAACCCCGCTGTGCCCCCCGGCCTCACCGCAGAGCTGCAGGATCTTGCAGTCCAGGGCGCTGTAGCTGCTGTCGGGCACCTTCTCAGCCTTGGCCAAGGAGGTCTGGGAGGAGCTGGTGGAGAGGCTGACCTGGGGCCAGGGCTGCAGCTTCTGCAGGGCTTGCAGGCGCCGGAACGCCACCAGGGTCTGCGGAGGGACAGGGACAGGGGGCCTGGGGACAGGGTGCAGGGACCCGGTGATGGGACCCACAACCCAGCTGGGGGCACTCACGTGTCTCTCCAGCGCCTGCAGGTTCTGCTCGTCCAGGTCGCTCAGTTGGCCGCAGTGTACCTGAGGAGGGGGTTGTGGGGTGAGGATCCCGGGGTGCGGGTCCTGTCCCTGTGCCCCAGAGCCCTGCCCATGTGCCCGTGCTCACCAGGATGACGCACACCACGGCCCCGCTGTCCTTGTCCACCAGCGGGATGATGAGCACTGGAAGAGAAGAGAGGGTTGGGATTGAGAGGAACCAGGGGCTGGTGCACTTACGGTGCATGTCCCCTCCATGTCCCCATGAGTCACCATCCAACCCTCCATCCATCCATCCATCCATCCATCCATCCATCCCTCCCTCCTTCTCTCCCTCCCTCCATCCGTCATCCATCCATCCACCCACCCATCCATCCATCCATCCATATATCCATCCATCCATCCATCCATCCATCCATCCATCCATCCATCATCCATTCATCCATCCACAATCCATCCATCCATCCACCACACACCCATCCATCCATCCATCATCCATCCATCCATCATCCATCCATCCATCCATCCATCCATCCATCCATCATCCATCCATCCATCCATCCACCATCCATCCTCCCACCCATCCATTCATCCTTCCATCCATCATCCATTCATCCATCCATCCATCATCCATCCATCCATCCATCATCCATCCATCCATCCATCATCCATCCATCCATCCATCCATTCATCCATCATCCATCCATCCATCCATCCATCATCCCTCCATCCATCCATCCATCCCTCCATCCATCCATCTATCCCTCCATCCATCCATCCATCATCCATCCATCCCTCCATCCATCCCTCCATCCATCCCTCCCATCCATCCCTCCATCCACCCATCCATCCTCCCACCCATCCATTCATCCTTCCATCCATAGAATCATAGAATCCCAGACCAGTTTGTGCTGGAAGAGACCTTAAAGCTCATCCAGTTCCACGGGCAGGGACACCTTCCACTAGAGCAGGTTGCTCCAAGCCCCTGTGTCCAACCTGGCCTTGAACACTGCCAGGGATGGGGCAGCCACAGCTTCTCTGGGCACCCTGGTCATCCTTCCATCCATCCCTCCATCCTCCATCCATGCATCCGTCCCCATCCCCACGTCTTATCCATCCATCCCTCCCTCCACCCACCCCTACACCCCCACCTTAGCACCCACCTTGTGCGCCGGGGGCCAGGGGTGCTGCCAGGGGTCCCAGCTGCTGGCTGGGGAGCTCGGTGGGGGGCAGCCCCCCACATTCCAGCCGCTTCTGCTTCCGCACTGCATCCCTGCAGGGACACGGACACCCTCGGGTACCCTGAGGCACCCAGGCAGGGACCCCCCGGGCACACATGTGTGTCCCTGCACACACACAGCACCCTGCACACGTGTCCCCACACGCACACAGTGTCCTGTACACACATGTATCCCTGTACATGCCCAGCACCCTGCACATGCTCTGCCATGTCAGTGCCCAGCTCCCAGGGAATTCCCTGTGGATCGAACCTCAGCCGATGGATGGGTGTAGGGACAGGATGGGGTCAGGGGCAGGATGAGGATGAGGATGGGGATGGGAATAGAGAAATGGAAAGGGGTTGAAGGATGTGGACAGGGATGGGGATGGAATAAGGATGAGGATGGGGATGTGATAGGGACAGTGATGGGGATGGGATGAGGATGAACAGGAGGATGAAGATGGGGAAGGCATTGAAGATGGGAACAGGGATGGGGACACGGACAGATTGAGGATGGGGGCCAGGATGGGATGGGATGAGGATAAGAATGGATACGGGGATGGGGAAGGCGAAGAGAAAGAAGATGAGGATGGGGACAAGGATAGGAATGTGAATGGAATGAGGAAGAGGGCCAGGGTGGGGATGGGATGAGGCTGGGGATGGCGATGGAGGTGGGGATGGGGAAGGGAATGGAGATGTGGACAAAGAAGGGGAAAGGAAAGGGCATGAAGATGGGGATAGAGACAGGGATAGAGACAGGCATGGAATGAGGATGGGGCCAAGGATGAGGATGGAGATGGGGAAGGGAAAGGGGACAGGGATGAGGATGTGGATGGGATGACAATGGGGACAGGGACAATGATGGAGACAGGTCCCTGACCTCCTGCACCCAGACCCAGGTCTGCAGCAGGGAGGGGACACGGTGCAGCATTGGGGGGGGACAAGGATCTGCCCAGCCCCGGAGCCTGCTGGTCCCTATGAAACCTCTCACCCTCTGTGCACACGCATGTGCACCCACACACACACACACACGTGTGCGCACACACGCCCTCCGTGCACACACGTGTGCACACACAAGGGCCGGGCTCACCTGAGCTTCCCCTCGGGTGGCAGCTCGTGGGGGGGGTCATCGCAGATCAGTCGGGTTTCCCCATCCAGCAGGTAGATGTAGACGTGCTCCTGGGGGGTGGGGGGGGAGAGGGGCTCTGAGGGACGGGGACCCCCCCAAGGGACCCCCCAACCCATCACCATGAGCCCAAGAGCCACCAGCACCAGGGTCACCAGCACCACCAGCACTGGTGCCACAAGGTCTTTAGGGACCCTGCGTCTCCTCTCCCCTCTATGGAG
Organism: Strigops habroptila; assembly: GCF_004027225.2. Taxonomy (NCBI): domain Eukaryota; kingdom Metazoa; phylum Chordata; class Aves; order Psittaciformes; family Psittacidae; genus Strigops; species Strigops habroptila. Next base: position 122,229,321 of record NC_044278.2, read on the forward strand.
AGGTGGCCAGCGAGGACCAGGGACTGACACTCAGGAAGGTGACCCCAGGAGCAAGCTTGCACTTAAGGTGCCAACCAGGGCTCTGTCTGCGGGGAGGCCACCGGGGTGGGCTGAGCAGGACACCCCGTATGGAGCTCAACCTCAGTACGAGCCAGCGGAGAATCCCCCACCTACCACTGCGGGCAGCAGCGAGACCAGCGCATGGCGGAGGGTGTCCCTCAGGCCTGAGGCATCGATCACAGCCCCCAGGCTCAGCAGCGCGTCCTGGGGAGAGAGCAGAGCATGGACATGGGGTTAACGGGGCCTGAGACCCTGGTGATGGGCACCAGGAACCGGGTCCTCGCCATCAGACCCCAGGAACCCTCCGTGACTCAGGGCCACCTTCACCCACAGGGTCTCCAGCTTGACCAGCACCATTCTGGGGTGAGAAGGTCTGGTTTTGGGCAATATCCAACATGGGAGGGAGGTGGGGGGGCCCCAAAAGTGGAGGAGGACACGGATGGGGCATTGGGATGGAGACAAGGGGTGGCAGGAGGTGACCCCCGGAGCTGAGACTGCGGGATGGTGGCCCTAAAGCCAAGCTGATGGACACATAAGGAATGCCAATGGCCGCATAAGCCACGTTGGTGACTGTGGTAGCCACATCACTGCTGCACTGGCCACGTCACTGTCACCTCCATTCCCGCCTCCATCCCTTGTCTGGAATACCGGGATAAGGACAATGTTGCTACAGGAATAGGTGGAAGCTCTAAGTTCTGGTCCATGGCGTTTGCTGTTCCTTCAATCCCGGTTTTCAGGCTCCATCCCTGGTGCCACCCTCCGGACACCATCCCCAACCCTGCACCCTGGGGACCATCCTGGGAGCATCCTCGGATGTGGGGCCGGATCCGGGTGGGATCTTCCAGCTGAAGACACGGCACTGGATGTTATTCCAACAGGGCCGCATCTCCAGTCACCTACTCACACTGGAGACACATGCACTGTAGAATACAGCCAGGCCTTGGCGTGTGTCCATCCCAATGTCCCTCTGTCCCTCCGTGGTGGCTCAGCACTGGGAACATGGAGCAGATCCCGAGCGGGCCCCCGGGATATCAGTGAGCACCAAATGCCAGTGGCATCCTCGGCACGGGGATGGACAGATGCAGCTGGATGCGGGTGATGCTCTAATAGGGCCAGGAATCCGGGTCCTGCCCTGGAGAGGGGGGAAAAGCTGCGGGAGCTAAAAAAAGCCATTCCCGAGATGGGGAGAGAGCGGCGGGAGCAGGCGGGAGGGTCTGATGCGTGGGGGGGGGCTCGGGAAGGGCATCCCACTCATCCCGCTCATCCCACTCATCTTACTCATCCTACACATTGCCCATCCCACTCATCCCGCTTGTCCTGCTCCTCCCACTCATCCTGCTCATCCCTCTTGTCCCATTCTTCCTGCTTGTCCCACTCATCCTGCTCATCCCTCTTGTCCCGCTTGTCCCATTCATACCACTCACCCCACTCATCCTGCTCACACCATCCTGCTCACCCCATCGTCGCACTCATCCTGCTCATGCCACTCGTCCTGTTCATCCTCCTTGTCCTACTCATCCTGCTTGTCCCACCAGCACCATGCATCACACTTATCCCACCAGTCCCACTTGTCCTGCTTGTCCCATTCTTTCTGCTTGTCCTACTCACCCTGTTCATCCCACACATCCTGCTCATCCTCCTTGTACCACTCATCCCACTCGTCCTGCTTATCCTACTAATCCACCCTATTTGTCCCACCCATCCCACTCATCTCACTCATCCCACTGATCCTGCTTGTCCCACTCATCCCACTTGTCCCATTCATCCTGCTTGTCCCGCTCATCCCACTTGTCCCACTCATCCCATTCATCCCCCTCATCCCACTCCCATCCCAGCTCCTCCATCCCGCAGCTTTCCCATGCTGCCCATCCCTGTGGATGCTGTGGACCCATGTCTGGGGCTCTGCACCCCTTTGCCACCTGGATACCCCCTGCTCATCACTGGGCAGGGATCCAGCGTGCAGCCGGAGCCTCCACCGGGACACATCCCACTTATTGCCATGAACAGTGATTCCCAACAGCCTCGGGCTGGGCTGATCCCTGTATCCCTGTGCCAAGGCCAAGCTCCTGTCCCTGGGTTGAGGCAATCCCAAACACCAGCACAGGCTGGAGGAGATGGGATGGAGCAGCCTGAGGAGAAGGACTTGGGGGTTCCCATCCCTGGCAGTGTTCAAGGCCAGGTTGGACACAGGGGCTTGGAGCAACCTGCTCTAGTGGAAGGTGTCCCTGCCCGGGGCAGGGAGTTGGAGCTGGAGGAGCTTTAAGCTCCCTTTATCCCAACCCATTCCATGATCCATAATTCTATGATCCCTCCCAAATTCTTCCTCCGCATGTGGAGGGGGTCCCTGCTCCAGCTGGATGAAACACAGACCCACTGCATCCTTCCTCCCCACTGCAGTGGGATGAGGGGCAGCATCCATCCCCCTGCACCCCCAAACCAGACAGGGAGCACCCCCGAGGGCCAGTTGCATGGAATTCCACCTGCATTCCTGCAAGGAGGTAGTTAGGGATATAATCAGCTTCCCAAATCCAGGCACTTCCATGAGCTGAGCTTCTTCACCATCCCTTTGGGGACCACAGTTGGGGTGCCCCATATCTTGCTCCACACCATGAGCCCCATCCAGGCACCTTCCCAGTTTGGGGGCTCAGTTGGGAGATGTGGGATTTGGGGGGGGGGGGTCTCCATGTCCATTCCCAGCTCCAGGGACACTTGGCTGGGACCAGAGTGACACACACGCATCCCTGGCACAGTGGGATGCTCCAGTGCCTGGTGGGGACATGTCACCCCATCCTGTCACTGGGGTGTCACTGGGACTCACTGGGACTCACTGTGCTCACCGCAGCCCTGGATCTATCCCATGGGATCAAACCACTCCATATCCGCTGCTGCCTGTTCCCGCTGCGCATCCCGCTTCCCTGGAGGCAGAGCAATCACACTGCTTCCCAGGGGGCAGGGAGTGATAACAACTTCCCTGGCGCGGGGGAAGCATCTCCCTGCTGCCAGAGCAGAGCTCACACCCTCATCCCGGGATCTGCTCCATAGGATAACACTGCCTGGAAGTGGGATGCCTGGAGATGGGTGCTCAGGGGGATTTGGGGTGAGATCCAAGGGCTGGGTGCAGGCAGCAGCTCCTGGGACTCATCCAGACCTATGGGCAGGGTATGTGGTGTGGGGCTGGGAATCACTCCAGGAGCTGAGGGTGCTGCATCCCTGTCCCTGTCCCAGTGTCCATCCCTGCCCACATCCCTGTCACAGTCTCCATCCCTGCCCCAGTCTCCATCCCTGTCCCTGTTCACATCCCTGTCCCTGTCTCCATCCCTGTCCCTGACCCAGTCCCATTCCCTGTCCCTGTCCTGTCCCTTTCCCTGACCACATCCCTGCCCCAGTCTGCACCCCTGCCCCAGTCTCCATCCCTGTCCCAGCCTCCATCCCTGTCCTTGTCCCTGTCCCTGTCCCTGACCACATCCCTGCCCCAGTCTCCATCCCTGTCCCAGCCTCCATCCCTGTCCTTGTCCCTGTCCCTGACCCTGACCACATCCCTGTCCCAGTCCCATTCTCTGTCCCTGTCCCAGCCTCCATCCCTGTCCTTGTCCGCATCCCTGTCCCAGTCTCAATCCCTGTCCCATTCCCTGTCCCCATCCCTGTTCCCAGCACCCACAGGACCACCACCCTGGGGCTGTTGTCACCCCTGCTCTGGCCTGGGAGGACGGGGACACTGTTCTCACTGTGCCTGACCCCAAGTGATGGGTGACATGTGCCACCACTGACCCCTCAGTGTCCCATGGGACCACCACGGCACAGCCCAGCCCCACATGGCACAGACCCATCAGCAAAGCCAAACCTCTGGAGGTTTCCCTATGGAAACTTGTTTATTTCCCACTTATTTTTCCTCCCCTTTTCCCTTTGGAGAGCAGCAGCAGCATCCCAGACCCAGCCAGGGAATGATGGGGACCCCCCCCACCTTATCCCAGCCTCCTCGGGCTCCAAGAGATCCCACTGGAATGGAAAAGCATCTTTCCCAGTGGAGGGAATACACCCATAGCAAAACCATGGCTTTTGCTGGATGGGGAATTCTGGGACAAATCCATCCCCATGCTCACTCCCCCTGGCCCCTCTGGATGTTTATGGAATAGAGGAATCCCATCCTGGCTGGCTTCCCCTGTGGAAAGGCTCCTCTCACGCCTGCAATGGGGAATGGGGGGATCCCACATTCACCTCCCTGTGTGCCAGGTCTTGGGATCTGTGCTCCAAGGTGGTGGATGGGAATGGTTTCACCCCCATAGGATGATGCTTCCACTGCCCAGAGCTTCCTGGAGCTGGATCCAGAAGCCAGATCCAGTGCAGTGGTACCCACTGGGATGCTCATCCTGCTTGGAAAACGTGGTCTCTCTCTGGGGACCTGGGCACTTGGCAATGGAATTAGCTCCAGCAAGAGCCCAAATCCAGGATGTGCCACCCACTGGGCTCCTCTTTATCCAAGGGGAAACTGAGGCACGGGACAGCCAGCAATTGGGAGCATCCTGCACCCAGAGCTGGGATGCAGGGCTCCATCCTGCCTTGCAAAGGGGGCCAGGGCTGGGTATCCCTGAGGACAAGGATGCTGGGCCGATGGGAGCAGATCTGCATCCCAGATGGATCCCACCATGGGTGCTGGCTCCAAGGGTGGGGAGGGCGCTGGCATCAGCAGGCTCCTGCTGCATCCTTCCCTGTGCCATCCCTGTGGGATCAGCAGCCCCTGATCCTGAAGGAGATGAATCATCTCCCAGCTGAGCTTCCAGCCCAGCCTTGCCATAAGAGCTGCCAGTGAATTACTGAATGGAGCTCGGGGGTGTCTGTCTCCCCATGAACCCTCATTGCTCAGCTCCTGCCTTTCCCAATGGGATTTTATCCACCTGGGAACACGAGGGAAATGATCCCAATTCATTCCCTAAGTGGATTAGTGCGTTAGCCCCTGGCGTGAGCGATCGCCTGCGGGATGGAGCCCGACATTGCTCTGTCTGGACCATTTCACTCCCGAGCTGGGAAAATCCCAAATCAGATTAAGAGCATCCGAGATGCTGAGTGTGCAGATCTGTGCCCATGGCATCACATCCCTTCCTGGTACTCACATCCCACAGGAACCATCCCCATCCATGGGTGGACACTGCATCCCAGCAAAGGGATGTGGATGCTCGAGAGTAGGGGATGCTCAAGAGTGAGGGATGCAGCGAATTGGGGTCTGTGGTAGGGAAAAGCCCCCCCATCACCCCAGTTATTGCCTTGCCCTGAGCCCCTCTGGTGGCAGATGGGGTGGGATGGTGGCCTGCAGGGAATCGCATCCCTCCCACCTTGGGCTCTTCCCATGGGATGCAGCTGACAGCCTTTGGATCTCTGTATGTGTGACAGGCAAAGAGCAAACCACATCTGTGTCCCTGTCATCACCCATCCCGGTGTCCCCAGCCTGATCCTTGAGCCCCCAAGTTCCCTGCTTATCCCCAAACCAGGTTTGGGACCATGGGGACAGGCAGGGACATGGGGTCCTCTCCCATGCCCCAGCTCTGCCTTTCCCCATCCCTTTCTCCCATCCCATGTCCTCTTTGCAGAGGAAGATGCTGGACCAGGACCCCCTTCATCCCACACCCATCACACCATCTCTCCACATCCATCCAACCCTTTGCCACCTCTCCAGCACCACAGTGACACCACATCCATCCCCATCCCCCAGAATCCATAGGGAAGAGCCGAGCCCCCCTCGAGCCCCCCAGGCTGAGCCCCAGCAGCCGGTGCCTGCCGAGCCCCCCCCCACCCCCGGCGCCGCCCGGGCCAAGCACTCGCTGAGCAATGTGGTGCTGTTATAAATAGCCCCGAGCTGTGATTCATCCCTTCTCCTGCCTCTCCCTGAGCCCCCCAGGCCCTGCTCCCATTCCCAAGGGATGGTCCCCCCCCTCCCTGCTCCGGTTGCATGGTCCATGGCTGCAGCGGTTAAATATAGCCCAGCCCCGGCTCTGTGTTAGCAACACGGAGCTGACAACGAGCCCGGTGCAGGCAGAGAGGGGAAACTGAGGCACGGGGCAGGGAGAGGCTCCTGAAGGCAGCAGGTCCCACTTTGCTCTGCCGTGGGTGCTGCTGATGTCCCTGCCAGCCCATCTCTGTGCTGATCCCAGCCCCACAGGCATATTTCCCCTGGGAATCCTCTCCACAGGGGTGGGGATATGGAGGGGGCTTCCCTGATGCTGCCCCAGCTGCATCCCTGCGGCATGGTCCAGGGTAGCAGAGGATGGAGGGATGGATGGACAAAGGGGTGGAGGGATGGAGGGGGGGATGGACACAGGGATGGAGGGATGGAGGGGTGGATGGACACAGGGATGGAGGGAAAGATGGATGGGCAGAGGGGTGGACGGACAGAGGGGTGGAGGGATGGAGGGACAGATGGATGGAGGGACAAAGGTATGGAGGGAAGGACAGATGGACAGAGGGACTGAGGGCTGGATGGACTGAGGGCTGGATGGACAGAGGGATGGATGGACAGAGGGATGGAGGGCCGGAGGGATGGAGGGCCAGAGGGATGGAGGGGTGGAGGCACAGAGGGATGGATGGACAGAGGGACAGAGGGATGAATAGACAGAGGGATGGAGGGATGGATGGACAGAGGGACAGAGGGATGAATAGACAGAGGGATGGAGGGATGGATGGACAGAGGGAGGGAGGGAGGGACAGAGGGATGAATAGACAGAGGGATGGAGGGATGGATGGACAGAGGGACAGAGGGATGAATAGACAGAGGGATGGAGGGATGGATGGACAGAGGGAGGGAGGGAGGGACAGAGGGATGAATAGACAGAGGGATGGAGGGATGGATGGACAGAGGGAGGGAGGAAGGGACAGAGGGATGGACAGAGGAATGGAGGGATGGATGGACAGAGGGAGGGAGGGATGGACAGAGGAATGGACAGAGGGATGGATAGAGAGAGGGCTAGATGGACAGAGGGATGGACGGCTGGAGGGATGGAGGGAAGGATTGGAGGGAGGGATAGACAGAGGGATGGAGGGAGGGTTGGACAGAGGGATGGAGGGCTGGACGAACAGAGAGAAGCGCCAGCTCTGCTGGGAAGCCATCCCTCACCTCCCGCCTGCCCATCCCGGCTCGGGGCTCTGCTTTCCATCCCGAATGCCATCGCTTTAATCTAACCCGGCAGCAACAACCCGTAACCCGGGGTAGCTCCTTGATTACCTCATCGTCCCGAGGGGGATACCGAGCGGGAACGGGAAGGAAGCCCCCTGGGACCCCTCCCGCCTCCCCGCGCTCCTCTGCCGCCCGCACCCAGCGGGGCCGCTTGAGCCTTCCCGGGCTGGAGGATGCAGCCTGCGGGATCCGCACCGGGACAAGGCACGTTGGAGCCTGCCGGGGCTCAGTGCCCCAGCCCGGGGCTGGGTGCGGGTGAGATGGGATGTGCCGAGCCCGGCGTCACCCCGGACCTTGGCGCATCCTCCGCGCTTCACATTGGCCTTCACCATCACCCGACCGGCGCCGGGATGCACAAGTACCCGGCACAAGTACCCGGCACAAGGTGTTTGCACGGGCCTCTTTACAAAGGCTGTTTGCACAAGACTGTGCACAAGGAGGTTTGCACAAGGAGGTTTGCACAGGGTGCTTCTCATGGGGCAATTTGCACAAGACAGTTTGCACGGGGTATTTACACAGCCCCGTTTGCAAAGGCTGTTTGCACGGGGCTGTTTGCACAAGACAACGTGCACAAGACAACGTGCACAAGACTGCGCACAGGGAGGGCTGCACAGGGTTTTCATGGGGCAATCATCACAAGGCCGTTTGCACAAGGCCGTTTGCAGAGGGTATTTGCATGGGCCTATTTGCAAAGGTGTGTTTGCAACGGCTGTTTGCACAAGGCCATTTGCATGGAGAGGTTTACACAGGGTGTTTGCACAGGCCATTTGCACAAGGAGGTTTGCACAGGGTGGTCTGCACAAGGCCATTTGCACAGGCCAGTTTGCACAAACAGCTTGCACAAGGCGTTTGCACGGGGCTGTTTGCAAAGGCTGTTTTCACGAGGCTTTTACACACTGCATTTGCACAAGGCCACTTGCACAAGTCATTTGCACAAGGCCGTTTGCATGGACCCTTTGCACGAGGCTGTTTGCACGGACAGTTTGCACAGGCATTTGCACAGAGCAGTTTGCACGAGCGGTGCAAACCATTTACACAGACCATTTGCACTGCCTGAGGAAACCCTTTGCACGGGGCATGTGCACAGGGTATTTACACAGGGTATTTGCACAGGCCTGTTTGCAAAGGCTGTTTGCACGGGGCCGTTTGCACAAGGCATTTACAAACGCGTTTACACAGGCCATTTGCACTGGGCAGTTTGCACGGGGTATTTACACAGGGTATTTACACAGGGTATTTGCACAGGGTATTTGCACAAGCAGCTTGCACAGACCCTGTGCCCACCATTCCCTGCGGACACCGCTGTCCCCAAGCGCCACATCTCCCTATTCCAAGCACAATTCCCGACCTGCGCCATCGCGGGACACGTCGGGGGCCGCTCCCCGGGTCATCCCCCCGCATCCCGGCCTCTGGAACGCGGCCGCAGTCAAGGGCGCTTCCTGTTGATGTCCCTGTGTCGGGCGGGACAAACGCCCTGGCCCGCGGCCGCGCTCCTCAAGGATTTCCCGTCGCCAGGAACACCGCGGCCGCTTGGAACAGCCAAAGGAGCGGTGGGTAATGAGCGCTGGAGCGGGAAGGGGCCGGGGTCGCTCCAACGGGATCGGGAAGGAAGTTGTTAGATTGGGGGGAAATGAGTGGCAGGAGCTGATAAATGGTTGGGCAGCGTCCAAGGTGTTCCTGCACCCATGGGACGCCACAGGGACACCACAGGGACACCCTCATCCCCATGTCGCCCATCCCTAACCCATGTCCTTCCATAGGGAAGGGGACAAGGACCCTGCTCAGCCCCATGTCACCCATCCCTTAACCATGTCCTTCCATAGGGAAGGGGATAAGGACACCCTCATCCCCATGTCACCCATCCCTTACCCATGTCCTTCCATAGAGAAGGGGATAAGGACACCCTCAGCCCCATGTCACCCATTCCTAACCCATGTCCTTCCACAGGGAAGGGGACAAGGACCCTGCTCAGCCTCATATCACTCATTCCTAATCCATGTCCTTCCATAAGGAAGGGGACAAGGACACCCTCATCCCCATGTCACCCATTCCTAATCCATGTCCTTCCATAGGGAAGGGGACAAGGACCCTGCTCAGCCCCATATCACCCATCCCTAACTCATGTCTTGCTGTAGGAAAGGGGACAAGGAGCCTGTTCAGTCCTGTATCACCCATCCATGGAGCTGGCACCATGACCATCCCCAGGATGCAGCATTCCTGGAAGGTTTTCCCTGGCACACAGTCCCTTCCTGTCCCCGCTGGCCACCAGCACCTCCCGGCTGGGTTTTAAGGATATTCCTAAACATTTCCTGCTGGATTAGCCATGCCAAAGCTCCCCTGGCCTGAATTTGCTCTGGACCATCATGGCAAAGCCTCCAGGAGCTCTGGGATGCAGCCAGCGAGGGGTTTGGATGGATGGGGACAGCCAAATCCATGGTGGGGACTGGGAGCGGTGGGATGGGAATGGGGGACGCAGCATTCCCGGATCCCCACCTGGCACCAGCCAGCACTAATGGGATCTGTGCAGTGATTGGGGAGCTCGTTCATCAGCCTCTGATGGGATCTGGGAAAATTGAATTCCTGGCCATCTGCAGATGGGGAAGGAATTCAATTTGGGACAATGCTCCGGAGTGAGACCGAGGCTGCCAGAGCTTTTCCTCAGGGAATTTGCTCTGGAGGCACCAGCACCTCTTATATGTTCCATATAAAAGAGGGTTTGGATACGGGATCCAGTGTTCAGACACTGGGAAGGAGTATGGGAATGGCGGGGATCTCGCTGCTCCAATGGGGAAACTGAGGCACAGCCCAGGGAAGCACAAATCCACCATTAAATGGTTCCCTATGGATAAGGTTTATAGCACTGGAGTTTAATGGATCAGGACCCAGTCTGGAATCTGATTTCCAACCTCTTCGTCTATGGCTGGTCCCAAATCCATGCCCGGAGCACCCAAAGGTGCCCAGAGCCGCAGGGATGCACTTACAGGGACCTGACTGAGCCATAAGGAAGAGAGAAAATCCCTGCTCCTGCTGCCAGGGAGGATTCGCTTCTGGATTTGGCAGCATCCCGATGGAGCCAGGCTGGGAGCAGCCATTCCCTCTCCTGAGCCAAGAACAGGGAGTCTCAGAACCAGCCCTGCTCCCCATCTGCATCCCTCCACATCCACAGGGATGCGGCTGCATCCAGCAAGGAGCCAGCCCCATCCCCACATCCATGCAGTCACCCCCAAGAGCTGCTTTGGCTCCCCATCCTGTAGGGAAGAGCTTCCCATGGATGCTCCAGCAGGGAATCAATAGAGACGCGGGTCCAGCCCTCCCCGCAGCACCCTGACCCCCACCCGCTGCCACCAGCTCCCTGCTAAATGCCTCAGTGGGGTTCCAAAGAGCCAAGGATGGATGCGGGGCCGGAGCGAGAAATTCCTCCCTTGCAGCAAATTCCAATGGTCAAACCCCCCCTCCCCCAGGCTCCGGACCTGATGGTAGCAGCACCCAAACCCCTGTTACCCCCTGCATGGGTGCAGCAGCAGCACCCAAACCACAGCTCCCCACGTCTGGGTGCAGCAGCAGCACCCAAACCCCATCTCCCATTTGGGGGGTGCAGCAGCAGCACCCAAACCCCAGCTCGCCATATCTGGGTGCAGCAGCAGCACCCAAACCCCATCTCCCCCTCTTGGGGTGCAGCAAGAGCACCCCACACCCCATCCAGTCCCTGCCCTCACCTTGCATGTCTATCCCACCATGACCAGGCTATTCCCACATCCCAGCCCAACTTCCACACGCCTGGAGGTGACCACAAGCCCGATGTGACCCCATGGGGCAGGAGAGGACCAGGACTCAGAGCCTGAACCCCGCAGCCCCCCCCACATCAGCGCCTGTGTGGGGTGATGCTGCACCCACAACCCACCACCCCCTGGAGCCGCCGTGCCCACCGCGCTTTAGCCAGTGGAACCCCCACACTGGGAAGCACCCCCCCCAATGTGGGGGTCCCCCTGTGCCCCCCCCAGCTCGGTGGGGTGGGGAGGAAGCCGGCCCGGCCCCGCCTCATGGAAAGAAGCGCCCGGGGCGCATTGTTGAGCCGCGGCCCTTTTCCTCCCGTTTATGGCCCTGCCTGATGTGTTTGTGTCCGCGGGAGGAAGCACCGGGATGGGCGCCGGGAACACGCGTGTCCCGCTCGGATCCCGGCCCCACACGTGGGGACTGGGGCAGGGGCAGCCCCACACGTGGGAACTGGGGCAGGGGCAGCCCCACACATGGGAAACTGAGGCAGGGGCAGCCCCACACATGGGAACTGGAGCAGGAGCAGCCCCACACATGGGAAACTAAGGCAGGAGCAGCCCCGCACATGGGAAACTAAGGCAGGAGCAGCCCCGCACATGGGAAACTAAGGCAGGAGCAGCCCCGCACATGGGAACCGGGTCAGGAGCAGCCCCACACATGGGAAACTGAGGCAGGAGCAGCCCCACACATGGGAACTGGGGCGGGAGCTGCCCCACACATGGGAAACTGAGGCAGGGGCAGCCCCACACATGGGAAACTGAGGCAGGGGCAGCCCCACAATGCGGCACCCCAAGCCCTGCCAGCATCACCTGTGGGGTAGAATGATGGGGGGACACAGCACCCAGGTGGGGTATCCCCAATGTGTGGGTGCAGCGTGGACCCCCCCCATCCCTATGGCATAACGTGGACACCCCTAAACCCCCGGGCACACCGTGCCCCCTCCCCAAGCTCCTTCCTGCTTAACCAGGCTGCCAACACGTCCTCAATTAGGCTTTGATTCATGGACCAGTCAGCCCATAATTGCATTGGGAGGAAGAGGAGGCACAGACATCTTCAGCCTCACGCCAAAGCGGGGTGGTTGGGGGGGGGCAATAAGCCCCAAGCCCTATATACACCCATATATACCCCCCAGCACCCCCCTGGCTCTAGTCGGGTGCTGGGACCCAGAGGGACCCCCCCCCCCCACCATGGGGAAAGCCACTTGTCCTGCCCTGTACAAGCCACCCCCCTTGTCCCTGCGCTGGGATGTCCCCAACCCTCGCAGGGGGCTCAGTGCCCCCCCCCCCGGAGCACGGACCAGCCCCGCTCCGCTCCTTCCCCTCCGTCAGCAGCTTTCGGCTGCTTCCCGTTTCCTTCCCTTCGCTTCCCAAAGCTCCATGTCCCTGCCCCGCTCCAGCCTTGAACCCGGAGCCCCCCCCAGGACCCCCCCCCCCCGAAACCCCCCATCCCAACCCCAGCCCTACGGACACAGCTCTCACCCCCCCAAACCATCGGACACTGGGATCAGGGATATGGACAGACGGACGGATGGGAGCGCTCCAGTTGGAGGGACCCCCCCAAGTCACCCCCCAAGTCACCCCCTAAATCTGGGTGCATCTGAAGGCGCAGGAGCACTAAGGATCAGATGGGGGGCAGCTTCCTGTACCCCAAAACATGCAGCTGGTGAGAGGAGGGAGATGAGGGCTCAAGCAGGGTGCTGGGGGGGGCTGTGGGGCACCCCCTATCTCAGCACCCCCTAACCCGAGGACTGGCCCCATAGGGGACACGCTGCCAGCAGAGCAGGGCAGGGGGACACAGAGGGGACCCCAGCACCTCCAGCCCCGCATTCCCAGCCTCTCCCAAGCACATCGCACCCCCAAATCCATACAACCCCCCCCATAGGCATCCCCCCCATTTTCCACCGACCCCCCCCATTTCCCGGTGACCCCCCGGGGGTGGCTCACGGTGTCCTGGAGGGTGCCCATGGCGCGGTCCCGGCTCCCGGCTCGGCGGATCCACCGGGATCGGCACCGGGATCAGGATCGGGACCGCCCGGTCCAGCCCATTTCCTCCGCCCCCCCCCCGCCTCCTTCCTCCGGGGGACACGGAGCTCTTCGTGTCCCCAAGCCCCACGGCGGGTGTGGGGGGGCACACACAGACACGGCGCTTCGCTCCCCACCATTGGACCCCCCCGGCCGCTCCGTGCCTCAGTTTCCCCATCGGCATCTCCCGACGGGAATAGGGGGGGTCGCAGCCCCCCGGGAAAGCTCAGCCCCGGGGCGGGGGGGGTGTCCCGCAGCCCCCGATGCCGCCGCAACAAGCACACCGGACCCCCCCCACACCTCCCAGTATAAACCCGGGGACCCCCAGACCTCGGTGCACCCATCCCACCCGGGTCCTGGGTCTTGGGGGGGAGAGGAGATGGATTGGGGGTTCCGGGTGGGATAAGAGGCGGTTGGAATGGGGGTCCCGGATGGTAAAAAAGGAGGATGAGGGGTCCTGGGTGGGATGGGAGGTAGTTGGAATGGGGGTCTCGGATGGGATGGAAGGCGGTCGCGATGGGGGTCCCGGGTGGGAAAAGAGAAGGATTAGGGGTCCCAGGTAGGATGGGAGGTGAGTTGGGGGTCCCTGTTGGGAATGGAAGCGGGTCGGGGGTCCTGGGTGGGATGGGAGGCAGCCGGGATGGAGATCCCAGCTGGGAAGGGAAGTGGGTCGGGGGTCCCGGGTGGGGTGGGAAGCGATTAGGATGGGGGTCCCGGGTGGGGTTGGGATGGGAGGAGGTTCAGGGGACCCGGATGAGACGGAAGGCGGTCGGGATAGGGATTAGGGAAGCGAGTCGGGGGGTCCCGGCTGGGAAGGGAGTGTGGGGTGACCCGAGGGGGTCCCTATGGGTTCGGGGGGGGTCCCGCCGCCCCTACCTGCAGCACCTCGGAGCCGGGCGCGGTGTCCTCCGCCTTCAGGAAAACCTGTTGCCCCCGGCTGAAAAATTGAAGGAGGGCGGTGAGGAGATGCTGGAGCCCCGGCACCATCCCGGCTCCAGCTCCGGATCCCGGCTCCTGCTCCGGATCCCGGCCCCCGGCCCCGGCTCCCGGCTCTGGATCCCGGCTCTGGGTCCTGGTTCCCAGGTCCCGGTTCCCAGATCCCTGTTCCCTGTTCCCGGCTCCCGGCTCCGACCAGGGCTGAGCCCCGCCGCCGCCCCCCCCTCCCGCCCCGCTCCGCCCCCCCCCCCGCCCCGCTCCGCACCGCACCCGTTGCGAGGCAGCGGTCCCGCGGGCTCCTATGGGGCTGGGGGGCTCTAAAGGGGGGTCTCGGGGTGGCGGGGTCCTCTATGGGGCAGATAAGGGAGACCCCCCCATAAGGTCCCCCCGGCCCCGCTCCGACTCCGCTCCGACCTGCTCCGCACCGCGTTTACTGCGGGGCAGAGGCCCCGCGGGCTCCTGGGGGGATGAGGAGGGTCCTGGGGTGGGGGGGGTCTCCTATGGGGCAGATAAGGGGGACCCCCCCATAGGACCCTGCTCCGCACCGCATCTGCTGTGGGGCAACGGCCCTGCAAGCTTCTATGGGGCTGGGGGAGCCTTATGGGGGGCCCCCTATGAGGCAGATAAGGGGGACACCCCCCAAATCCCATGTTTAACCCCTGGGGGGGTTTGGGGCACCTTCGTGGGCAGGGGTCACCCCCTAACACCCCTCTTCCTACCCCTTCTTAAGGGCTGTGCCCCAGGAGAAGGTTGGGGTGTCTCCCCCCCCCGATCCTTCCCCATTGGGAACTGGAAGCTTCACCCCATTTTTAGGCAGTGATGTCCATTCCTGGCTTTAGGGTGACTGTTGCAGGGCTCGGTATGGACAGGACCCCCCCATTCCTCCCATCCCTAGGGAATATCAAGGAGATCATCCCCTTCTTGAATAGGAGGGACCCCCATTTTAGCCCCATAGGGGTGCAGGAGCTGCTCACCCCCATCCTCCTATACATCCCCATTGCCTGCAGTGGGAAGTGACCCCTCTCCCACCCTTTGCCCAGGGACAATCATCAGGATTTTGGGGGTGCTGCTCCCCCTGCTTGGCCTGAGCCATAGAGGGACCCTTGGGCCTGCTGCGCTGCAGCATGCGTGGAGAAGACGGATGCTCCATCACCCCAAAAGCAACAGAGCCGGTGCCCAGATTAAAGAGGGAGGAGAGGGATATGCCAGTGAAGAAGATGTTATCCCAAAGCCCCCCTGCCACAGCCACCATCCCACCTCCATCCATCTCCTCGGGTAGAGGAGGAAGGTTTGGGCAGGGGCAGGAAGGTCTCCTCCTCCTCTTCCTCCAACCTCAGTGAACCCCTTGGCTCACTCCATGTTTCCTCCATGGCCAGCGCTGCTCCTGCTCCTGCTCCTGCTCCTGCTCCTGCTCCTGCTCCTGCTCCTGCTCCTCTCCCAGGAGCTGCTCAGCAGCTCATCTCAAGCTAATTCCTCAGTCAGGCTTATGGATGGGGTGGGAAATCCAATGGGAGCAGGGCCCTTTGTGGGGTGCAAGGCCCTTTGCAGGGTGCCAGGGCCCTTTTCAGGGTGCCCAGCACCTTACTCCAAGGCTATGCAAACACCCCAATGCACTAACGCTGCGTGCACAGCCATGCTATCGGACATCAGAGAATACACACGCAAGACCCCGGGTGGATGCAGGAGCTGCACAGCGGAAGCTTTAACCAGAGTGAATGTGAAAGTCCCTGGTTTTGCCTCACATCTACCAGGAGCCAAAGAGTCCTGCTGCTCCCCAGGGTGCTGCGGGGGTTCGCTGGTGGCTCGTAGGGGCTCAACCCCTCATGCGTCATGGAGGGGGGACACTGAATCCACCAAACCTGGGCTGATGGGTGCTGGTGGAGGCAGAAACAACCCTGAAGGGATGGAGAGAGAAGCTCCACGGTGCCCTCACCCCTATGAGCATCCCCCATGGGGTGACAGGGAATGCCCCGTTGCCCCCCGAAAGCGCCCTTGAGTGGCTCAGCCAGGATCCCTGGGGGCCTGACAGCAGCAGGGTCCTGCTGTGTGCTGCAGCCTGCACCTCAGACCTGCACCCGCATGTGGCACCCCACATCCCGCTCCCTGCCCCCCAAACCCTGCTCCCTGCACCCCACATCCCCTACCCCGCATCCCGGTCCCCGCATCCCCCCCGCTCCCTGCGGTGCCGGGGCCAGCGCGGGGGTCTCGGGGCGATGGCGGAGCCGCGGGGCCATCTAGTGGCCACCCCGGGGGGCTCCCACCGGCCAGACCCCGCCGGGACCCGGGGACAGCGGCCTGGAGCGCCGGGACCGCGTCCTGCCAAGGGGGGTGGCACAGGGTGATGGGGACCAGCCCCGGGTGGTGGCACAGGGTGATGGGGACCAGCACAGGGTGATGGAACAGGGTGATGGCACCAGCCTCCAGTGATGGCACAGGGTGATGGCACCAGTCCCGGGTGATGGCACAGGGTGATGGTCACCTCACTCCTTCCTTCACCCTTTGCCATGGCTCTTCCTCCACTCCAGCCTCAGTTTCCCCCCATCACCGAGCGGGAATTGTCCAGGTCCAGGCTCTCTGGGATTCATCTCTATGGAAAACAGGATAACCCCACCGAGGGTTTGGGGCACAGCACCCTTGTGTTGGGTGAGGATGCACCTCACCATTCCCACCCCATCCCAGCGATCAGGAGTCAGCTCCATGGAGCAGGCTCTCATCATTCCCATCTCCTTGACCAGGCCACCACAAGGACTAGATCCCCAAGATCAAGCCCCGAGGTCCCCAGCTCTGGGGACCCCCCGATGAAGATGGTCTCTGAGCATCCCCTCTGGCTCTGCCCCATGGGTCAGACGTGGGTCCGAGCATGCAGCAGGTCCCCCCCCATGCGGCTGGCGCCCAGCGTCACCCCCCAGGAGCTGGCACGTCATTGTCACCAGCGCCACGCACGGAGCCAGGTCACAGCTGCCCGGAGGACAGAGAGCCATTGCTGAGCCACACAAGGACACAGTGTGGGGATGTCCCCAGCTTCCCTGCCACCCATGGGGGCCTCGGGACAGCAGAGCGGGACACAGGGATGCGGGGACACAGGGGAATTGGGGACAGCAGAGTGGGACACAGGGATGCAGGGACAGAGGGATGCAGGAACACAGGGGTGCAGGGACATAGAGGGGATTTGGGACAGTGAAGGGGACACAGGGGTGCAGGGATACAGGGGGATTGGGGATGGGGCAGTGGGACACAGGGATGCAGGGACACAGGGGTGAGGGACACGGGTGCAGGGACATAGAGGGGATTGGGGACAGTGAAGGAGACACAGGGGTGCAGGGATACAGGGGGATTGAGGATGCGGCAGTGGGACACAGGGATGCAGGGACACACGGATGCAGGCACATGGGGGGCCTGGGGATGGGGCAGTGGGACACAGGGATGCAGGGACACAGGGGTGAGGGACACGGGTGCAGGGACATAGAGGGAATTGGGGACAGTGAAGGGGACACGGGTGCAGGGATACAGGGGGACTGAGGGTGGGGCAGTGGGACACAGGGATGCCGGGACACAGGGATGCCTGGGGATGGGGCAGCGGGACACAAGGATGCAGGGACACGGGTGCAGGCACAGGGATTAATGCAGTTCAGCCAGTGTGTGTTCAGCAAAGTGCCTCTCCCCATTCAGCTTAATGACCCGGTGTAATTATGGGCTGCTCCGGTACAATTAGGAGCTGCTCCAGCTCCCCGGCTTACACAATCCCTCGGGAACAGCATCCCTTGGAAGGGAATGTCACGGCTTGATGTGGGACACACAGCACCGGCACAGGGAATAGATCCAGGGAGAGGCAAAGGAGCGTTTCCCATCCGTGCTCCCGATGTTTCCATTCTCCCCATGGTGCTTTCCCTGCTTCCCACCTGGGTGACATCCTGCCTCTCCCCAGGGATCTGGGCCTCCAGCCCTGCTCCGCTGCGGGTGTTTAATGGCTTAAAAGGGAGCAAAGTTCATGCAGTGAGTAAATATTAACCCTTATTTCACACCAAACAAACCCCTTTTTGGGGTTTAAATCCCAGTTTTTCCTGGAAAGCAGGAAATGTCAGCACTAAACAGCATCAAACCATCAAAACAAGGGATTTGGGAGGGGGTTCATAGCCCAGGTAGTCCCAGAAGACCAACAGCACCCTCTTCCCCACACCCAGCCCCTTTGCAGGTCCTATGTAAGTGGGGAAGCTGCAGAAGCCTCCCCCTAGAGCAGGATTTGGGGTGCACTGGGTATACTGGGAGCACTGGGACACTTGGTCCATGGGCTGGTGCTCGCCAGAGCTGCTGTCAATCGTGTTGGATGAGTGAAGCTTCATTAAGCTGGAGCTGGGATGGATGGATGGATGGATGGATGGATGGATGGATGGATGGATGGATGGATGGATGGAATCCAGAGCCAGATCCCAGCTCCAGGGATGCAAAACTGAGCCAAGGATGGTCCCACCTCCCCGAGCATCCCTCATGGGAAGGGGACATGGAGACAATCACGCACTGGGGCTGCAGGGAAGCCTCCAGTATGGAAAACACCTCATTGCTCCCCATATCCCATGGGAGCAGCGAGTGGGGAAACTGAGGCTGGGGAGGCCCTGCCTGTGGCCAGTCCCTGCTGCAGGACCTGGGCTGCAGCAGAGTTCCAGGGATGCGGATGCTGCTGATGCTACTGGAGCTATTGGAGTTATTGGAGCTATTGGAGCTGCTGGAGCTATTGGAGCTACTGGAGCTACTGGAGCTATTGGAGCTATTGGAGCTATTGGAGCTGCTGGAGCTATTGGAGCTATTGGAGCTACTGGAGCTATTGGAGCTATTGGAGCTGTTGGAGCTGCTGGAGCTATTGGAGCTGCTGGAGCTATTGGAGCTACTGGAGCTACTGGAGCTATTGGAGCTATTGGAGCTATTGGAGCTATTGGAGCTGCTGGAGCTATTGGAGCTGCTGGAGTTATTGGAGCTGTTGGAGCTATTGGAGCTATTGGAGCTGCTGGAGCTATTGGAGCTATTGGAGCTATTGGAGCTGCTGGAGCTATTGGAGCTGCTGGAGTTATTGGAGCTGCTGGAGCTATTGGAGTTATTGGAGCTATTGGAGCTGCTGGAGCTATTGGAGCTATTGGAGCTGCTGGAGCTGCTGCAGCTCAATTGAGGTGTCATCTCAGCAGAGCTGTCGACCCAGGGGCCTCTGCCAGCTCCAAATCCATGCGGAAATGAACCCATCTGCTCTCCCGCTTGGCTGCTAATCCCAGCGCAGCTCAGCCGGGATGTCACCGGCGCTGGATGCGGCTGCGGATCCATGGAGCAGCTGCTGCGGGCCCCTGGCTCCTCCATGGAGAAATCCCAGCCCGGCAGTGGGAGGGTTGCGGTGGCCATGGGGAGAAGGGGATGCACATGTGTGTGTGCACAAGCGTGTGCACATATGTGTGCATGGGCGTGCACTGGTTTGCATGTTACCTGTATGTATGTCTGCAAGGGGTGCATGCAAGAGGATGGGCACTTGGGGTGCATGGAATGTGCATGCATGGGGGCGCATGTATGGGGGGTGCATGCATGAGAGTGTATGCAAGAGGTATGCATGCAAAGGGATGTGCACATGGGGTGCATGCATGGGGTGCATGCATGGGGATAAGCATTTGGGCTGCATTTGGGGTGTGCATGCAAGGAGATGAGCACTAGGGATGCATGGGGATGTGCATGCAAGGAGATGGGAACTTGGGATGCATGGGGGTGAATGCAAGGGGATGGGAACTTGGGGTGCATGGGGGTGCATGCAAGGGGATGTGCATTTGAGATACATGAGAGATGTGCACTAGGGGTGCATGGGGATGTGCATACAAGGGGATGGGAATTTGGGATGCATGGGGATGTGCATACAAGGGGATGAGCATTTGGGATGCATGGAGTGTGTACACGTGTGTGTGCCCGGGGGATGCAGCCCTGGGGCTGGGCATGCACAGGGGGGGTTGTGCACACAGGGTGCATGTAGCATGTTCACATGTGTGTGCAGAGCATGTGCGCACAAGAGACATGCATGTGTGGGTGTGTTTGTGCAAGCCTGGGGTGCAGATGTGCATGGAGGGGGTGCGTGCACCATGCACATGCTGATGCGGGGGGGGTGCATGTGTGGGGTGCACACGTGTGTAAGGGGGTATATTTGTGTATGTGCGTGGGGTGCACGTGCGAGTGTGGGTGCACACACACTTCCCACCTCTCCCTCCATCCCTCTCCCATAGCCAGTGGATGGTCCCTAAGGCTGAGCCCCAGCCCCATATCCGGCCCCACAGCCACCCACACCCCACATTTGCACCCTGTGCACCCAATGTTTGCACTCTGCACAGCCCCATCCTGCTCCCCCCCATCTGCCTGCAGTGGGGCACAAGCTCTATCCTGGTTTGGGACCCCTATTCCCACTCCAGCATGGGCCTGGAGCAGCTGGGAATCTCCGACTCATCCCATCCCACCCCAAAAGCTGACAGCATCCCTGGATGTACCACGAGCCCCACAGACATCCCACATCCAAAGGGACATGGGGACCTGGTAGCAGCACGTCCTGGCCATGGGCAGGGATGGTTTTCCCGCTGGGATTTGGAGCTAGATAATGAAGGGATGGGCTGAGTGATCGATGCCGGTGATGAATAAGTGATGGAGCTCTCGGAGGGTCTCTATGGAGACAGCTCCGAGCACTCCGGGTACCACCGGCAGCTCCCGCATCCCAAAGCCACAGTGCTGAAAGGGAAGGGATGGATCCACATGGGATAGACCCACACGGAATAGACCCACATGGAGCCACCTCAGCTGGACCCTGGCCATGGGCAGGCCCCATGGTGGCCATGGGCACCTCCAGCCTGGCTTGCAAGGGCTGTGGCACCTTGGGTGGCTCCTGCTGTCACAGTGTCCCCTGCGAGCACCCTGCACGTGTGCACCCTCAGAGGGGTGGGGGACAATAGCAGCCATGGGGACTGCATGCACCCATTGGGACAGATGACATCCATGGGGACAGTGTGTGTCCATGGGGACAGTGTGCATCCATGGGGACTGCATGCATCCATGGGGACAGATTACATCCATATGGACAGTGTGTGTCCATGGGGACGGATGGCATCCATGGGGACTGCATGCATCCATGGGGACAGATTACATCCATAGGGACAGTGTGTGTCCATGGGGACAGATGACATCCATGGGGACAGTGTGTGCCCACGGAGACTTCATGCATCCATGGGGACTGCGTGCATCCATGGGGACAGATTACATCCATAGGGACAGTGTGTGTCCGTGGGGAGAGATGGCATCCATGGGGACAGTGTGCATCCATGGGGACTGCATGCATCCATGGGGACAGATTACATCCATAGGGGCAGTGTGCATCCATGGGGACAGTGTGCATCCATGGGGACTGCATGTATCCATGGGAACATCACGGGTCTGGAGGGACATGTGTCTGGGGGACAGCGTGTATCAGGAAGGACACCACACACCTGGGGACAGCGTGTGTCCGCAGGGACAGCGTGTCTTGAGGGACATCACGTGTCTTGAGGGACAGCAGGTACCTGCAGGGCCAGCACGTGTGCAGGGGGACAGCAGCGTGTCAGGGGACAGCACGTGTGGCGTGAGGGACAGGCATTGCCTGCAGGGACAGCGTGTGTCCTGAGGGACAGGGGACAGTGTGTGTCCTGAGGGACAGAGTGTGTCTGGGGGGACAGTGTGTGACTTGGGGACAGGGTGTGCTTGGAGGGAGGATGCATCAGGAGGGGGACAGCAGGGACAGGGGGATGGCACGTACAGGGGGACACCATGTATTTAGGGGACACCGTGCATGGAGGGGACAGCAAGCACCCAGGGGCCCAGCACACCCCAGACATGCAGCCCCCCAGCACTCCATGATGTGGGTGCAGGGTCACTCCCAGATCCCCATCCCCATGTGCTATGGGTGCAGGGTCACCCCAGATCCCATCCCTACCCATCGGTGCTATGGGTGCTATGGGTGCAGGGTCACCCCAGATCCCATCCCCACGTGCTATGGGTGCTATGGGTGGAAGGTCACCTCAGTTTCCCATCCCCATGTGCTGTGGGTGCTATGGGTGCAGGATCACCCCCAAATCCCCATCCCTTAATGCTGTGGGTACTGTGGGTGCAGTGGGGTGCAGGGTCACGCCAGTTCCCCATCCCCATGTGCTATGGGTGCTGTGGGTGCTGTGCGTACTGTGCGTGCTGTGCATTCTATGGGTGCTGTGGGTGCTGTGGGTGCTGTGGGTGCTGTGGGTGCTGTGGATGCTGTGGGTGCTGTGGGTGCTGTGCATGCTGTGCGTGCTATGGGTGCTGTGGGTGCTGTGGATGCTGTGGGTGCTGTGGATGCTGTGGGTGCTGTGGATGCTGTGCATGCTATGGGTGCTGTGGGTGCTGTGGGTGCTGTGGGTGCTGGGGATGCTGTGGGTGCTGTGGGTGCTGTGGGTGCTGTGGGTGCTGTGGGTGCTGGGGATGCTGTGGGTGCTGTGGGTGCTGTGGATGCTGTGGGTGCTGTGGATGCTGTGCATGCTATGGGTGCTGTGGGTGCTGTGGGTGCTGTGGGTGCTGTGGGAGCTGTGGGTGCTGTGGGTGCTGTGGGTGCTGTGGGTGCTGTGGGTGCAGGGTCACCCTCACCCACTGGTTTCTCCAGCACAGGCGCTAGAGCCTGCCCTGCCTCCAGCCCCCCCGTGCCTCAGTTTCCCCTTGGAACCAGCCCTGACCCACCCCAGCCATCGGCACGTTGGTGGCTGCTCCGCGCCAGCGCTTCCTGGTGGCTCCGGAGCAATAAGGAAGGTCCCAGCCCCGGCATATGGATAATGGGGATTTATGGCCGGACGGAATGAGATAGGAGCGGGTGAGATCCGGGGTGTTGCTTCCGAGCTGAGCCTGGGCCCGTGGCATGATGTGGGGTTAAGCAAACTGCTCCCAGAATGGCCTAATCCCATGGGATTTACACAGGAAGATGTGAATATCATTGAAGGCTGGGATGCTCTAAGCCTGAATAGGGATGCTCTGAGCCTCGTCCCGGGATGTCCTGAGCCTGACTTAGGGATGCTCTGATCCTGGTCCACGGAGGTTTTCCCCCCTTTCAGGACATCTCTCCATGGACATCCCTTCGACATCCCAGGTTCTGCTGCCACCCTCTTCCCTGGCACTGCCTGATCCAAATCCCTGTCATTATCCCACCCATTGAACCTAGATTAAACCAGGATTATTCGCTTGTTCTCCTCCAATGAATTTGTTCATCCCTTCTATTCCCAAATCAGTTCTTTAGGCTCTTGGCAGGAAAGAGAAACCAGCAGCTTCCAGGGTCAGGAAAGGATAAGGATTAATTATCCCAGTGGGAATGACCAGGACGGGAAGCAGAGAAGCAGCTTATCCAAGGATGCAGATACAGATCCAGGGCGAGCAGCATCCCCTGGACCACTCCTAAGCATCCCATCCCGATGCAGGACCCTCAGCCCAGTCCCATCGTGTCCAGGATCCCTTGGGAATATGACCAAATCCTTCGGGAACAAAAGGTGGCACCTCTGGGGGGAGGAGGGAGCTATAAATACACAATGACTGTTGGGCTCTAATGACTCACTCCAGTCATTACTGCGCGTTGCATAAGCACCTGCATTCCCAGCTCCACAACAGGGAATTACGCTGCTTTTCCCCTTTTTTCCCCCTATTTAATGCAAAGGGCTCCAGCAGCCCCTGCAGGGTTCAAACACACCCCGGTTCCCAGCTCTTCCCGGTGGTTCCATGGCAAAAGGCCGGGATGCGGATGCCGAAGGGTCCTCGGCTCCTTTGGTAACTGCCGGGAAAGGGGTTTGGGAGCACCAGATGTGTCCCAGCAATCCCACAACTGCATCCCAGCTATCCCAGCGCTGGATCTCAGCAATCCCAGTGTCACATCCCAGCAATCCCAGCGCTGGATCTCAGCAATCCCAGTGTCACATCCCAGCAATCCCAGCGCTGAATCTCAGCAATCCCACAACTGCATCCCAGCAATCCCAGTGCTGGATCTCAGCAATCCCAGTGTCACATCCCAGCAATCCCAGTGCTGAATCCCAGCAATCCCACAACTGCATCCCAGCAATCCCAGCGCTGGATCTCAGCAATCCCAGTGTCACATCCCAGTGCCGTGTCCTAGCGATCGCAGTGCTGCATCCCATTGATCCCAGTGTCACATCCCAGCAATCCCAGTGCTGAGTCCCAACAATCCCAGTACCGAATCCAAGCAATCCCAGTGCTGTATCCCAGTGAGTCCAGTACCACGTCCCACCAATCCCAATGCCACATCACAGCCATCCCAGTGCCACATCCCAGTGACCCCAGTGCCATGTCCCAGCAAGCCCAGTGTTGTGTTCCAATAATCCCAGTCCACATCCCAGCAATCTCAGTGCCGTATCTGAGTGAGCTGTGTTGCATCCCAGCAATCCCAGTGCCATGCCCTAGTAATACCAGTACTGCATCCCAGCAATCCCAGTGCTGTGTCCCAGCAACCAGAGTGCAATATCCCAGCAATCCCAGTACTGCATCCCAGCAATCCCAATGCCTCATCCCAGCAAGCTAGTGCCACATCCGAGAAATCCCAGTGCCATGTCCCAGCAATCCCAGCATCTCATCCTAGTGAGCCATGTTGTGTCCCAGCAATCCCAGCACCATGCCCCAGAGATCCCAGTACCATGTCTCAGTAATCATGGTACTGCATCCCAGCAATCCCAGTGCCACATCCCAGCAATGCCAGTGCCATGTCCCAGTGAGTCCAGTGTCACATTCCAGTAAACCCAGTGCCATGCCCTAGCAATTCCAGTACTGCATCCCGGCACCCCCAGTGCCACATCCCAGCACTCCCAGTGGTGCATCCCAGCACTCCCAGCTCATCCTGCCTGTGCCGGGGGCCACCCCGGGAAGTGGAGGGGAGGAATCTCAGGTTTGGATCCTCAGGCTGGGAATTCTCTCCTCCAATGTTGTATTTGTGCAGAGGCACCATTACACTCATGAGAGCAGGATGGGATTGAGCATTGACGGCCTCAGGGATGGGATGGAGGGATGAGGATCACAGTGCAGGGATGGGATGGAGGGATGAGGATGACAGTGCAGGGATGGGATGGAGGGATGAGGATCACAGTGCAGGGATGGGGTGGAGGGATGAGGGCCACAGTGCAGGGATGGGAGGGAGGGATGATGACCATGATGCAGGAATGGGATGCAGAGAGGGGATGCAGGGACGAGGACCATGGAGTAGGGATGGGATGGAGGTATAAGGACCACAGTGCAGGGATGGGATAGAGGGATGAGGACCATGGTGCAGGGATGGGATGGAGGGATGAGGACCATGATGCAGGAATGGGATGGAGGTATAAGGACCACAGTGCAGGGATGGGATAGAGGAAGGAGGACCACAGTGCAGGGATGGGATGGAGGGATAAGGACCATGGTGCAGGGATGCAGGGATGGAGGGGATGAGGACCACGGTGCAGGGATGGGGGGGATGAGGACCACGGTGCAGGGATGGGATGGAGGGATGAGGACCACGGTGCAGGGATGGGATGGAAGGGACAAGGACCACAGTGCAAGGATGGGATGGAGGTGATGAGGACCATGATGCAGCCATAGGGAGATGCTGATGGACCACAGGAGAACCTGGAGCAATGGAAGCAGCAAACTCAGGGTGTTTGGGGTATCCATGGGATCCCTGCACATGCTCCTCCATCCTCCAGCACCCGGAGGCAGCCAAACTCCCACACTGGCACCTACATCCCTGGATTGCACCTTCCCCAGCCTCAAGCAGCGATGGAAAACTGCCTGTTTACTCCAATTCCCAAAGGATCTTGCCCCGTGCATCCAAGGGGTGGATCATGGCAGTGGCACATGGTTAAGCATCGCTGTGGGATCCATGGGAAGGACAGGTTGGCATCAGCTCCGGGTTCATTCCAGCCCTGCACAGCGATGCCGGGAGCCGCAGGATGCAGGAGGTGACACCAGTCCCGTGGTGACACGGGGAGGGGACACGGTGCCACCGAAGCTGTATTTGCTGGCCCAGCACACGGAGCTCCAAGCGCCTCCGATAAGGGAAGGGCTGAGCCCTGTTTGCGCTTCCCGGGTGGTGCCTGGTCCTGGAGCAGCAGGTGCCTGCGCTGCCAGGCTGGAAGAGCGGCTGCTCTGGGATACCAAGAGCTGCAGGAATGCGGCCGGGCTGGTCTGGTGGGACTGGGAAACCCGGGAGCACTGTGGGGCTGAGAATCCCCCTCCCTGTTACACCGCACCCCTGTGTCCTGCAAATCCCCCTCCCTGTTGCACAGCATCCCTGCATCCTGCAAATCCCCATCCCTATTGCACTGCATCCCTGCATCCTGCAAATCCCCATCCCTATTGCACTGCATCCCTGCATCCTGCAAATCCCCATTCCTGTTGCACTGCATCCCTGCATCCTGCAAATCCCCATCCCTATTGCACTGCATCCCTGCATCCTGCAAATCCCCATCCCTATTGCATTGCATCCCTGCATCCTGCAAATCCCCATCCCTATTGCATTGCATCCCTGCATCCTGCAAATCCCCATCCCTATTGCATTGCATCCCTGCATCCTGCAAATCCCCATTCCTGTTGCACAGCATCCCTGCATCCTGCAAATCCCCATTCCTGTTGCACTGCATCCCTGCATCCTGCAAATCCCCATCCCTATTGCACTGCATCCCTGCATCCTGCAAATCCCCATTCCTGTTGCACAGCATCCCTGTATCCTGCAAATCCCCATCCCTGTTAACACCGCATCCCTGTATCCTGCAAATCCTCATCCCTATTGCACTGCATCCTTGTATCCTGCAAATCTCCATTCCTGTTGCACAGCATCCCTGCATCCTGCAAATCCCCATCCTCACCACATTGCATCCCTGCATTTTGCAAATCCCTAATCCCATCACACTGCACCCCTGCATCCTCAAAATCCCATTTCTTATTGCACAGCATCCCTGCATTCTGCAAATCCCTAATCCCATCTCACTGCATCCCTGCATCCTGAAAAACCCATTTCTCATTACACAGCATCCCTGCATCCTGCAAGTCCCCATCCCTATTGCACAGCACCCAAGACACCAGGACCAGCTCGCTGGAAGCAGGATGGTATCCCTGATCCCCATCCAGCTATCCCCGAGAGGGAACACCGGGAATGCCAGGTGACACCAGCTTTGCACAGCAGCATTGGAGCAGGGAGGAACATGGAATGCCACCACCTTGGGGACCTCCACGCGAGGCCACGGCATCCAAGGGAGCCGTGCTCCAGCACCAATCCCGGCAGGAGCAGTGCCAGGAGAGACAACACGTGGTTACCCTGGATCCCTGGGGAATTGTCCTTGGATAGAGGCAGCAGCACAGACGCTGCCAACTCATGGTGCAATTGGGAGGTTCAGTTGGTAACCAGAGGGAATTCAGTGAAGCAGCCGGAGGTGGGATTAGCTGCATTCCGTGATCTTCCAAGTGCTACGTTTCCCCCTTTTCCAGGTTTATTCCCTTCCCTGAGCCCCTTCCCCATCCTAATTCACGACCAGCCCCACGGCTCATTCCCACACTCAGCATCAAGGGTCTCCTCACCCACTGCCATCACCAATATCCTATGGGAATAGAGCAGGACCACAGGATCCTAGCTCTGCTGTTTGTGCCCCATCCCTCCCTGGGAACTGCAGCAGCCCCGGAGCAGGGATCCAACAGCCTGGAATTCTCACTGAATCCTCCACGTGTGACCCTGGTGGGATATCCCTGTTAGCACAAGCAAATCTGGGAATCTGGAACATCAGAGGAGGGATGGGAATGGACACAGCTGTGAGATGCTGATGCTTGAGGCTCCTTAGAGTGAGAGCGGCTTCATCTGACACCCATGAGCTAAAGAGACCTCCCAGGGCTGGGGAACAGCACAAGAGGGACGTGGAGCTGCTGGAGCGAGGCCAGAGGAGGCCCCGGAGCTGCTGCGAGGGCTGGAGCAGCTCTGCTCTGGAGCCAGGCTGAGAGAGCTGGGCTGGGGCAGCCTGGAGAAGAGAAGGCTCCTGAAGGGGACACCTTAGAGCAGCTCCAGTGCCTAAAGGGGCTCCAGGAAACCTGGAGAGGGGCTTTGGACAAGGGATGGAGGGACAGGCCAAGGGGAATGGCTTTAACCTGCCAGAGGGGAGACTGAGATGAGCTCTGAGGCAGAAGCTCTTCCCTGTGAGGGTGCTGAGGCGCTGGCACAGACTTTTCCCAGAGAAGCTGTGGCTGCCCCATCCCTGGCAGTGTTCAAGGCCAGGTTGGACACAGGGGCTTGGAGCAACCTGCTCTAGTGGAAGGTGTCCCTGCCCGGGGCAGGGGGTTGGAGCTGGAGGAGCTTTAAGTTCCCTCCATCCTAAACCACTCCATGATTCCATGATCTTGTTCCTTCATCAAGCAGTTTTGATGTCTGACCAAGCCTCCTGAATGAGGAACCAACACTTTCCCCCATCTCTCTGTGCTCTCCATGGATAAAGTGACAACGGCGTGTGATGGGCACAGCAGTGACAAAGAAGAGCCCCCTCCTTTGGTGGCAGCCATCCCCAGCCCCACCGTGTCCTTTGCAGTGGGGACACAAGTCCTGACACCAATGGGAATGCCGGGAAGGCCGTCAAGGAGATGCAACATGGTCACAGAGGTGCCACATCCTTCAGTGATGTTCCCTGGTCCTACCAAAGATCCCTGCTTGCCCCAGCAATGAACTTCAATCCACTTTTGCAGTGTGGCCAGATCCTGTCGGGAATGTGACCAGCACCGGAGCAGGTCAGGCTATTAATGCTGGATTGATTACACTTCCTATGAATTAGTGGCTTTCCCACAGGAGGAATGCTGGCTCCAGCTTCTCAGCCACACCATTCCCAGCCAGGAGGGCTGGTAGCCACATGCCACCCCTAAAGTGTCCCCAGCCCCATCCCTTTCCCTTTGGTGGGGTTCCCATTGCAGGGTCTGCAGTGCAGGAGCTACGGAGCCAGGATGTGACCAAGCTTCCCAAGGGAGGATGGAGCCGGGAGGGATGAAGCTGGGTCCCACCGTGGTCCCTGTTGGCAGCACTGAGCCCCTGTGCTGTGCTGGCAGGTTGGGGGTGCAGGAGGGAGCTGGGGTCTATCCGGAACACTGCGCTCGCTCCCGGCGAGCTCCCGCTTCCATGCACGAGCGATGCCCAAGTGCCTGATGCTGCAATTCCAGCCCACGGACCTGCTGTCCCATCTCCCTGCCAGCGATGGGGAGGGGGGGTCCCCAACAGCGCCGCGGCTCCTGCCAAACCCCACCTCCACAGAGCACCCACACAGCCGGGAGGCAGCTCCCACACTATTCCCAGGGGGAAGAGACCCCCCTTTCCATCCCTGCGTTCCCATGCAGCCAGCAGCCTGCGCCGGCTCCTTCATCATGGCTGGAGCTTGGGGAGCACCAGGATGTGCCCCCAGCACTGGATGCAGCTCTCAAGGTCCGGGGGGCACGTGTGGGGCTGCTGGCACTGGTGTCGCTTCCATCCAGCCCTTGGCATGGGACACATCCTGCTCCAGCTCTCCCGGGGGGCAGCATTCCCAAAGGAATGGTTTCCATCTGGCAAGGGCAGGATTGGAGCTGGGTGCCTGGCAGGGAGCCACAGCCATTCCTGGGAATGTCATATGCTTGGGAACAGCCACCCCCAAAATCAGAGCCCCTCAATCCCTCCCTTATCCCTTTGGGTGCAGCAATCCCCATTCCCGCCGTAAGCATCCCCTTTTCCCACAGCACCCTCTGGAGCGGACTCATGGCTGAGGGAAACCAGCACCCAAAAGACACCTTAGTGCCATTGTCCTTAATTTGGGGGGCCCTCGACCCTCATCAGTTGGGCTGGGGCTTCCTTTGGGGCTTCCCTTTCACCCAGGAGCCCATCACCCTGGTGTCTGACACCGAGGTGGCCCCACAGCCAACACTTCTTGTGCATTAAGAGCTGCTTTGTCCCGTGTTCCATGCGTGTCTCCAACCCGGCATCGGCATTCCATGCTCCAGCATTAACAAAACTCTCGACTTTTGGGGATGCATCCACAAGGTTTTGCTGATTCAGCATCCTTCCCACTGGGAATGGGCTGGGAATGAGGCTGGGATGGGCGGGAGGTGAAGCCATTGGAGGTGGCAGGTCCCATCCGTGCTCCAGGGAATGCGCTGCCAGGGAGGAAGGGGGCTGCTGAGCTGAGCGAGCAGAGGGAGGCTCCTGGGTTCCCTGGCCTGGGAAAGCCAACCCTAGTCCTGGTCCTAAGCCTAATCTTTGACCTAGCCCTAACTCTAAGCCTAACCCTAAATATAACCTTAGCCTTAACCCTAACCCTAGCTCTAGCCTGAAATGGGATCCTAACCTTAGATATAGTTCTAAGCCCAGAGCTAAACCTAACCCTAAGGTTAGGCCAAGCCCTAAGCGTAATCCTAACCCTAACCCTAGCCACAGCCTGAGCCCTAAACCTAATTCGAGCAATAATCCACACCTTAACCTTAACAAAAGACCTAGTCCTAGCCCTAAACTTAGCCCAAACTCTAACCCTAAACCTAGCTCTAACCCTAACCATAATCCTAGCCTTAGCCATAGTTCTCATCCTAGACCTAACCTAACCCTAAACTTAAGCCAAGCTCTAAGCATAACCCAAATCTTAGCCCTAGCCCTAACCCAAAACCTAACCTTAGACATAGCCCTAACCCTAACTCAAAACCTAGTCCAGACCTTAGCCCTAACTCTAACCTTAGACCTAGCCCTAGCCTTCATTCTAACAACAAACTTAGATCTGACCTTAACCATAATCCTAACATTAGCCATAGTTCCAAACCCAGCCATAAACCTAGTCCTAAATTTAGGCCAAGCCCTAGCCCTAAACCTAACCTTAGCTTTAATGTTAACCCTAAACCTAACCCTAGCCCTACCCCAAACCTTCGCCCTAACCCTAATCCTAACCCTAAACTTAGCCCTAGATTTATCCTAACCCTAACTTTAACCTTAGCTCCAGCCCTAACCCTCATCCTAGCCCTAGCCTTAGCCCTCACTATAACCCTAACCCTAGTCCTAACCCTAACCCTAACCCTAGCCCTAGCCCTGCAGCAGCCACAGGCCAAGCCCATCTGCCCTGCACCAGAACCGCAGCCCTGAGCCCCCTCCCATCCCCACACCCCAATCTCCCACCTGACCAGCACCCCGAGGTGCTGCAGAAGGACCAGGGGTCTCCCCATGTCCCGCAGATCCTGACCATGCTCAGGACCAGAGCGTGGAGCTGCACGTCCCGGGTGGCAGCAGCAGCTCCAGGCTCACAGGCAGTGACAATAAGCTCCTCAGGGATGTGCCATCACCCTACTTGAGTTGGGAGATGGAAGGCTTTGCTCGCACCAACACCTCTTCCTGTGGGAAGGATGCTGCCAGCGCCCTGGTTGTGTGATCATGAGCAAAAATATGGGGAAAAGCCTCATTTCTTTGGGGGAGCAAGGAAAAACACAGCAGCACCCACGGCTGGTGTCCTTCTGGCTGGGCTCCAGCCACATGGCTGCTCGAGGACCCATCCTGGCTGTGGGACAGGGACACAGGGTTATCCCTTTGCTCAGCATTATCGCTTTGCAGGGAATAAACCCCAGTGTGCAAACTGCTGTGGAGTGATAGGAACATTCCAGCTCCACTCCATGGGGAGAAGAGGCTCTGGATAGGGATGGTGCATCACCTCCCAGAGAGGACCATCAGCATCTTCACCCAGTAGCAACCAGATATGGAACCTCAGGGACACAGATGGGTCCCCTTCCAACCTTCCCAACTCACATGCATCTTACCCCTGTAGCAACCACATATGGAACCTCAGGGGTTGGATGGTCCCCTTCCAACCTTCCCAACCCATCTGCATTCTCCACCCCATAGCAACCACATATGGAACCTCAGAGACACAGATGGGTCCTCTTCCAACCTTCCCAACCCACCTGCCTCCGGGCAAGGAGAGTGCAGCCAACACAGCTCAAGGACTGAAGGAAGGGGGGTGGATAAAAGCCCTCCAACAGTCTTCTCCTTTCAAATGCTCATTATAAATAGCTCCTCGGTGTGTTCTGAGTCACCCAGCTGAAACGTGCAAGCTAATAACCAACAGGGAAGTGATTCCAAGCCAGGGAATGGGAGGATTCTGGCAAAGTCATCACTCTTGTGCCAGCGCTGCACCGGCAGCTGCCGATTTACATTTTCCCTCCTTGGGTACCACAAACCTCCACCGCATCTGGTGAGCAGAGGGCTTTAGGGATACTGGGACACGCGGTGAGTTCATCTGCATCAGGACAAGCCCTGAACTCCCCTTCTTCCCAGCCAAAAGAATCAGGGTTTAACACTTCACATGGGAAATGCGTCCATCCGAAACCATCTTCCTTCTTCTGTTTGATTTCTGATGAGAAAGACAAACTGACAGAGACCCAGAAGGTCTGAACCCACCCAAAGTGCTCCCTGCACACTCTCAAGTCATCCTTTCCCCTATTCCTCCCCACATTGCCTTTGGATTTGGGGATGGGAGCAGGACCAAGGGCTGCTGCTGCTGCCCAATAACCATCCCTTGGGCCATTCCAGGGCCGAATTCCACAGGCTGCTGTGCTAATCCATCCCTTGAGCGTGCTACCTGGTGACAAGGTTTGGGGCCACCTTCCTGCTGCCACAGCATCATGGGCCACCATGGACTGGGAATAGCTTCCCAGGGACTATCTGAAGCCCCCCAATCCATACTCCAACCCCCCCAAACAGCAAACCTCGGGGTCACCCATCACCCATTGCATGAGACCACCCCCCACCCTTGACACTGGGGTGGGGGGAGCTGCCAGGGTGCCCATTGCCTGCGCTCTGCCTGCTCTCCATCACCTACATCCCCCTTTGCTGGCGTGTGATGGAGCCGCAGCAGCAGCAAAGCATCTCCCAGCGCTCTGCATCCCCCTCGCTCCCCCCTCCAGACAGACCCATCCATTAAGGACAGCTCAGCCCTTTGCAGGAGAGAGCTGGACAAGCAGAAGGTCCCAAGGCCCTGCCTGCTCTTCTGGCTGCAGCCCAGCGCCAGCCACGTGGGAGCCGGGAAAGAGACAAAGCAAAAGCAGGGACCGAGGTCAGAGGAGAGCGCTGCTGCATCCAGGGAATCCTGCATCCCTCATGGAGGAGAGGCTGGAGCGCTGCCTGCCCCGGATGGGTGCTCATCCTCCTGGAGCTCATGACACTGAAGGCACTTGCTGCTCTGAAGATGAGGATGTTCCTGAGGGGAAGGAGAGGGAGCTCCTGAACAGGGTCCTCCCCACCCAAGGGACCGCTCCAGTCTTGGAGACGTGCAGGGTGCCAGGAGCATCCCCTCCATCCTCCCTGCAAGGCACCTCTGAGCTCCAGGGTGAGATGTCCACAGAGCAGGTGATGCTGAAGTGCCCCACACACCTCCCAGTTGATGGACCAGCACCAGCCTGGGCAAACGGTGGGTTTGGCAGCCTGCATTTGGCTTTGCTGGTGCTTGGAGACCTCCAAAAGGTGCCTGAACTGCTCCACCACGGGGATGCTCTCTGCATCCCAGCTGGTGCTCTCCATGGGTACCAGAGCAAGCCATAGAACCACGGAATGGTTTGGGTTGGAAGGGACTGTTTAAGGTCCAGGATCGTGGAGGAAGCAGCTCCCAGGTGGGTACATCAGGGAGGTAAAATAGGGATGGTGCATGACACATGGCCCTTGCATGAGCCTTGATGCGGACACACCATCCAGGTCCTGGTATCAACCTGGGGACACACTGTCTGGATCTTGGAATTGACCTGGAATAACTGGCACCCAGACTAACACACATCCTTTATGGAAGGGATAAAGATACCTCTTTATCCCATTGCAGGACACTGGTCCCTTCCTGTTTCCAGACACTCATCCAGGCAGGATGGAGCCCTCATCCCAGCTGCGGCCACAGCCACGGTCCCTCATCCATCACGTGCCTGGCACCAACCCTGTCACCAAACCAGCACCGAGCAGGGTGGCACTTGCCCAGTTCACACATCCCCACGTCTGCTCCCGCCGGGCAGCACCAGCGGCAAGCTGGGCAGCGGGAAGAACCGGATGAGGCCGCTTCCCAAAGGAAGCCTTGACCTGTGCCCAGGCTCTGCCGCACCGGGTCCCTCCCTGCAGGGGTGCTCAGAGCATCATCTCCTCCTGTGTGTTGTCAATGCACAGAGCTCAGCTGCGGCTCCCCCAGCCCCTGGCTGTTGTCAGATGCTGTGAGCACAGCAGCTCCGGGCACCCCAGCATCCCACCCGCCCGTAACCGGGTCAGGAGCCGCCCGCCGGAGGGGAAAGGAGGCAGAAATGGGTTTAAACGTGACCTGAATAATGCAAAATGGCACTTGAGTGGCTGCCAGAGACACTGCCCTGGGAGGAATCGGAGCTCATCCACCGCGCACGTGGGTAGACCTGGCCCACCGCTGCATCCCGGCCCCACGCAGCATTCCCAGCACGCTGCGAGGGCGGGAGCAGCTTCGCTGGGATCTGCTGGCAGCACGCAGGCAGAGCCAGCAGGAAACAACACAGGGATGGAGGGGAGGCAGGGAGCAGGCAGCATCACCCCGGCCTCACGGGGACACCCATGTGCTGAAGGGGCAGCCAGCAAGGGCATCGCTGGAAAGCGCTTGGGAAGCTTTTCCACCCCTGTATATCCCTCAGGGTGTGTGGGAGCAGAGATACACATCTAGGAAAGACATGAGGTTGTATCCTGGGTAAAGAGGGAAGCATCTCAGCTCACCATCCCTGCCCTGGGCAGCTTGAGGGGTGCAGCAATCCAGCTACACTCAAGTAGCATCCACCTTCCTTAAAGCCATTAAACAGGAGCTGCAAGTCAGCAGCGGCATTTCAGCTGGAGGGAACATGGGGATGGCAATGGCATTTCAAGACCTTTGTGTGTTGTGCTTAAAGAAAAGGACACGGGCACATGTTGTGGCAGCAGCATGAAAGGATCTCTGCAGGGAACAAAGCGCACACAGCACCAGGGAGAGCCAGGGGGAAGGATGCTGCCCGCAGAGACTGGATCCAGCACCCACAGTGGGGGGAATCAGCAGCTCCTGGTGGCCTCTGGAAGGTGGGTCTAAGCCCCACACCACCATAGGCAGGAGGTGCTGGAGGCTATTCTAGAGACAGACAAACTTGGCATCCAAACATCACCTCATGAAGGTGCGAAAAGCTGGTGATGCCGGAGGGAAATATGTGGGGATGAGGCAGGAGCGGGCAGCAGCTTCCCTTGTGCCCTGATGGTCCTGGAATCACGTCAAGCACCCGCTCCAGGAGCCCTGAGGATGCTCCTGAGCACATTCCCATGAGGGAAGCAGCGCTGGGAGCAGTGGTCCTGGCTGCTGAGCCAGCGCTTGAGCATGTGGAGCTGAGATGCACCCACCAGACAAAGGAATCCAAGCACCCAGCAGCCTTCCTCCTCATCCCCTTACACTGCATCCCTTTCTCACCAGACCAGCTCATCCCTTGGCAATGTGGGGTCTGATCCCAGCAACCGCTGGGGTGGGAGACAAGGGATTGGGAGCACCCAATATCTCTGGATACCCGGGAAGCAGAGCACCCACGTACTGCAAACCGCCTGCGCACAGCAGTGGAGCCTCGTGAGTGCTCCATGCACACACACACAGACACAGAGCCGGGGTCTCGGCCATCCCGAGCCACAGCGATGGGAATCGAGGCACTGCATGCTTCCCGTAAGCCAGCTCAGGCCCTCTCCCCACGTGGGCTCTCCGGAGCATCACCCTTCACCGCTGGAAGCGAGCACTGTCATCCCTCAGCAAGGTCACCCCATGCTCGCACGCCGAGCCCCTCATTCCTGCGCTGTGGAATGAGATCCCCCTTGATTCCCCTTTCCCACTCCACTGCATGGGAACAGGCGCAGCAGCACCGGGACCCCCAAACCTGTTGCATGGGGTGGGTGTGCAGGGGGGTGACTCCTCCTGCCATGCGTGGAGCCGCCAAAGCCACGATGCTGAGGCCTGACCAGCATTTCACTAAGTCACCCACGTCCCCCGCAGCCCACTGCCAGGCCAGGAGCCTTCTGCTCCTATGGGAAACCGCTACGGGGTTATAGGGAACATATAAGGGTGGGTCAATAGGGAAAGGAGGAGATGCTGATGACACCAGCGCTCCAGCACAGCATCACACATCAGTGATGCCCTGCCCTGGGCTAACACAGTGGGGAAACTGGGGGAGTCGCAGCCTGTCATTCCCCTGCACCCGCTCCCCGCTGCCAGGCGGGAGGAGGAACTTTTCCCATCTCCCCGATGTCTCCCTCACGCCTTCGCGCAGCCTCACCCCCGGAGCATCGCTCCCTCCCGGCGTGGTCCCCCCCCCAGTCCCCGGTGCCGGCGGGAGAGGACTCACAGGTCAGATGCAGCCGCCTGGTACGGCTGGCTCCGGCAGAGGATGGAGTGTCCGCAGCCCTGGCCCATGGCTCCGCATGCTTCGGCGGCCGGCGGGGGCTCGGCGAGGGGCTGCGGGCAACGCAGAGCCGCCGCTGCGCCCGGTTCTCGGTGCTGCCGGGGAGCGGAGCCCGCTGCTGTCAACCGAGCCCGATGCAGCGCGCCGAGGCGTGCGGGAGGGGAGGGCGGAGAGGCGCGGGGGGAGGCTGGGGGAAGAAACGCCGCTGATTGACGGCGCCGCTGCGGCTGGGCGGGGGCCGGAGCCGCTCCCGCGGAGGGACCGAAGGGGTCCGCACCTGCCGCCCGCTGCAGCCCGCCGTGGGCCGCGCCCGGCCTCGCCCGCCGCGCCGCCCCGCTCCGGGGGGACGCCGCCTTTGTCTAGTGAGGCGCACGCTGGCCCTACCCGCTCCGCGCTCCCCGCGGCGGCAGCGGGTCCTGCTGGGCACCGCAAGCGCCCGTCTGCCCGGCTTCTGCCCCAGGGGGTATCGGGCAGCACAAAGCGATGCTGGGCAGCACAGAGCAATGCTGGGCAGCACTGGTTCTGCAGCCAAGCCCCTGCCCCAGGACAGCCCCAGACCCATAAGCAGGTTCCTCGCACATGGGCACCGGGCAGCACCCAGCAGTATGGAGCAGCAGTGGCGCACAGGCAGGTCCCTGACCCCGGGGTACTGGGCAGCACCAGGCAGCACCCGACCCGCAAGCAGGTTCCTTTCCCAAGGGCACTGGGTGGCATCGAGCAATGTTACAGAATCATGGAATCAACCAGGTTGGAAAAGACCTTTAAGGCCATCGAGTCCAACCACTCCCCAGCACTGCCAAGGCCACCACTAACCCATGGCACTGAGGCCTCGGCTACACGGGGTGTGAACACTTGCAGGGCCGGTGACTCCAGCACTGCCCTGGGCAGCCTGTTCCAATGCCTGAGCACCCTTTGGGGAAGGAACTGTTCCTCAGCTCCATCTAAACCTGCCCTGGGGCAGCTTCAGGCTGTTTCCTCTTGTCCCATTCCTTGTTCCTTGGGAGAAGACAAGCAACGGACAGCAATGGCCAGCAGGCAGGTGCCCATGAGGGCAGCAGGTCCCAGACCAGGTAACACAGGAGCAGGGAGGGGATGCTGAGACCTTGGCCACCCCACATGGGTGAAACCCCAGATTGAACCTGCCTCTTGAGCCACCCCTCCCAGGCAGGGAGGAGCTGGAGCCTCCCATAGTGCCTGCAGCATCACTCCATGCCTGTGTCCGTGCTGTCACCTCCCGAATTAGCACAGCTTCCCTCCGGGAGCCTTACTGAGCACAGAGCCCTGTGCCTGTGTGCAGCACCGAGCACCGGAGCTGGGCATGGATGGGATGGAGGAGCTGCTGTGATGTCCATTCAGTGGGTGGGTTTGTCCCCCACAACTGCACCGGGATCTCCAGCCCTGGGCCTTCTGGGTCAGGGTGAGCTGTGACCAGCACGGAACAACCACCCTCTGCCTTGAACACTGCCAGGGATGGGGCAGCCACAGCTTCTCTGGGCACCCTGTGCCAGCGCCTCAGCACCCTCACAGGGAAGAGCTTCTGCCTCAGAGCTCATCTCAATCTCCCCTCTGGCAGGTTAAAGCCATTCCCCTTGGCCTGTCCCTACAGGCCCTTGTCCAAAGCCCCTCTCCAGGTTTCCTGGAGCCCCTTTAGGCACTGGAGCTGCTCTAAGGGCTCCCCAGAGCGCAGCAGAGGGGCAGGATCCCCTCCCTGACCTGCTGCTCACGCTCTGGGGGTGCAGCCCAGCACACGGGGGGGTTCTGGGCTCAAGCACACACTGAAGCCGGCTCATGGGGAGATTCTCCTCACCCAACACCCCAAGTCCTTCTCCTCAGGCTGCTCCGTCCCGTCTCCCCCAGCCTGTGTCTGTGCTGGGATTGCCCTGACCCAGGGGCAGGACCTTGCCCTTGGCCTTGTTGCACTCCATGAGGTTCTATGGTCCCACCTCTCCAGCCACCCTGCTGTTGTTCCCCCATCCCATGTGAACCCAGAAGCATCTCTCAGGTCTGCAGGCTCAGCAGCATCACTCTGTGGGTGTCTGCATTCTCCACACACTCTCTGTCTGCTCTGTGCTGCACCAACCCACACCCCCAGACTGGGAGCTCGGCTTCATGGCAGGAGATGTTGCACCAAAAGCAGCTATTTTGGTTGCTCTCCAGCAGCCTTGCAGCAATCCAGCCTTTCAGGGTCACTGCTTTCGTGGGGAGAGGGGCGGGATGTGCTTTATAACCCCTGTGGATACGCTGCTGCTCCCCTGCTCCGTGGTGAACCCACGTGAAGAGCAGCAATAGTTATTAAGAGATTTGCACTCAAATCACATCAGTTGCTGTCAGATTCACACGGATTAATATCCCCATGGTCTCCAGAAATAGGCCGAGTAACGTGCCCATTACTGAGAGCCTCTGCCTGCCTTGTCCAGGGGAGGAAACTGAGGACCAGCCCTGCTATGCCTTGCCCAGATTTCACCCCAGGAGCCGATGGCAGAGCCAGGGCTAATTTGAGGTCATTTGAAGGGCCATCACTTGAATCTAATTATGGAATCACGGAATGGGCTGGGATGAAGGGACCTTAAAGCCCATCCAGGGACACCTTCCACTAGAGCAGGTTGCTCCAAGCCCCTGTGTCCAACCTGGCCTTGAACACTGCCAGGGATGGGGCAGCCACAGCTTCTCTGGGTTCTATGGTCCTCCTGACATCAGTGCAATGTCCCCACTCCCGGTGAGATCCTGAGGTCCTTGGGTGCTTACAAAGCCAAGCCAGAATTCCCCCCATCCTCAAGGTGCTTCTTGAGTGCTTCCAAGCAGGGAGGAGCAGGGATTTATGTGGAAAACACCCAAAACCGAGCTTTATTCATGGAATGCATCCAAGTATTATGGAATCTCTGGGATGGTTCCAACGAGTTCTTTCAGTTCCTCAGCACTGACACTCCTGGGGCTGCACATGCTGAAAGGAGGAACCGTGTCTCCAAGGGATGGAGCCCGCGCTGCTGTTGGCAGGACTCTGCAGAAGCTGCTTGGGTACGGGGCTGAGTTATCTCCTGAGGAGACAGCACAGAGCGATGTGGAGAGGAGAAAACCACCTCTGTGAACACCGGGAACAACGTTAGGTAAGGGAGGGAGCCAGGAACCACATGGAAGGATTCACAGGGGGATGCTGGGATGTGGTGGTCCCTGCCTCGCAGCCGGGGATGGATCTGGGGACCCAGTGGTGGGCTTCATGCCCTGATCTGCTCTGATCTTCTCCACTGGGATGGGGAATGTGGGAATGGCTTTAACCTGCCACAGGGTCCTGCTCTAGTGGAAGGTGTCCCTGCCCATGGCAGGGGTTTGGGGCTGGAGGAGCTTAAAAGTCCTTCCAAAACCATTCCATGATTCCATGATGATTCCATGATGCTCCCCATCTGTTGGGGTTGCTGCAGGGCAGGGACCTCAGATCTCTGGTCCAACCTCCTGCTCAAACATGGGTCAGGTCAGGGCTCCATCTCATCCATCTCCAAGGATGGAGGCCACACGATCTCTCTGTGCCACCTCTTCCACTGCTCTGTGGTGGAAAGGACTCTCCATACACCCAGCGTGAACCTCTGTGCTCACTGTGGACACCCACCTGAGCTCCTCCATGGGTTGCTCATGGCCCCCACCCCGCATTAGGAGCCCTCCAACACCCAACCCGTTCTGAGGCCACCTCCTTGCTCCCACTGAGGTCCCACAGGGTTCAGGCTCCCATGGACCTGGTGCTGATCCTAGTTGCTGGAGGCACCCCAGGGCATACAGGGGCATTAGACCAGGGCTATGGTGCAGGCGCGAGGCCCCGGTGATGGCCAATGAGATCCACCAAGCAACCTTCTTCAGGAGCATCCAAAGGGCAAACCTTACCCCAGCCTCCTGCAGCTTAAGGTCCTTCCCAACCCTATGGAAGGAGAAGGTCCCGGGAGGATGCAT
The DNA here is from genome assembly GCF_004027225.2 of Strigops habroptila. Classification (NCBI taxonomy): domain Eukaryota; kingdom Metazoa; phylum Chordata; class Aves; order Psittaciformes; family Psittacidae; genus Strigops; species Strigops habroptila. Next base: position 122,269,647 of record NC_044278.2, read on the forward strand.
CACGGCAAATCCCTCTTGTTCCTCCCCACAATTCCCTGTTGGATGCAGTGAACACGATTCCAGCGGAGTTCATGGTAATTCCGCTCTCGCTCCTGACACGGGCTCTGTGTCTTAATCTCCTGTCAGGAAGATGAAGCGCTGCCGCCTTCCAAAGGCATCGTTCCAGGTCTGTGCCCTCGTGTGGGTGTTTGTGGTGTGAATGTGAAACAAGCCTGGAGCTCACCTCCTGCGGAGCCTCCTCGGCTGCGGGACTGAGCTCTTCAGAGCTCCCAATAATCACCTATTGCCCCTGAGTGCTCCTTGCGCGGGTACCGGGAGCTCCCCGCTCATGTGGATGGGTTTGGTGACACAAAGCAACTTGCTCACAAGATACTTCCCCTGCAAAAGGGGCTCAGCAGCGCTGCGCCCCCTCCCCAGAGCTCTGAGCTCCAGAGGGCAATGGGCTCCTTGCTCTTCCTGCAGGGATACCCCAGCGGATCAGCCCAGCAGGCCGGGATGCTCCCAGGGACCACACACTGCTTCCCGACTTCCAGGGTGTCAGAGGATCAAGGGATGGGCTGGGATGAAGGGACCTTAAAGCTGGTCCAGTTCCAACCCCCTGCCACGGGCAGGGACACCTTCCACTAGAGCAGGTTGCTCCAAGCCCCTTCCAAGTGATTCCCCTTGTCCTGTCCCTACAGGCCCTTGTCCAAAGCCTCTCTCCAGGTTTCCTGTAGGGAAGCAGTGACTCCCCACCATTAGACACTGTTAAGATTGGGCTGCACAGGGTGCTGGGCATCCAGTGTAGGTTATGCTGTGCCTGGAAAGGTTGGAGCAGATGATCCTTGAGGTCCCTTCCAACCTCAGATTCCATGATTCCATGATTCCTGCACTGAAATGCATCCCTGTGCAAGACACTCAGGGAACCCTGGGGTGAAAGCCAGGCCATGCATTACCTGCAACCTGCCTCCTCCACAGCCCCTACACATCCTATTGCCCCAACATCATGGCCTGAGCCCCAACCCAGGGCAAGAGGGAGGAATGTGGTGAAGCCCCAGTGCTTTTGCACGATGGGCATCCATCCTGGGCCAGATATCCCAGGATCATGGAACCATGGAATGGGTTGGGATGAAGGGAGCTTAAAGCTCCCCCAGTTCCAACCCCCTGCCACAGGCAGGGACACCTTCCACTAGAGCAGGTTGCTCAAACACCATCAGTATATATATGATATATCCCTACGTATCCCCAGTATTCCCACCAGCGGAAGCCCTGGTCCTGTTGTCCCTGTATTAATGCCTACCAGAAAGTTCCAATTCCAGGAAGTTGGGAGTTGTTTTCCCCTCCTTTTTGCTTGTGCCACGCTCACAAACCCAAAGAGCATTTCCGAGAAGGAAGAAAATAGCGGAATGGAGAAAAGCTTTTCCATTTTCCTTGACATTTATCCTGGGAACAGAAAAAGAACAGAAAACAACCCCCAGAGGAACCTGGAGCCTTGTTTTTATCACAAGGTCGGAACAAGCTGTTCTCAAAGCAGCAAATAAAGGGAAAGGAATCCTCAATGATGAGGGAAATGATTGCCTGTGCCTGCAGGTACAGCAACAATGCTGGTGTGGGCAGAGCACGGACAGGGCCCCCCAGGTACTTTGGGGCAGGGATGGGGGGCAAGGGAGCTGATGGAGGGTGTTTGGGTGCAGCATCCTGCTGCATCCTGATACCCACTGTGGGGATAGTGATGCAGGGTGAGGTGGGGTTGATGCCGGTTCTCCTTGGTACCCATACACGGAGCCTTAAGCTCCCTTCATCCCAACCCATTCCATGATTCCATGCTGGGGGGCGATGGAGCAGCGCGGTGTTCCCGGCTGCCGAGGAAGCGGCTGATGAAAAGATCCTCTGATAAGGGAAAGGAAATGAAACCTCGTGTGGATGGGAGAGAAAACCGGCTCCTCTCCAGCACCAGCATCAATGGGAGCTCTGTGCTCGCTGTGGGGCTCCGAGCATCTCCTTGTTCAGGGCCATCGGCCCCCACCTTGATTTGACCTTAATATCCCTGGTTTTGCCATCATTCCATCCACAGCAGCAGGAAGGAGATTGGATCCCACCCTGTCCTGGCCATCCAGACCTGCCCTGGGCTGGTGCTGAGGCTCTGGGGCTGTGGGAGAGGCACCGGGAGAGGCCACGGCTGCAGATGGAGCATCCCAAAAGGTCCAGGAAAGAGCCTGGGAAGCTTGGAGGGGGTAAGGGGGGTGTGAAAGTGGATTGGAGGAGAAGGGGAAGGGGAAGAGCAAGAAGAAAGAAGGGGAAAGAAAGGGAAAAGGAAGGATGGGGAAGAGAAAAGTGGAAAGGGGGGAGAGAAGAAGGGGAAAGGAAAAAGGAAGGAGAAGGATGGAGAATGCAAAGGGGAAAGGAGGGAAAAGGGCAGGATGGGGAAGGGAAGGGGAGAAGCAGAGTGGGACTGGGAAGGGGAAGGGAGAAGAGGGAAAAGGGGGAAGGGGAAAGAAGGGGAAAGGGAAGGATAGGAAGGGTAGAGGAGGAAGGGGAAGGGTGTAGGGAAAAGGAGGAAGGGGAAGGGGAAGAAGAAGGGGAAAGGGAAAAAGGTGAAGAAGAAGAGGAAGGGGAGAGGGAGAGGGGGAATGGGAAGGGAAGGAGAATGGGAAGGGGAAGGGGAAAGAAGGGGAAAAAGGAGAAAGGAAAGCCAAGTGGAAGGGGAAGGGAAAGAAGGGGAAAGGGAAGCATGGGGATGATGAAGAGGGGGAGGAAGAAGGAGAAAGGGAAGGGGAAAGGGAAGGGGAAGGGGAAGGGGAAGGGATGTGCTTGCGCATAGTGGCAGCCTCAGCTCCCCCCCAGCATCGCCCCTCGCTGAAGGGGCAGCAGGAGCGCGGCTGGGGCCGGTGCTGGGGCCGCTCCAGCACCGTCACTGAGCCTGCCCCGGGCTCTCCATCAGCAGGGAGCCGGGAGGGGACAGGGACCCACCGGCTCCATCGCACCAGGGTGTCACACGGGTGCCCTTGCCCCGGGGCAGCCTCTGCCCCCCCTTTCCAGCCTCATGTCATCACCCATCAAATCCCACATCCCTCTGGTGTGCCCCCAGGAGCAAAGTGTGGAGCAGAATCCCTGCGGTGACAGATCCCCGGGTACCAGCATCCGTCCCCAGGCTGTGCTGGGGGTGACATCTGCCATACAGGCGATGGGAAATAGGGATTCAGGATCAGCCCCTGGCCATGGGAATCATTAGGAATCATCTGGTTGCTCCCAGAGTCTGATCCAAGGGTACCATGATCCAAGCACCATCCATGGACACAGCTCTGTCCCCTCCACTGGTTCCCCATCCTGGGTTTGGAGGTTTTGGAGATCCTTATTGCCATCCCTGACCCTTCCCATCTCTCCCATCACTGTAGGGAGCATGGGGACACCCGGGTACACAGTCATGGGGTGGCTTTTGGGTGCAGGCTGGGCCCTGAGGTCCCAAATACCTGCTTCCCATCACCAGAGGTGGGGTCCATCCCCTGGTTTGGGGCTGACAGGAGATGGAGGGTGCTCAAGTGTAGATGAGGCTGGGAATGGTGGGGAATAGGGGATAGGGATGGGGACATGGGAGGAGGAGGATGGAGCTCTGAGTTCCTGGAATGAGGTGTCCCTGCACCCTCAGCATCCCCTTCCCATGGCCCACGAGTGCAGCAGGGTGCAGGATGGGCCCGTGAGCTTCACCCGCCCTGTGCAGAGGGATAAAACCAAAGGCAAAATCAGGATGGGACCAAAAGGAATCCAACAAACCCAGCTCCGGGCCCAGGCAGGAGCAGGGCAATGGGAATTAGCAGCGCGGCTGCTGCTCCTTCACGCGTGGGTTGGCTCCCACAAAAGGGAGCAGGGAGGGATTAAACATGCGGAAGGCGGTCATGGATCACATGGGATCGATGCCAGGCAGCAGCAGGAGCTGTTGTTGGGTGATGATGAGGTGACACAGCTACATGGAGCCACGTAGATAATCTTGTCATTGAACAAGCCCCAGGGGAGAGTGGGATCATGGTGCCAACACGCCAGGGACACCCTGTCCTATGGGATGGGGGTTCCGTGGTGCAGGGGATGCCTTTGGGATGGTCCTGAGGGGCTGTGGAAGGGGTAAAACCCATTGCTTGGGGTATGGGACACGTAGCTGGGGTCAACCCTGTGCTTCAATAGGGTCCCCTCCTGCCCCCCAGCAGCGTCCCCAGCCCTGAAGTGACCCCAAGTGAGCAATGAACTGGGGACCCCACTTGCACATCATCCTTCCAAAGCCACCTGGAGCATCCCTATGGGATGCATGAGACTCCAAAAGCCACTTCCCAAGGGTCTCCATCCCAATCCATCTGCCTTGAACCACGGCCCATGAGTGGGGAGGAGCGAGCTCAGCCCCACCAAGGTGATGAAAGCGTGTGCCCTGGGTGACAGCCCCTCTCCCTGCCATGCTCCGGGGCTTCTTGGGATGGGGAAAAGCAGGGATGAGGTTTCCAGGGGTGGCGGAGGGACTTGGTGACCGCCTGAGCTGCAGAAGGGACCTGCAGCATCCCTGCAGCATCGCTGCAGCATCCCCAGAGCATCCCTGTCCGGGTGGTCGTTTGGCTGGTCCCCAAGCTACAACAAGCTCTCAGCTGTTTCTTCCCAACAGGTTAAGGCAGGGAAATCCCTGTGGAAGCCACCAGGGTCCCTCAGAGCAGGGATGTGGATGCGCAATATGCCCCCGAGGCAGCCAGCTGTACCGAGCTGGCAGGTTTCATGTCACCCAGTGAATGGTGACTTGGGGACAGGCACATTGGGCGCTTCCCCATGGCTGGAAGTGATGCCATGGTGGGACAGGGGTGTTGATGGGGATAACCCCATCCCTTGCACATCCCCTGCCCCAGGGCTGAGCATCACATCCCGCTGCAGCCACACCAGCGAATGGGGTCTCCGCAATGCCACCCTCTTCCAACATTGTCCCCCATTGCCACCCTCCAGTCCCTTAGGATGCTCCGGGGCATCTCTCCCTGCGGGTACCAACCCTCGGGATGCAGGAACTGGGGTGAGAACCCCACGGCAGAGCTGACATCGGTGGTGTTTGCTGTGTGAGCGGTGCCACTGAGGGTTTGCCACCGGTGGGGACACGCATGTGGCACATGGGGCTGGCGCTGCCACGGCTCCAGGTATCCATGGAAACCTCCCGGCGGGATGCTGAGCCGGTAAATAGCCAATTTAAGGTGATTTTCCTCAAAGAGGGTTTTTTTATGTTTCTTGAGCAAGTCTCAATGGCTTTTTTGGCTTTCCTGCTTTCAATGGGGTGATTTTCTCCTCCGTGCTCCATTCAAGGCTGCATGATGCTGGGTGAGGGTGGCTCGACACAGATCCTTGTGCCACATGGGACAAAATGGGTTTATCCCACTGGCAGCAAGTAGGGAATTGGACTGAGCTGGTTCAGTGGGTGCTGATTCCAACCTGGGCTTAATTTAGCTGGATACACTGGGATGGATAAATGTGTGTGCACCTGAGTGCGTGTGTTGGGATTGGGCTTGGAGCAACCTGCTCTAGTGGAAAGGGTCCCTGCCCATGGCAGGGGGTTGGAGCTGGATTAGCTTTAAGCTCCTTTCATCCCAAACCATTCCATGATGATGATTCTGTTTGTTCCTGCGAGCCACGTGTGCATGGGATTGTGTGTGTCTGTGTGTGTGCAGATCCACGTCAGTGCAGGCACCCCCAAAGCAACACGTGTGAGCTGGGCACCCATGCACACATGTGTGTGTGTCAGGGGAGCCAGAGCCCAGTGCAGGTCATAGAACCATCATGGAATCATGGAATGGTTTGGGATGAAGGGAGCTTAAAGCTCCTCCAGCTCAACCCCTGCCCCGGGCAGGGACACCTTCCACTAGAGCAGGTTGCTCCAAGCCCCTGTGTCCAACCTGGCCTTGAACACTGCCAGGGATGGGGCAGCCACAGCTTCTCTGGGAAAAGTCTGTGCCAGCGCCTCAGCACCCTCACAGGGAAGAGCTTCTGCCTCAGAGCTCATCTCAATCTCCCCTTGGGCAGGTTAAAGCCACCACCAATGGTGCTGAACAGGATCGGTCCCAACACCAACCCCTGAGGGCACCACTTGGACATCGAGTCATTGACCACAACCCTGAGTGCGACCAACAGCCAATTCCTTATCCACCAAGTGCTCCATCCATCCAATCCATGTGTCTCCAGGTTAGAGACAAGGATGTCATGTGGGATGGTGCCAAACGCTTTGCACAAGCCCAGGGAGGTGACATCAGTCGCTGTTCCCTTATCCACCAACACCACAGCATCATCTCTGTCCCTCTTGGGAGCCTCCCAAGGGATGGAACAAGGGAAAATGGGGATTTTCAAGCCCAGGTGGCCCACATCCACCACAGGAGGTGACATCCACCCTGTCTGCAGGAGCTCCAGCCCAAGCCAAAGGCCACTTGTGCTTCATCCTCATGGATGAGGAGGCAGAGCCGTGCCTGCTCCTTTAAGGCTTCAAACCCGGTTTGGCTTCAGGATCAACCCATCAGTAGGGAAAACACAGCCCGGGGCTGTGCTGAGTCAGCAGTTCTGTCTGTCTGCGTGTCCCACCTCGCACCCGTGTCCCTGGGGATCCCATCCTGCTCCCTCAGCACTTCCTCAGCCCTGGCCAGGGATGCAGCAGGAATGTCTCCGTGTTGACAACCCAGGAGCATCCCCACAGGGCGGGAGTGATTCACTGAGATTGAAGGCTCTGTTATTGTGAAATGGATTCAAATTGACATTGGTTTAATGGAGAAGGACAAGGCCAGTTCCTCCTCGCAGCCACAGTGACAAGGGCTGGTGACAAACCAGGATGAGGAGCCCGGGCCCTGCATCAGCATCCCAGAGCATCCTTCCCAGTGCCAGACCCACACATCTGGATGTAACAGCACCAGCTGCATCCATTGCTGCTGCCAGGCAGGGATCTGAGCTCCCACCTGCCTGGGAGCTCATCCCACCATACCCAGTGCTCATGGATGCAGGGGCATGGGGCTGTCCCATAGCATCACCCCCTGGTCCATGGGGAGCGGCGCTTCTCTCCTGTATCCCCAGGTCCCAAACAGAGCACAGGCCTTGGGATGGGTCCTTCCAACTGGGAAAAGCCCCATTTGGCTCCTGCTTCTGCCATCCAGCTCCAGTTTGCCTTGGCCATGGCTCCTTGCCCCACTCTGGCCAAGCCAAGCCAAGGGCACCCATCCAGTGTCTCCTTCTCCACCCCACAAGGTGCTGAGCCCCTGACACCCACCACCAGCACCCAGCACCGAGCACCCCCCCCCCGCTGCTGCCAGCATCCCATGGGAGTCAGGAGAAGCGGATCCCCCCATCCCTTGGGATCCCAGCACCCAGCCCATGGGGAGCAATTCCTTGGGGCGCAACCCCCGCACCCCCTTTCCCACCTGTGCCTTTATTTAGGATCTAAATTCCCTTTATATTCCCTAAGAAGCCTGGAGCAGCGAGTGGGAGGCTGCTGGGGAGGGAGGAGGGAGCACGGGGAGGGATAAACGGCTTCAAGCAGCCTTGTCCTTCCCTGCTCCATCATGCTCTTACACCCCTCCAAGGGGCTCTTCTCCCCCTTCCCCACCATCAGGAGCTGCTTCCCATTGCTCTAGAAGCGATTGGAGCTCTGGAATGCTGGGGGAACCTTCAGGGTGGGAATTGGGGCTTGAATTGTCAACAAGTTTCCTTAAATCCTTCCCCAGCCTGGGCGCAGTGTAGGGATGGGAAAGCTGGGAGCAGGGGGAGGTGGTGCTTCTCCATCCCCAGCTGCCCTTTGGTGGCATTCCAAGTGTGGAAGCAGCTGATTCAATATAAAGAGGGATTGGGAAAAGGCAGGAGGGACGGGAAAGGAAAGGAGGGGGGGGAAATGACATGAGAGCCTGAATAAAGGCAGTGACAGGTTAATGGGGCTGCTGATGAAATAATGACTGTTTTAAAGTCTGCTGGAGTGTGGTTGTGGCTCTGTTAAATGTGGGCATGGATCATCACCCGAGTCCATCACCAGGGAGGGGGAACGGAGCTGTCATGGGCGCAGGATGCGCATGGGGGGACCCATGGGGACCAGCCCTATGGGTGCCATGGGGTTGGAGCATCATCTGCTGGCACTGCCTGGATCCCCCTTAGGGTACCCGAGAGGAGGAGGGGGAATGGGGGGTCACCCCTGTGAGAGGCAGCAGCTCTGGGTGCATGAGGCTGCCCCATTGCCAGCACCCAGGGGTGGCAGCACCCTGGAGCAGGATGGAGCCTCCTCCACCTCTCTCTATATACAGAGCTGGGAGGTGGCTGGCACAGGGTGGTGGCTTTTGCCTGGCATTCACCTAATCCATGCGTCCATCACAGGGTGCTCCTGCCATCACCACACTATGGGGAAGGGCAGGGATGCTCCCGGCTCTGCCCCACGCCAAGAGCTTCCACACGTTGGGAAGAGGCACCTGGATCCAGCTACGACAGAGCTATAGAATCATGGAATCAACTGGGTTGGAAAAGACCTTTAAGATCATTGAGTCCAACCGTTCCCAGCAGTGCCAAGGCCACCACTAACCCATGGCACTGAGGCCTCGGCTACACGGGGTGTGAACACCCCCAGGGCCGGTGACTCCAGCCCTGCCCTGGGCAGCCTGTTCCAATGCCTGAGCACCCTCTGGGGAAGGAATTGTTCCTCAGCTCCATCTAAACCTGCCCTGGGGCAGCTTGAGGCCGTTTCCTCTTGTCCCATCCCTTGTTCCCTGGGAGCAGAGACCAGCCCCCTCCTGGCTCCATCCTCCTGTCAGGCAGTTGCAGAGAGCGAGAAGGTCCCCCCTGAGCCTTCTCTTCTCCAGACTAAACCCCCCCAGGTCCCTCAGCCGTTCCTCATCACACTTGTGCTCCAGGCCCTGCACCAGCTCCGGGGCCCTTCTCTGGCCCCGCTCCAGCACCTCAATGTCTCTCTTGCAGTGAGGGGCCCAGAGCTGACACAGGATTCGAGGTGCAGCCTCCCCAGTGCCCAGCACAGGGGGACAGTCCCTGCCCTGGCCCTGCTGCCACACTGGTGCTGAGCCAGGCCAGGATGCTGGTGGCTTCTTGGCTGCCTGGGCACAAGCTGCTCGTGTTCAGCTCCATCAATCCGCACCCCCAGGTCCTGTTCCAGGGGGTTTCCAGCCGCAATTCCCCAAGCCTGGAGCGTTCAGGGGTTAGAAGCCCCTCACGTGCTGGAGCAGCACCGGGCTGGGAGCTGAGGAAGCTGTTTGTAAATGACTCCGCAGTTAATCACTGCGTGTGTGAGGCATCACACGCGCTCGCCTCCGCTGTGCTATACATAGAGCGAGTGGAGGGAGGCTCCATGAGCCCGCTCCCGAGGGACAGGAGCTTCATCCCATGGAACGGATGAGGATGGAGGTGAGGGACCCCCACAGCTGCTGCTGTGGGAGCCGGGATGCTGCGGGAGCTGTTGGGATCAATGTTGGGATCAGCCCCAGCCCCATGGATGCGGCTCAGGGCTCGGAGCATCTTCTCCATGCACAGAGGGCATGTGGGTACCAGGCATGTGCTCAGACACTAACACGTGTGCAAACACCCTGTGCATGTGCAAGTGACGTGTGTGTGTGCAAACAGAGGGGACACAAGCATGTGGAGACACTGACATGTTGCAGACATGTGCAGGCAGAGCACACATGCAACACTGAATGTGTGAAAATGCAGACACTGAACCATGCGTTGCATGTACTGAGCACATGTTAGCACATGTTGCACAAGCTGAGCACGTTGCAGGCACTGAGCATCCACTGCAGACTCCAAGCACGTGCTGCAGATGCTGAGCATGTGTTGCAGGCATTGACCATGCATTGCAGGCACTGAACGCACGTTAGCACACGTTGCATGCACTGAGCATGCTTTGCAAACACTGAATACATGTTAGCACATGTTGCAGACACTGGCCACGTGTTTTATGCACTGAGCACATGTTGCAGAGACCAAACAGGCACTGCATGCACTGAGCACACATTGCATACATGGAGCACGTCTTGATGATGCTGAACACGTTGCATACATGAAGGATGTGCTGCAAATCCTGAGCACACATTACAGCCACTGAGCACACATAGCACACATTGCATGCACTGAGCATGTTGCATATATGGAGCACGTGTTGCAGATGTTGAACACGCGTTGCATGCACTGAGCACACATTGCATACATGGAGCACGTGTTGCAGATCTTGAACACGCATTGCATGCACTGAGCACACGTTGCACACATGGAGCACGTGTTGCAGACGTTGAACACGCGTTGCATGCACCGAGCACACGCTGCACACATGGAGCACGTGTTGCAGACGTTGAACACGCGTTGCACACACTGAGCACACGTTGCACACATGGAGCACGCGTTGCAGAGGTTGAACATGCGTTGCACAGACACGGGTTCCTCCCCTCCATCGCCAGCCCTGGCAGCGCAGCCCCAGCGCTGCGGGTGACTGACACGTGTCACCCGTGTGTGTGACTGGGAGCTGTCACCCCCACATGAGTCACTGCCCGCCCCCGGGGGGGTCACAGCGAGGGGGAGGCGGGGGGACACCCGCACCAGGGGCACCGCAGGGAGCTGCAGCCCTGAACCCCACATCCCCAGATCCCTGTATCCCCACATCCTACATCCCTGCATCCCCACATCCCTGTATCCCCGCATCCCTGGATCCCCACATCCCAGCATCCCCACATCCAGCATCCCCGCATCGAGCATCCCCACATCTCTGGATCCCCACATCCCAGCATCCCCACATCCTGCATCCCTGGATCCCTGCATCCGAGCATCCCTGAACCCCACATCCCTGCACCCCCATATACCCAGCAATCTACACATCCCTGCATCTCTGCATCCTTGCATTCCCCCATAGCTGCATCCCTCTATCCCATCATCCCTGCATCCCTGAATCCCTGCATCCTTGCATTCCCCCATAGCTGCATCCCTCTATCCCATCATCCCTGCATCCCTGAATCCCTGCATCCCCAAATCCCTGCATCCCCGAATCCCTGCATCCCCATATCCCACATCCCCACATCCCACATCCCTGCATCCCTGCATCCCTGCATCGCCAGGTCCCCACATCCCTGCATCCCCACATCCGGAACGTGCTGCTACTCCTCCTGCACGGAGGGCAGACCCAGCAGCTCCATCCCTCCAGCTTTGAAACGCCTCGTGCTGCAGGGCACCATCCCTGCAACACACCTGCACGCGTGTCCTTCTGCATGCACATACATGCACACATGTGCTTGCACATCCACCTTCATGTGTGCACACGTGTGCTCCCCATCACAGCAGCTCCTACAGAGCAGCACTGAGCAGCCGCGGGTTTAATATGGGTCTGGCCATGGGTTTAGGGTGGGCTTGGCCATGGGTTTAGGGTGTATTTGGCATCACCCATCATCTCACAAGCACCCACTGGGTGCACCCAGGCCCATCCCACCGCACCCATGGGCTCCCAGCTCCCACTGTCCCCATCCCGGCCGGCAGAGACCTGGACACATCGTTTCCCAAAGACCTTTAATACCATGGAGAGGCGGCAGTGGGAAACGGGAGCAGCTCCTGCCCCCCACACCCTGTCCCCCCCCTCCATCAGGCTGGAGCCAGGGGACAGCGGCCGGATGGCCCCAGTGTGGGGGAACAGAGGCTCGTGGTGCCCTGCCCATGGAGGGGACCCCGGGAATGGGGCATCCCCTCTCTAGGAGTGATGGGAGCACCATGATTGTGGTCCCTGGAGCTGGGAATGCATCCCATGGGAAGGATTGCCTTGTCGGTTTGATGGAGAAGGACTTAAAGTAAGAGGGAAGAAGAGGAAAAGCAGGACCCTGTGCCAGGGTGTCCGGCCGGGATCTGCTTCCCTGCCTGGAGCTCGGAGCAAGAAGCTGAAAGCAGCTGAGATGTGGGGTCTGGGGTGCAGTGGGCTGGTACTGCCTGGTCCCCGTGGATGCTGGTCCCCATGGATGCTGGTCCCCATGACTGCCTGGTCCTCATGGGTGCATGTTCCTCATGGGTGCCTGGTCCTCATGGATGCTGGTCCCTGTGGATCCTGTTCCCCATGAGTGCCTGGTCCTCATGGATACTGGTCCCTATAGATGCTGGTCCCTGTGGATGCTGGTCCCATGGATCCTGGTCCCCATGGATGCACGGTCCCATAGACGCCTAGTCCATATGAATGCTGGTCCTCATGGGTGCCTGGTTCCCATGGATGTCTGGTCCTCATGGTTGCTGGTCCCTGTGGATGCCTGGTCCCATAGATGCTGGTCCCCATGGATGCTGGTTCCCAAGGATGCTGGTCCCCAAGGATTCCTGGTCCCCATGGATGCATGGTACCCACAGATGCTGGTCCCCGTGGGTGCCTGGTCATCATGGATGCTGGTCCCCATGGGTGCATGTTACCATGGATGCTGGTCCCCATGGATTCCTGGAGCCCATGGATGCATAGTCTCCATGGGTGCTGGTCCCCATGGGTGCATGGTTACCATGGATTCCTGGTCCCCATGGATGCTGGATCCCATGGATGCCTGGTCCCCATGGATGCTGGCCCCCATGGGTATATAGTCTCCATGGGTGCCTGGCCATGGCTCCCCAGACCTGCTCCACTGGTGGGTCAGTGGCCTCGCTGCCATTTCCCCTCCTGGGTCACAGTGTGGGGAGGTGAGAGGGTCCGGTGGAGGCTCCGGATCCGATGGGACCCCGGCCTGTGCCGGGATGTGGGGCTGGAGCAGGTCCCTGAGGGCTGCCCCACGCGTGGACAAACCTGGAGCACAAGGAGAGAATGAACGTTGGTCACCTGCATCCCGGCCTTGCAGGGACACGCACGGGGACACCGCACGTGCCATGTCCCCCCGCGGGGCTGGCACTGGGACAGGCTCCTGCAGCGATGGGGACACTCACCCGGTGTCTCAGGCCTCCAGCTCAGACGTTGCGCAGGAGCTGGGGACAGAGCAGACAGGTCACTGTTAGTCCTCATCCTCCTCCTGCCCCGGCACCACCAGCAGCTCCCATGGGAACACACCAGGGAGGCGGGAGAAAGCCCAGAGCAAGAGGAACCGCGGCCCCCGGCACGTCAGCCTGTACCCACCGCCCCATCCCATGGGGGGGACACCCACAGCAGTGCCCCACGGGAGCCCAGGGCGCTGGTCCCTTGCCATGGACCAGCCCGGATGATGCTCCATGGCCCCTGGGGTGCAGAGACCCCCCTGCCAGGGCTGTCCCTGGCACATCAGCACACGCACACCACGAAGCAGAGCCCATGGGGAAGCCCAGGAGGAGCTTCCCCATCACCCCACGTTATAAACCTGAGCCTGGGGGGCGGGTACTGAGCCAGGGCTGCCCCACAGACCCAGTCCATGGGGATGGGTGTGAGGTGGGGGAGGTCTGGGGCAGTGATGCTGCTGCTCCCCACCCTTGGGTGATGCACAACCTACGGTGGGATCTCCCCATCACAGCCACATCCTCAGGTTTATAACAGCAACGAGGGCCCAAGGGGTTGGCTTGGGCATGGTGGGACCACAGCAGCTCTGTCCCACCACCAGCCATGGCACCCATGGGCCCCATGGCTGAGCAAGGCACCCACAGCACTGGTGTGGTGTGGGGATGCCCAGCATGGACAGACAGACAGACAGGAGGACAAGGGGATGGGGGCTGATTTGTGACCAGGACAGCGTTCCAGAGAAACCACCCTGTTATAGGAAAAATCAGGAGCTTGGCAGCATCCCCTCATCCTGCATCACACGGTTTGGGCCCCCCCTTGCACCCCAGAGACCACCCAATGCCATTCAGAGCACCCAAAGCATCATCTCCCTCCCCTCTGGGGTGACCAGAGGCTGATGCTGGTGCATAAGGAATGGGAAGAGGGATGCTCCCCCCATCTCTGGGTACCAGAACCCCCCCAGCGTGTGATGCAGAGGAGATGCAGCCCCACACGGAGGGTCCCCCCACCCCGGCACCCCCGTGTCACTCACGGTTAGCGGGTCAGTAGCAAAAGCAGCCACACTGTTCCTCATCTCACTCTCATTGCCCCGCAGCGGGATGAGGGAGATGTTACCCAACCTGGAGTCCTGCTGCCACCGCGACGTCCTCACCTTGGAGCTCTCCGAGGGCCACAGGGCCCCCCCGTGCTGGGGACAGAGGGGACACGGCGTGGACAAGGGCTCTTTGGTGCTCAGGGACCCCTCAGGACCCCGTCCGCTGCTCTGGGATGCTGGGATTTAGGGATGCAGCAAGGGGTGCTCCGAGCCGAGCATCCTCCTGCCTACCTGCACGTGGAGGAAGGTGGCGAACCACTCGCGGAGGTCGGCCTGGGTGTCACAGCACAGGTACCTGCGGGGACAGAGAGGGCATGGGCGAGCCGCGGGGACACAAAGGTGCTGCTGGGGACGGAGCTGGGACCTGAGGTGCCGCTTTGCAGAGCCCAGGGGAGTGATGGGGACAAGGGTGATGCCCTGAGCGATGCTTTGAGGGTGCCCGGCCAGGCTCTGCCCATAGAGCCATGGAATGGGTTGGGATGCAAGGACCTTAAAGCTCCTCCAGCTCCAACCCCTGCCCCGGGCAGGGACACCTTCCACTAGAGCAGGTTGCTCCAAGCCCCTGTGTCCAACCTGGCCTTGAACACTGCCAGGGATGGGGCAGCCACAGCTTCTCTGGGAAAAGTCTGTGCCAGCGCCTCAGCACCCTCCCAGGGAAGAGCTTCTGCCTCAGAGCTCATCTCAGTCTCCCCTCTGGCAGGTTAAAGCCATTCCCCTTGGCCTGGCCCTACTGCAGCGGGGTCTCCCCAGGCTGTGTCTGTGCTCAGACCCAGCACCCGCAGTGTGGATCCCATGGGATGGGTCCCGCATCCCGTGTCCATCCCCACTCTCACCATTGCTGCTTCTCGTGCTTCTCGTTCTCGTAGAAGACTGTGAAGCCCCAACTGAAAGGAGAAGGAAACCATGAGCACATACACACATGCACACACACATACATGCACATGCATATGTGCACACGCGTGTATACGGCTTGCTGACACGCACGCACACACCCATATGCACACTCACATGAACATGCATTTACACATCTTGCTGACATGCATGCACACACCCACATACATGTGCACACACAATGCCCATGTGCTCATATGTACTCACATGCACACACCCACATGCACACACCCGCATACATGTACATTAACTTATACACATGCACCCACGAACATTCATGTACACAACTTGCTGACATGGATGCACATACTTGCACACACTCACACGTATGCACACACAACACTCATGCACATGTGCATACGCACATATATGCACACACGTGCACATGTGCACTGACACACAGGGACAGGGCAGGGACAGGGGCAGGGATGGGGATGGGAACAAGGACAGAGATGGGGACAAGGACAGGGACGGGGCAGGGACAGAGCAGGGACAGGGACAGGGATGGGGAAAAGGACAGGGATGGGGACAGGGACAAGGACAGTGACAAGACAGGGACAGGCTGGGCTGGGCCGGGCTGAGCCGGGCTGGGCTGTGCTGGGCTGGGCTGGGCTGAGCCGGGCCGGGCTGAGCCGTTCCGCGGCGCTGCTCTGACATCTGGTGGCCGGAGGCGCAGCCAGCACCAGCCGTGTCCCCGCGGCACGACCGGCCCTGGCCCGGCCCCGACCCGGCCCTGGCCCCTGCTCTGGCCCCAGCCCTGTCCCTGTCCCCGTCCCCATCCCCGTCCCCATCTCCAGCCCAGTACGTGCCCCCAGCCCTGCCCCTGTCCCTTTCCTCATCCCCATCCTCGTCCTGTCCCCAGTTCTGTCCCTGTGCCTAGCCCTGTCCCTGTCCCATATCCATCCCCATGCCTGTCCCCATCACTTCCCTGTCACATCCCCATCCCCACCTCCATCCCCGTCCCCAGCCCCATCCCTGTCCCCAACCCTTCCCCTGTCCCATCCCCATACTCATCCCTGTTCCCATCCCCAGCAGTGTCCTCAGCCTTCTCTCTGTCCCACATCCATCCCCATCCTTGTACCCATCCCTGCCGTGTCCTATCCCAATCCCCATCCCATTCTTATCTTCATCCCCATCCCCATCTTCATCTCTGTTTCAATCCCCAGCCCCATCCCATCCCATTCCTGTTCCAGCCTTGACTCATCCCATCCTTTGTCTTCGTCCCCATCTCCACCTCCATCCCTTTCTTAATCCCCAGCCCTGTCCCCATCCCTTTCCCTGTCCCTGTCCCATCCCTAGTCCCATCCCTGCCCCATCCCTGTCCCCACCCCACAGGACACCCCGTTGCTGCTGCTCCTGCTGCTCACCACGTTGGAGGCCGAAGCTTCTTCTTGATGCCCAGATACACCCTCAGGTTCCTGACGGGCCATTCCTTCTCCGGCTTGTGGCTCTGCGGGAAGAGGCACCGGCACCACGTTGGGGACTGCCCGACCCTTGTCACCATCCCCACAGCAACCGGGGATGGGGCTTGTCCCCTTGGCAGGAGGAGAAGCCGTAGGGATGTGGGGATGGAGCTGGGCTTGCTGAGGATGAGGCTGACACCAGGATGGAGCAGAAAGGGCAGAGATGGTGCCATCACCATGGGGACAGGGGAGGGGACACAGGAGGGTCCCCACATATGGTGCCAGTTGCCTTTGGTGCGGGGAAGTGGAAGAATAAGGGGAATGGGGAAGGGGGAATGGGAAAGGGGAGACAGGAGGAGAAGGGAAGGAAGGGGAAGGGAAGGGGCTCACCCTCACTTCCCTGTAGAGGCGCAGGCAGCGGTGGCTCAGGATGAAGTACCGGTCGTGGAAGCCGGTGCTGAGCCCCAGCCCCAGCAGGTTTCTCTCCTCCCGGAATTTCATCAGCCCGTGCTTGCAGTCGCCCCCTCTGCTGGCTGCGGGCACCCGCTCAGCACCACCGGGCCCCAGGATGTGGGGAGCAGCCGGACCCAGCCCCATGGGTGAGAGCAAGGGGACCCCCAGCACTGCTCCTGCCTGGCCCCCGGCCCCATCCCATCACCTACCCCATCCCATCCCCATCCTATCCTATTCCCATCCCATCCCCTTCCCGTCACTATCCCATCACCTTCCCATCACTTACCCCATCCCAACCCATCCCATCTCTATCCCATCCCCATCCCATCTCCTTCCCTCACATCCCCCCTCCATCCCCATCCCCATCTCCATCCCATCCCACCCCTGTCCCCAACCCAACCCGTCTCATCCCCATCCCTATCCCATCTTCATCCCATCCCCATCCCATCATCATTCCCTCCCACCCCATCTTTATCCATCGCCATCCCATCACCATTTCCAATCTCATCCCATCCAATCCCATCGTTGTCCCCATCCCACGCCCACCCCCACTGCATCTCATCCCATCTCCTCCCTTCACATCCCCTCTCCATCTCATCATCATCCCATCATCATTCCATCCCACACCCATCCCCATCCCATCTCTATCCATCACCACCCCCAATCTCATCCCATCCAATCCCATCCTTTTCCCCATCCCTATCCTATCCCATCCCTATCCCCTCCCATCCCTATCCCGTGTCTATCCATCCCCACCCACCCCCATCCCCTCCCTCCTCTCCCCTGCCGGACCGCAGCTCCCCGGTTCCTCACCCAGGTAGATGAGCATGTTCTCCATGGCCATCTGCTTCTTCACCACCAGGTAGCTCTCGGTGCCCAGGCAGTGCAGGATGGGCAGCACCTTCTCCGAGTAGTGCAAGGGCCGCTCTGCCAGGCAGGGACAGGCAGGGACAGGCAGGGACAGGCAGGGATCAGGCAGGGATCAGGCAGGGACAGGCAGGGATCAGGCATCATCCCCATGGGTTGGCATCCATGGGGCCACACGTGTGTCCCCAGGTACCGCCTGCCCTCACACTGACCATCACCATCAGCTTTTCACTGGGTTCATTTCGTGCTGCTGCCTGCTTGTCCCCAGGGAGGTGACTTTTGGTCCATGGTGGGACCACACTTCCCATAGGGATGTACATGAGCATGGTGGGACACACACCACAGGGCCCCAGCCTGCGCAGAGGGAGCCTGGGCTCCATGGGTTGGGGTTGGCAAGGACCAAAACATCCCATGTTGGCTTTCAGTGGTGGGCTCAGCATCCTGCCTGGATGAGCCACCAGGACCTGGGTCTCATCCTGCTCATGCCAAGCCCTTCCTGCCGCCCATGGGCACCCCAGGCAGGGGAGCCCAGACACCCCCATGATGTTTGACCCCCAAGGATGCAGGGAGATGTCCTGAGGGTCCTGGTCCAAGCCACAAGCCCATCTGCAGCCTGGACATGGTGAGAAATGCCCCTGAGGGCAGGGACCTGTCCCAGCATTGCCCCATGGTGCAGTCCCCATGGGGGCCTTTTCATCCCCATCCCCATGTCCATCTCCATCCCCATCCCTATCTCCATCTCCATCTCAGTCCTCATTTCCATCCCTATCTCCATTTCCATCTCCATCTCTATCCCCATCCCTGTCTTCAACCCCATCTCCATCCCAATCCCCTTCTCCATCCCTGTCTTCAACCCCATCTTCATCTCCATCCCCACCTCCATCTCCACCTCCATCTCATCTCCATAACTATCTTCAACCCCATTTCCATCTCCATCTCATCCCTATCTCCACTTCCATTTCCATCTTCATCCCTATCTTCAACCCCACCTTCATCCCCATCCCTACCTCCATCCCATCTCCATCCCCATCCCTATCTTCAATCCCATCTCCACCTCCATCTCCATGTCCATTCCCATCCCCATCCTCACCTCTGTCCTCGTCCCTGCCTCCATCCCCATCCCCACTACCCTCACCCCCCACACCAACCTGCCTCCTCCCTCTCATTCACTTCGTAGCAGCTCCAATAGTCCTTCTCCTTCATGACCACTTTCCTCCTGTCCAGGATCTCGAAGGTGAGCTCCTCGGCTGTCATGGTGGCCGGGATCTGGGATGAGGGGACACGTCTCCATGTGCCCGGGGCCATTGCACCCTCACGCCGCAGAGGTGGCATCTCAGAGCGTGTCCCCGTGCCACCGCAGAGCTGTGGGCGCACACGGGGTGTCCCCTCTGCGCTCACCTTGACGTGCTGCTCTGCCTCCGTCTTCTTCTCCTCCAGGTACACGGTGCAGATGAAGTCCCCGGCTTGCTGCAGGACAAGGGGAAAGCACCTCAACCTGCAGCTCCCATGGGAAGGCTAAATCCCACCACCCGGCATGGACACCCCTGCCTGCGGCACCTCCAGGAGATGCTGGAGCCGGCCCCATGTGAATAGGGTGCCCCGGGAAGGTCCCCACGTGCCTGTGTCCCGCTGGAGGCTGCCTCCCGCATCTTCATGATGGCCATGATCTCATCCTGCTGCTTCTTCATCTCTTGGTCGTTGACCTACAAGGATGAGGAGTCATCAGGGCTGCCCAGACCATGCTTGGGTCCCACTGCAGCAGCAGATGCTGGTCCCCAGTGGAATCTGCTCCCTGGCCCAGCAGCTCCACACTTGGGGGTCTCCAGGGTCTGCAGGGACACGGAACCCCCTCCCCTCATCTCCAAAGCAAGGAGTTGTCTGCAGAGAGAGCAGATTCCCCCTCCCCATCCCCTGGGAATGCCCCCACATGATCCAGAGCAGCACCAGGAGAAGGGCTGAACCCACATTGAAGATCTTCACGTAGTGGCTGATGAGGTCCTCCACCACACGTCCTGCCTTGTAGTCCTTGCCATCCATCTGGAAGAGCGTGGGCCCGAAGACGATGGCCAGGTTGTGTGTGTTCATCTGGTTCTCCCCAGAGAACCGCTGCACCCTGTGGGGAACCCCATTGAGATCCCTGCCCCGGATCCCCCCCGGATCCCTCCTTCGGCCTTGCCAAGGGGAATGGCCCCAATGCCGGGATGTGATGCTGGCCTTGGGGCCACCCCAGATCCCATTCCTCTCCTGGTTTGGGATGTGAGCCAAGGCACGAGGACCCCATGGAGGATGGGGGGATGCTCCATAGGGCTTGGGGGACCCAGCACCGGTGCTGTACCTAAAGAGGTGGTTGATGAGCGACTTCAGCGTGGCCCGGTTCACCGTGGGGAGCGTGCCCAGGAGCTGCCGGTACTCGCTGATCTTCACCTCCTCGTCCTCCAGCGCTGGGAGAGGATGAGCATCGAGGGGGGTGAAGGTGAGATGAAGACTCAGGGCCCCAACATCCCCCCTCCAGATCCCACCTCAGAGCCCCCTGACCCACTGTGGGGATGGAGCATCCCAGCAGTGGAGCATCCCAGCTCCACAGGAGCAGAGCATCCCGGCTCCATGGGGATGGAGCACCCCAGGGCTGGAGCATCGCAGCTCCATGGGGCTGGAGCATCCCAGGGATAGAGCATCCCAGGGCCAGATCATCCCAGCTTCATGGGGCTGGATTATTCCTGCTCCATGAGGCTGGAGCATTTCAGAGCTGGATTATCCCAGCTCCACAGGGCTGAAGCATCCCAGGGCCAGAGCATCCCAGCTCCGTAGGGCCAGAGCATCCCAACTCCACGGGGCCAGAGCATCCCAGCCTCATGGGGTCAGGGCATCCCAGCTCCATGGGGCCGGAGCATCCCAGCCTCCTGGGGCTGGAGCATCCCAGCCTCATGGGATCGGAGCATCCCAGTCCCATGGGGCCAGAACATCCCAGCTCCACAGCACTGTGCCTCATGGTTGTTTGCCACTGGGTCCATCCATTCCCAGTATCTATGGGCTGGATCCAGCGGCACTGGGCAGGGAGGTCTGGTTTTTTGCCCCATCTCATCCCCATCCACACTGGAGCATGGGGCTGCACGGGGTCACCCTCCACTCCCCACCCACCCCATTCCCAACATGTGTGTTGGGTGCCTGCCCCAACCACAGAGGGGAGGATGAAGGATGCTGCAGTGTAACGGAGACCCCAACCTCACCCTGCAGCACCCCACAGCCCCCAGTGCTCACCAGTGGCCCGCAGCCAGTCCTGGCCCCAGCGCCTGGTGAAGAGCCCGTCCCCCAGGTCCCTGAAGAACCTCTTGAGGGTGTTGGCCACATCATCCACGTGGTGCTCCCCCTCCTTCAGGCGCACGCTGCGGGCATCCCTGCGGAGCATCTCCAGCAGGCTGGTGGTCTTGGAGTTCTGCCCGCTCTTGCGGTAGATGCCTTCGGATGTCAACCCTGTGACAGAGAGTTGGGATGAGACCTGCTCCATAGGGAACAGGGACACATCCTGGCTGCAGGCTGGAGGAGCCAAAGCCCTGCTCCATCTGGAGCCCTTCTATGGAGATGATGCTCGAAGAGGGAGGGAAATGTGTTGTGTTATCTGTTGGAGGACAGGAAGCTCTACAGAGGGATCTGGACAGGCTGGATCGATGGGTTGAGGCCAATGGGATGAGGTTCAACCAGGTTCAGTGCCACGTACTGCATTTGGGCTACAACCACGCCATGCAATGCCCCAGGCTTGGGGAATTGTGGCTGGAAACTACTCATGGAACAGGACCTGGGGGTGCTGATTGATGGAGCTGAACATGAGCAGCTTGTGCCCAGGCAGCCAAGAAGCCACCAGCATCCTGGCCTGGCTCAGCACCAGTGTGGCAGCAGGGCCAGGGCAGGGACTGTCCCCCTGTGCTGGGCACTGGTGAGGCTGCACCTCGAATCCTGTGTCAGTTCTGGGCCCCTCACTGCAAGAGAGACATTGGGGTGCTGGAGCGGGGCCAGAGAAGGGCACCGGAGCTGGTGCAGGGCCTGGAGCACAAGTGTGATGAGGAACGGCTGAGGGACCTGGGGGGGTTTAGTCTGGAGAAGAGAAGGCTCAGGGGGGACCTTCTCGCTCTCTGCAACTGCCTGACAGGAGGATGGAGCCAGGAGGGGGCTGGTCTCTGCTCCCAAGGAACAAGGGATGGGACAAGAGCAAACGGCCTCAAGCTGCCCCAGGGCAGGTTTAGATGGAGCTGAGGAACAATTCCTTCCCCAGAGGGTGCTCAGGCATTGGAACAGGCTGCCCAGGGCAGGGCTGGAGTCACCGGCCGGGCAAGTGTTCACACCCCGTGTAGCCGAGGCCTCAGTGCCATGGGTTAGTGGTGGCCTTGGCAGTGTTGGGAGCGGTTGGACTTGGTGATCCTGAAGCTCTTTTCCAACCCAGCTGACTCTAAGGTGTCCATGAGGTGACCGGGTGGTGGGTGATGGCACGTACCACACTGGGTGATGTAGTCGATGCAGCGATCCACCAGCAGTGGGACATCCGACTCGGTGAGCTGCTGCTCCGACAGCGTGTCCCCGGAGCTGCCCGCAGCCTTCTGGATGGCTTGGACCCATCCCAGGAAATC
Organism: Strigops habroptila; assembly: GCF_004027225.2. Classification (NCBI taxonomy): domain Eukaryota; kingdom Metazoa; phylum Chordata; class Aves; order Psittaciformes; family Psittacidae; genus Strigops; species Strigops habroptila. The sequence continues at coordinate 122,291,892 of NC_044278.2, forward strand.
CAGCTTCCTCTCCCCTTGGATGTACAGCGTCCTGCCGGGAAGCCCGGCCTCAGTGCGGGGCCCAGTGCCCCACCAAATCCCACTGCATGGCGGGACCCCCCCAGGAAGGCTGGAACCAGGGGCATGGGGATGGTCCTGACTCCCTTTTGGGGGACCTCAGTTGCTGCAGGGAGGGCAAAGACACCCCAAAACAAGGAATAACTTGGGAAGGGTGGGATGTTTTGCTGGAAGCATCCAACCCCCCCATCCTCTGTTCCTACCTCCTCCGCTCCACCAGCACCAGCACCTCATTGTCCCCCTGGATGGCTGGAAGGGAAGGCAAAGAGAACGTCACCCATGGGAATGTGGGGTCCCCTGGTCCCCTCCCGCCCAAATGGGACGAGAAGCAGCTTTCCAGGGATGGGGAACAGGATAGAATTGCTCAGCAGAAGGACCCTGCGCTCCATTGGAGCATCATTCCCAACCTCCCACCAATAGCCGGGTGCCACCCATGAGAATGTGAGGGTCCCCCCTTGTCCCCACGCTCCCTCACAGCCCATATGGGACAAGAAGCAGCTCTCCAGGGATGGGGAAGCGGATGGAAGAGCTCAGCAGAAGGACCCTGCGCTCCATCGGAGCATCACCCCCAACCTCCCCATGAGGATGTGGGGGTCCCCCCTTGTCCCCACGCTCCCATGGTGGGCATGGGGACCCCGCGGCGGGGCAGGGGCACGCACAGAGCTCCTGCAGCTTGCGGAGCTGGAGGGGTTCCTGCCGCTCGCTGTCCTGGAAGCAGACGTGGAGCACGGAGCCCACCAGGGCGAACCAGCCCTCCTTGGCTCGCTCCAGGTTGAGGCCACCCTTGTAGTGCAGGCGGCCGATGCGCTCGAAGTCCAGAGCCAGCAGCTCCTCGGCACAGGGATGGACGAAGGACTGGGACAAGGACACGAGGAACACGTCAGCGTCGTAGCACCCGGCGCCATCCGGCCGTTCCCAACCCATCGCATCCTACCTTGGCAATGGACTTGAGCCATTCCCGAGCGGAGTCGGGCTTCTCCAGCCCGAACAGGTAGAGCCTCTCCGACTCCATGTACACCTCAAAGGTGTTCTCGATGCTGTGGGAAGGGAGGGATGGGGAGTGTGGGCGCCCATGGGTGGTGGGAGGGTGGTGGGTGGGTGTGAGTATCCCACTGCATGGATACTCATGGATACCGGATCCAGACTGGGATCCCCCCCACCGTGGCCCAAGGCTCCCCAGCATCCCTGTGCATGCTCCACCAGGGAGCAGAGGGTGCAAAGGAGTTACAAAGGGGTTGCAAAGGGGTTGAAAAGGAGTTACGAAGGGGCTGCAAAGGGATTCCAAAGCGATTGCAGAGAGGTTGTAAAGGCACTGCAAAGTGGTTACAAAGGGGTTACAAAGCAGTTACAAAGGGGCTGCAAAGGGGTCACAATGGGGCTGAAAAGGGGTTACAAACTGATTACAAAGGGGTAACAAAGGGATTGCAAAGGGGTTACAAAGGGGCTGCAAAGTGCTTACAAGGAGGTTGTTACAATGGGTTGCAAACTGGTTATAAAGGGATTTCAAAAGGGCTGCAAAGGGGTCACAAAGAGGTTACAACAGGGCCACAAAGGAGTTACAAAGGGGCTGAAAAGGGGTTACAAATGGGTTACAAACAAGTTACAAAGGGGCTGCAAAGGGTTGCAAAGGGACTGCACGGGGATTACAAAGGGGGCTACAAAGCGATACAAAGGGGTTGTAAAGGAGCTGCAGATAGATTGTAAAGGGGTTGCAAAGGGATTGAAAGGGGATGCAAGGGGGTTGCAAAGGGGTTTTGAAGGGGTTCCAAAGGTGTTACTAACTGGTTACAAAGGGATTGCAAAGGGTCTGCAAAAGGGCTTACAAACAGCTTACAAAGGGACTGGAATGGAGTTTCAAAGGAATTACAAATGGGCTGCAAATGGGTTGAAGAGGTACAAAGGGGTTGCAAAGGGTCTGCACAGGGGTTACAAAGGGGCTGCAAATGGCTTGAAGAGGTACACAGGCATTACAACGGGTCTGCACAGGGCTTGAAGAGGTACAGAGGGGTTACAAAGGGTCCGCATGGGGGTTACAAAGGGACTGCAAATGGCTTGAAGAGGTACAAAGGAGTTACAAAGCGTCTGCACAGGGGTTGAAGAGGTACAAAGGGGTTACAAAGGCTCTGCATGGGGGTTACAAAGGGTCTGCAAAAGGGTTGAAGAGGTACAAAGGGTCCGCATGGGCGTTGCAAAGGGACTGTAAATGGCTTGAAGAGGTACAAAGGGGTTACAAAGGGTCCGGATGGGGGTTACGAAGGGACTGTAAATGGCTTGAAGAGGTACAAAGGGGTTACAAAGGGTCTGCACGGGGGTTACAAAGGGTCTCGGGTTACTCTGGGCCTGCCCGTGGCGGGGTTCCTCCTACCCGTGCGTGTGGGGCGCGTTGTGCACCAGACACACCATCTCCTCGGCGCGGAGCTCGCCGTTGGGCGCAGCGCTGCGGTCGCTCTCGTAGTAGCTGAGGAGCCCGTCCTGCAGCGTGCACCAGCGCCGGCTGAACTCTACAACCAGGGTGCAAAGCCCTTACAAAGGGCTTACAACGGGGCTGCTATTCCCCATCCCACCACAGACCCCCACGTACCTTCCGGCCCCTTGCGCTCGCCAATGGGCTTGGCCATGGACGGGGTCTTGTAGAGGAAGCCGTGGTGGGTGACGGAGGGCAGCGGAACCGAGTAGGGCTTCTCCTCGCTGCCCCCCACCTCCAGGCGAGGGGGCTCTGCAAAGGGGGACACAGCTCATCATGGGGGGCTGAAGCCCCCCAAATACCCCCCAACTCAACTGGGTCTCCCCAGCCCAGCCCAAGAAGCAGGAACCCAAAAGCATTCCATGGTTGCACCATGAGCCACCAGCGTGGCACGGTTAGGGCACATGGACCAGCTCCAGAGCCCCTGGCTCAGGTCAGTGGGGTTCAGGGCACCCCACATCCCTGAGCACTGAGCTGGGATGGGGACGTTGTGGGAAGGTGGGGACTGGGTTTTCCCGCTGGGGAGGTTCCTCCTGGGTTATCCCAGCTCCTCGTGGCTCCATAGGAACAGAGCATGATGGTCCTGCAGCCAAAACAGCACCCCAGGGCTCTGCCACAGCATCCCTGTGCCTCAGTTTCCCCCCTGTGCCTTCCAGCAAGAGGCATTCCTCAAGTTCCTCCAGGAACCGGGATGCAGGGACACCCCCTAAAGCACCCCCAGGTCACAGCATGGGGCTCGCTGGAGCTCCAGGAACAGGGAAAAGGGGAAAGTGGAGAATCCCACTCCATGATCCCAGCCCTGCTCCACACACGGCTCATTGACCCCGGGAATTCCAGAGCCAGGATGAGCTCAGGGGGTTGGTTTTCTCCGGCTCCTCCAGACCCGTTTTGTGCTGACACATCCGGAATGCAGGGCAGGGCCAGCCCCAATCCTGGGCAAATTCCAGCTCCCGCAGGCCGGGCTTGGCCGCCGAGGCGGGGAAGGGAGGTGATGGCTGGGGCAGGCGGGAACACCTCCATCCCGGCGGCTGGAACGCTCCAGGGGTGGAAGTTCACCCTGTGTTAGGGTGAATCCCATGGGAGCTGCCGGCCCACCCGGAGCCACGGTGGGTGGAATGGGAGGGAGGGTTTAGAGAATGCTGGAGGTGGGGGATGGAAGGATGTGCCCTGGGATTCCCAGGGATGCCAGGATGGTGCCTTGTCCTTCCCTGAATCCCATGCAGGGTTCCGGGCAGGTATCCCTGCCTGGGGTGGATCATGGGGGTGCTCCCCAACCCCCTTTTCCCTCTCCTGGGATGCACAGAGCACTTGGAGATACCCCTGTTGGGAAGCTGCTGGGTAGGATAAAGCGTTGGGACCACTGGGGAGCTGCTGGGCAGGAGAAGGAGCTGGGACCACACTCCTGTATCCCCCGGGGATGCCCTGGCAGCATTCCGGAGCCCTGTATCCCCCGGGATGCCCCGGCAGCGTTCCGGGTGGGATTCCTGCCACCCCCGGGGGTCAATCCCTTACCTGAGGACCTGTTGTGGAGCAGGAATTCCATCTGCAGCCGCTGCCCGCTCCTCTGCGCCAGGGCGAGGGGCGAGGGGCACTGGGGGTCGCCGGTGGCGCAGGACACGGCTGCCCCGCAGAAGAGCAGCGCCTGCGTCTCCGCCAGGTCACTGGTGGTGACGGCCGCGCACAGCGCCTGCGGAACACCGGGAACACCGGGATCGGGAAGAGCCGGGGCAGGGCGCAGCGAAGGGCAGCCGGAGCCGGCGCTTCCCACCGCCCGAGCGGGACAAAGGAGGCTCCGGGAGGGAGGGAAGGTTTGGAAGCGGAGGAGCCGCTGAAGTCACGGGGCGGGAGCGGGGCAGGAAAACAAACAAACCCACATGCGAATTCCCGGCCCCGGGCAAACAGAGCAGGGGGAGGAGGAGGGACGCGGACGGAGAGCTGGGGCGGCATTCCCGGGGCTGGGATCACATTCCCTGTGCTGGGACGGCGTTCCCTGTGCCAGGATGGTATTCCCGATGCCAGGGTGGCATTCCCTGTGCCAGGACGGCATTCCCTGTGCTGAGATGGTATTCCCTGTGCCGGGATGGCATTCCCTGCGCTAGGACAGCATTCCCTGTGCCGGGGTGGCATTCCCTACGCTGAGATGGTATTCCCTGTGCCAGGATGGCATTCCCTGTGCTAGGACAGCATTCCCTGTGCCGGGGTGGCATTCCCTGCGCTGGGATGGCATTCCCTGCGCCAGTGGGGCAGAGCGGAGTGAAGCCCCAACCCGACACCATGCCCACAGCTGGGAATGGGTTAGGGTTAGGGATGGAAGCGATTTGGGGTGTTGGTCACTGTAGGATGCTCCAAGATGCTGGAATCACAGTATTCCCCTCAACACCAACCCCATTCCAGCCCAGTGCTGGACTCCAGTGCCATTTCCAAGCTGGGAAGAGCTGAAGCCTGGCTGTGGAATGGGGAATCCCATCTCAGACTGGGCTTCCCAGCCTGGAAATGGAGCTGGTTGTACCCCATTCCAGAGATGTCACCCTGTCCCCAAATCTGGTTTGTCCCTCCTGGATAACCCAGGGTACATGGTGGGGATACAGGGTGTGTAATGGGGGGTGATGTGGCACAGGCAGGGATACAGACAGGGATACAAACAGGGATTCAGGCAGGAATATGGGCAGGGATATAGACAGGGATACAAACAGGGATACAGACAGTGATGCAGGCAGGGATACAAACAGGGATACAGACAGGGATACAGACAGGGATACAGACAGGGATGCAGGCAGGGATACAGGCAGGGATACAGACAGGGATGCAGGCAGGGATACAAACAGGGATACAGACAGGGATGCAGACAGGGATGCAGGCAGGATACAAGCAGGGATACAGGCAGGGATACAGACAGGGATGCAGGCAGGGATGCAGGCAGGGATACAGGCAGGGATACAGACAGGGATGCAGGCAGGGATGCAGGCAGGGATACAGGCAGGGTTACAGGCAAGGATATATACAGGGATATGGGCAGGGAATACAGACAGGGACACAGGCAGGGAGGGAAACCACCCAGCCCCATGCCCAAGGCTGGGCACCCTGCTTGGGCAGACCTTGCACCCCAGACCAGGCTCAGGACCCCCCAGAGCACCCAGGGGGACCCTGCAGGCGATGCCCCGGCAGCCACCGACCCTGTCGAGCTCCTCCTGGTTGCCGAAGAGCGGGTGGTAGCGCCGGTACTTGCCCTCCCGGTACTTGGCCGTCAGGAAGCGCCTCCTCTCCCGGCTCCCGCTGCCGGGGCCGATGGACTCACTGGGGGGAACGTTGGCGGCCCAGAACTGGTTGGCCACAGCGTTGCCGATGTGCTGGAAGAGCTGCCGGGACAAGGAGAGCGTGACATGGAGGTGGTGGAATGATGGAGAGTGGCTGGGAATGGGGAGGGGGGTTTGTGGGGAGTCATAGAGCCATGGGATGGGTTGGGATGAAGGGACCTTAAAGCTCCTCCAGTCTCAACCCCCTGCCATGGGCAGGGACACCTTCCACTAGAGCAGGTTGCTCCAAGCCCCTGTGTCCAACCTGGCCTTGAACACTGCCAGGGATGGGGCAGCCACAGCTTCTCTGGGAAAAGTCTGTGCCAGCGCCTCAGCACCCTCACAGGGAAGAGCTTCTGCCTCAGAGCTCATCTCAATCTCCCCTCGGGCAGGTTAAAGCCATTCCCCTTGGCCTGTCCCTCCAGGCCCTTGTCCAAAGCCCCTCTCCAGGTTTCCTGGAGCTCCTTTAGGCACTGGAGCTGCTCTAAGGTCTCCCCTTCAGGAGCCTTCTCTTCTCCAGGCTGCCCCAGCCCAGCTCTCTCAGCCTGGCTCCAGAGCAGAGCTGCTCCAGCCCTCGCAGCAGCTCCGGGGCCTCCTCTGGCCTCGCTCCAGCAGCTCCTCCAGGATTCTTTATGCAGGATGAGCTCGGCAGCAGCTCCGTTCATGGGGACATTCACAGCCCAAAGCTGCTGCTGTGTCTGCTGGGGGAGCAGTGGGTGCATTGGGGGTGCGACGGGTGCTGCATGGGGTGTGCAGGGCGCAGGAGCACCCACCCACTGCAGGCACGCAGCCCCACAGAGCGGCTCAGCCCAACGTCTGCAGCCACTGACCCCCCTTCCTGCCTGGAAAATCACATCTGGAATGCAGCATCCAGCTGCCGGCAAGGGGCGGGATGCTCCGCATCCATCCGGGGGGATTTAAAGGCCTTTCCATGGCTCCTCGCCATCCTCCAGCCCAGTACCAAGCGATGCTCAGCCTGACATGAAGGGGTTTCTCCCTGTCTCAGTGAGCCCTTGGGTGCTCTGCCAGCACCCCTAAGCCCTTTGGGTGCCAGCAGAGGCAGGGTGGGAATGGGGCTGTTGGCAGCATCCTGGGTTTGGGCATCCATCCCGGAGCAGGGAGGGGATAGAGCACAGCTGGAAGCGTTTGGGGGCTCGGGGAGCAGGCGATGCCGGAGGCCGCGCGGGTGGGACACAGGCAGGAATGCGGGATCCAAGCAGGAAAGGTCGGGAAGAGCGGGGCCAGCCAGGGTCTGCCGGCTGGGAACGCGCCTGGGTTGGGCCCGGGAATGAATCCCGGCTGTGTCCATGCATTCCACTGCAACGCTTCCGCGGCACCGGCACACAAGTGCTGCTTGTCCTCACTGCATGGGTGTCCAGAGACCACAGCGATGGGGATGGAGGGGCGCTGGGGCTTGGATCAGGCTGGGAAAGTCATCACCAGTGGCTCTGCCATGGGGAGGTGATGGGGTATGTGCCCCCCAAAAGTGGTTTTGGGGGGGTTGATCTGCACCAATACCTCGATCAGCTCCTCTGTCCACACCTTCCTGTCCATCTTCAAGCTCCGGACTTTGGTGATTGAAGGACCCAAGCCCCGGTGCTCCCCTGCCAGCGAGACAAAGCCATTGAGGAGCTGGTTTGGGGTGGGATAAACCATCCCACCATGGTCCCCAGCACCCAGGGCAGCGGATGCAGGGCCCGTCCTGCCCACCTCGGGGTGCAGGTACCTGCGCATCGCTTGCAGATGACCACGCAGAGGTTGATGGAGGCCCAGTCGGGCTTGGGCGAGCCGCAGTCGGCGCAGGAGCGGTTGGACTCCAGCGCCCAGATCCTCTCGGCCACCTCCGAGTTGGAAAGGGCCTCGGCGATGGACTGCTGCATGGCTTCCACCCACTCCTCCTTCTCCTGCTCCGAGTCGGCCACGAAGCTGAAGGTCCGGTACGGGGTGGTGAGGTCGAAGCCGCGGCGATCCACCTCCTTCACGTTGCCCACGTTCATCTCGATGTAGGTGATGCCGATGCCAAGGCGATAGTCCTGGGGGCGAGGTGGGCAGTGGGGACCCATCCCGGGGGCACACGGGTGATGCAGGAGCTGCTGTGTCCCTTTCCCTGCCCAGCTCCCATCCCTATGGGGCACCTCCAGTGGGTTCAATGCTCCTGGAGGACCCCAAAGCTTGGAGCTGGTGGTGAGGGGGGGCTGCAGCCCCAATGTCACCAGCCCGGGTGGGCTGAGCTGTCCCCATATAAGGGTGGCACTGCCAGCTCACTGCTCAATGTGTGGGTCCCTCTTAGAGCATCACTGGGGTGCCCCATGCTGTCACCTCATCCACTGCTCTGTGTGGGTGCGAAGGGAAGAGTTCCCTTTAGAGCATCATTGGGGTGCCCCATGCTGTCACCTCATCCACTGCTCAGGGTGTGGGTGCAAAGGGAAGGGTCCCCCTTAGAGCATCATTGGGGTGCCCCATGCTGTCACCTCATCCACTGCTCAGGGTGTGGGTGCAAAGGGAAGGGTCCCCTTTAGAGCATCACTGGGGTGCCCCATGGTGTCACCTCATCCACTCCTCAGGATGTGGGTGCAAAGGGAAGGGTCCCCCTTAGAGCATCACTGGGGTGCCCCATGCTGTCACCTCATCCACTGCTCAGGGTGTGGGTGCAAAGGGAAGGGTCCCCTTTAGAGCATCACTGGGGTGCCCCATGGTGTCACCTCATCCACTGCTCTGTGTGGGTGCGAAGGGAAGAGTTCCCCTTAGAGCATCATTGGGGTGCCCCATGGTGTCACCTCATCCACTGCTCAGGGTGTGGGTGCAAAAGCAAGGGGACCCTCTTAGAGCATCACTGGGGTGCCCCATGGTGTCACCTCATCCACTGCTCAGGGTGTGGGTGCAAAGGGAAGGGTCCCCCTTAGAGCATCATCGGGGTGCCCCATGGTGCCATCTCATCCAGTACTCAGTGTGTGGGTGCAAAAGCAAGGGGACCCTCTTAGAGCATCACTGGGGTGCCCCATGGTGTCACCTCATCCACTGCTCAGGGTGTGGGTGCAAAGGGAAGGGTCCCTCTTAGAGCATCACTGGGGTGCCCCATGCTGTCACCTCATCCACTGCTCAGGGTGTGGGTGCAAAGGGAAGGGTCCCCCTTAGAGCATCACTGGGGTGCCCCATGCTGTCACCTCATCCACTGCTCAGGGTGTGGGTGCAAAGGGAAGGGTCCCCTTTAGAGCATCACTGGGGTGCCCCATGGTGTCACCTCATCCACTGCTCAGGGTGTGGGTGCAAAAGGAAGGGGACTCTCTTAGAGCATCACTGGGGCGCTCCATGCTGTCACCTCATCCACTGCTCAGGGTGTGGGTGCAAAGGGAAGGGTCCCCTTTAGAGCATCACTGGGGTGCCCCATGGTGTCACCTCATCCACTACTCTGTGTGGGTGCAGAAGGAAGGGTCCCCTTTAGAGCATCACTGGGGTGCCCCATGGTGCCACCTCATCCCAGCCACCCACCTCAGCGTTCTTGTAGAGGAAAACCTTGTCCCCGGCCACCACCACGAAGAGCTTGTGCTTGAAGCCTCTCAGCTCCAGGAAGCCGCTCCTGTCGGGCAGCTCGGGGGGGACACCACTGGAGCCTGGGGACATGGATGTTCTCCTCCGCTCCTCCACAACCTGCTGCAGGGTCCGGATCCACTCGTTGCGATCGGCTGCGGGGACGGGGATGGGTCAGGATCAGAGCTGGGGGCCGGGAAGCTCCGGAGCTCACCCCTTGGGCCACAGGAGGGAGACGTGGAGCTGGGAGCTCACCATCGCTCTCAGCCCGGAACACGAAGTTGCGGTTGTTGGTGATGACCTCGAACTTCTGGTCCCCGATGCTGGTGATGCGGGAGATGGAGGAGACGGGGATGAAGCGCTTGGAATAGGCGTCCTGGAGCAGGGAAGAGCGGGAGAGACACTGCTCAGCACCACAGAGCCATGGAACCAGGCAGGGTGGGAAAGAGCTTCAGCATCATCCAGTGCAACTGTTGACCCAAGGCCACCACTAACCCATGGTGCTGAGGCCTCGGCTACACGGGGTGTGAGCACCCCCAGGGCCGGTGACTCCAGCCCTGCCCTGGGCAGCCTGTTCCAATGCCTGAGCACCCTTTGGGGAAGGAATTGTTCCTCAGCTCCATCTAAACCTGCCCTGGGGCAGCTTGAGGCCGTTTCCTCTTGTCCCATCCCTTGTTCCTTGGGAGCAGAGCCCAGCCCCCTCCTGGCTCCATCCTCCTGTCAGGCAGCTGCAGAGAGCGAGAAGGTCCCCCCTGAGCCTTCTCTTCTCCAGACTGAACCCCCCCAGGTCCCTCAGCCGTTCCTCATCACACTTGTGCTCCAGGCCCTGCACCAGCTCCGGTGCCCTTCTCTGGCCCCGCTCCAGCCCCTCAATGTCTCTCTTGCAGTGAGGGGCCCAGAACTGACACAGGATTCGAGGTGCAGCCTCACCATGGCCTTGGGGCTGTGGGACGGGAACCACCACAGGCTCACAGTGCTGAGAGCATCCAGGAGGCTCCAAGCATCCCGCATCCCACCAGCATCACCCCAGCACCCACCCACTGCTGCTCCCCGGGACACCCAGATGGGATGTGACATCTCCTCCCCCCGAGCCCCCAGGTCCTTCCTCCCAACCCACCTTCTCACTGTCGAAATAGCGCAGGTAGTCGGCATCCAGCTTCACCCAGCGCCTCTGGTAGATGTAGGACCTGGAAGGGACCCCTTGGGGGTGACCCAGCAGCCCCCCTGCATGGGGCACCCAGGGGTGCAGGGAGGGTGCTATGAGCCCCCCGGGACTGGAGCAGCCCCTTCTCTGCTGCCCCCCCGAGCTGCACTGGGCACCCTTGAACTGGGGTGACTCCAATGTGCTTCATGCCCCAGTTGACAAAAGCCTGAGGCCACCTCAGCATCGATCCTGTGCCGTGCCCCCACCATGTCCCCAGTGCTTGATCCTGTGCCATGTCCCCTTCCTCCATCCTGCTCCATGTCCCCATCCCTTCATCCTGTGCCATGTCCCCATCCCTCCATCTGCTCCAGGTCCCCATCTCTCCATCCTGCACCGTGTCCCCATCCCTCCATCCTGCTCCATGTCGCCATCCCTCCATCCTGCACCATGTCCCCATCCCTCCATCCTGCTCCACGTCCTCATCCCTCCATCCTGCTCCACGTCCTCATCCCTCCATCCTGCACCATGTCCCCCTCCCTCCATCCTGCTCCATGTCCCCATCCCTCCATCCTGCACCATGTCCCCATCCCCATCCCTCCATCCTGCTCCATGTTCCCATGCCCATGTCACATCTGGGGACAGCAATGGGCACTTCCCGCTTTCCCCCAGGCACTATTTAAAACACAGAGCTGGGAGCCAGGGCTGCCCCTAACATCCCCCAAATTCCCTGTCTGAATTTACCCCTCAGGACCCGCAGCCTGGGCAGGGATCGAGCCGGGGGGACACATCCCAGCAGGGCTCTTGCACGGCAAGAGGAGGAACCCGGAATCCCTGTTGGGATGGGGATACACCCCACGGGCTGCTGCTCAAGGGCTTGTTTGCTCAGGAGGGGTTTCGCCATCCCCACACATGACACCAGAGCTCGGCCCTGCTGGAACCAGCGACAGCCACTGGGATAAAACCGGGATCAGAACCGGGATAAAACTGGGATCAAATCCAGGATCAAAACTGGGATCAAAACCGGGATCAAAATTGGGACCAAAACCAGGATCAAAACCAGGATCAAAACCAGGATCAAAACCGGGATCGGAACCAGGATCAGAACCACCCTGCCCTGGGAGCTTGTCCCTGTCCCAGGGCACACAGAGCCCCCCAGCCCTGTTCTGACCTCCCGCTGCTTTTAGATGCTGAGGGGCTGGGGGCCTGGTTTTCCTTTCATTGCCTCCCTCAGGCTCCCATTCCCACCCATCAGCAGCTTCCCAGGGACTTCCTGATGCTCCCACTTCCCCAGCAGCCCAGCTGCTCTGCCGCCGAGCTTCCTCCTCCTCTTCCTCCTTCTCTTTCTCTTCCTCCTTCTCCTCCTCTCCTCCTCCTTCTCCTTCTCCTCCTTCTCCTTCTCTTCCTCCTCCTCCTTTTCCTCCTCTTCCTTCTCCTCCTTCTCTTCCTCTTCCTCCTCCTCCTTTTCCTCCTCTTCCTCCTCCTTCTTTTCCTCCTCTTCCTCCTCCTCCTTTCCTCCCCTTCCTCCTCCTCCTCCTCAGAGCTGCAGCCTCGGGGCTTCCCCATAGCCCAGATGAAGCAGCTCCCAAATATCCTTCATGTCTCCTGTTTAGTTTTTGCTCCCGGCTGGAGCAAGGGCTCTTTGAGCAGGTTCCTTGAAGGGATGGGAGCAAGCGTGACCCTGTGCTCACCCTGTGTCTGGGCTCACTGGGTGCACTGGGTGCACCGGGTGCACTGGGCTCACTGTGCTCCCCATGCTCGCTTGTCCTTGACACCACCACCCAACACCACCCATGGTTTTACTTCTGCAACCAGGTGCTCTGCATCAGCACTAACATCACCCATGTGCTCCACGGGCTCGCTGGGCTCACTGTGCTCCCCAGGCTCACTGTGCACGCTGCGGTCACCATGCTCAGTACCTTCGAGCACACAGACACACACCCAGCAGCACCCATGGTTTTACTTCTGCAACTGGGTGCTCTGCATCGGTGCCAACATCACCCATGTGCTCCATGGGCTCTGTGCACTGGGTGCACTGTGCACACTGAGCTCCCTGGGCTCACTGGGCTCACGGGGCTCCCCATGCTTGCTTGTCCCTGCACACAGACACCCAACAGCACCCATAGCTTTACTTCTGTGACTGGGTGCTCTGCATCAGTGCTGACATCACCTGTGTGCTCCATGGGCTCACTGGGCTCCAAGTGCTCCTGGTATTCCCGGTGTTCCCTGTGCCCCCTTTCCCTGCTCATCCAGCCCCTTTCAACCCCCCAGCTCTGCACCATGAGCACCGAGGCTGTGAACCCCAGGCTCGGTGCTGGCACCCCTCAGGCCCAGCCACCAGCACCCGCTGCTCTCGCACCCACTGATGGAGGCGCCGGGGTGATGGCACCATCCATAGGGATCCATCCCACACACCCCACATCGCCCCCCCACACACTGCTTTTGGGGCCGCTGCTATTCCAGGGCTCCCCAGAGCAAAGGCAGCTCATTCCCATGCATGATCCAGGGGGAAGCTCAGGGCAGCCTTCCCTCCTCCTCGCCCCCACCCTGCTCAGTGCTGGTGGCACTCACTCCAACAAAGGCTTTTGCACCCCAAAATGGGTGTTTTTAACCTAACTCAGGGCTTGGGATGGAGCAGGCGGAGCCCCTGGGGATGGCTCCCACCAGCGCAGTGATTGCAGGTGGGACCCCCCCGAGGCACCAGCGATGGGGTCCCGCGTCCCCCCATCACAGCACTCACCCCTGGGGCGGGTTCTTGTCCAGCCACCCCGCTCTGAGCGGGGGTGACAGCGGGGTCCCCCCCATGTCCTCGCTGCCGCTGCTGCTGCTGCTGGGGAAGGCGGGCGCCGGCGGGTGCAGGCTGGGGCTGGGGCTGGCGCTGGGGCTGGGGCCTCCGCTGCGGACACAGAGCGGCGGGGGGGTGAAGAGCTGGCAGGGCCCAGGGGGTGGGGACAGGGTGGGTGAGACACCCCCCCCCCCCCGCAGCCTCCCCTTGTCCTTCCCCGGGGCATGGGCAGAGCAAGAGGCAGCTCTTTGCAGCAGGGACAATGGGGGGTGCCCCTGGTGGAGGTCTCATTGGTGGGGGTCCCTTGGTGGAGGTCTCATAGTGAGGATCCCATTGGTGGACTCCCCATGGTGGGGGTCCCTTGGTGGGGGTATCATTGGTGGGGGTACCATTGGTGGGGTCCCATAGTGAGGGTCCTATTGGCGGGGGTCCCATTGGTGGGGTCTCCTTGGTGGGGTCCCCTTAGTGGGGGTCCTGTTGGTGGAGGTCTCATTGGTGGGGGTCCCTTCTGGGGGTCCCCCAGGTCCTGGGACAGCAGAGACCCAGATCCCAGCCCTGAGAATGGGGGACAAGGGGACCCCCAGCCCCAAACCTGGATACGTGCAGAGCTGCTCCCTGCTCGTGCACACACACACGTGCTCCCCTACATGAGTACTGTGTGCGCACGCATGCACATCCCATGAAGCCGTGCAGATGTGAGAAGCCCCGACCTGCACGCACACACACATGTTCCAGCACTCTCTGCCTGTGCTTACACGCACACACATGCATGCACAAGCATCCCCAGGCACATGTATCACTTGTTTATACATGCACACACACATACGTGCACAAAAGCATGCACACACACACACATGCACAAGCATCCCCTGGCACATGCACATGCATCTTTGTGTACACACACACACACGTATCGCAGCCTGCACACATGAACACACACGTGTCCCAGCCTGCACACATGAACACACACGTGTCCCAGCCCACACACATGAACACACACGTGTCCCAGCCTGGCTCCTACCTCACAGCATCTCCCTGCTCCTCACTGAGCTCGTCCTCGCTGAAGAGGCTGTTGGCGCGCAGGGACCGCGGTGCCCCAGGCTCAGCATCCTCCTGTGGGTACACACGTGGGGCCGGGGTCATCCCAATGCTCCAACCCCTCCGATCCATGGGGAGCCTCCCGGGACAGCCCGGGGGGTGTGGAGCAGCCCCAGACCTGCTGCAGGGCTCAGCCAGGTGCAAGTGCAGGATGCAGGGAGCTGCAGGGATGCTCTGGGGTGGCTCTGGGTGCTCAGGGGGGCAGAGACCCCGCTATGGACACTGCAGAGGTGCTCCCCAGCACCTCCAAAGCAGCCCAGCACCAGTGCTTCTCCCTTGGGAATGGTCACCCCTCGGGATCAATCCTGCCCATGGTGGGAGCGGGACACGCTGAGAGGTGGGACCACAGAACCTCATGGAGAAGAGAAGGCTCCTGAAGGGGAGACCTTAGAGCAGCTCCAGTGCCTAAAGGGGCTCCAGGAAACCTGGAGAGGGGCTTTGGACAAGGGATGGAGGGACAGGCCAAGGGGAATGGCTTTAACCTGCCAGAGGGGAGATTGAGATGAGCTCTGGGGCAGAAGCTCTTCCCTGTGAGGGTGCTGAGGCGCTGGCACAGACTTTTCCCAGAGAAGCTGTGGCTGCCCCATCCCTGGCAGTGTTCAAGGCCAGGTTGGACACAGGGGCTTGGAGCAACCTGCTCTAGTGGAAGGTGTCCCTGCCCGGGGCAGGGGTTGGAGCTGGAGGAGCTTTAAGGTCCCTTCAACCCAAACCATTCCATGACTCCATGACCAACCTTCTCAGCCATGTCCCCCGCGGCTCCAGCTAATTCCTCCTCCAAGGCTGAGTCCTCGTAGTCTGAGTCATCTGCAGGAGCAGAGGGAAGATGCTGGGGTGGAACAAGGGGTCCTGTCCCCCCTGCCTGGCCCTGCCACCCCCTGCCTGGCCCTGCCAGCACAGGGACATGCCCTGGATGGTGCCACTTCCCCATCAGTGCCCTTGGCAAGCCCTGGCTCCAGTGCAACAACGGGGGTTTTATCCCGACTCTGGAGAAGAGCTGGGAAGGGCAAAGTCCCGCCGGTGGCAGCTCCCAGCACTGGCACAACCCTCCTGGCACCACCGGGATGGGACGTTGGTGCCACCAGCACCGGCACCGCGGCTTCATCCCTGTTCTTGTGCCCCTGCCCTCCCAGCATCACCCCAGTTAAACCAGTGCTGCGTCCCGCAGGGCTGCTGGAGCCCTGCACCCAGCACCCTGCAGAGCCCTGCACCCAGCACCCTGCAGAGCCCTTCGCCTTCCCCTCAGCAGAGCTATTCCAGCGGGATTCAAGCTGCTGGATGAAGGAGCAGCTACAGATGGGCTGTTGCTGGTACAGAGCGATGCCTGGGGACAGAGCTGGTCACCATCCCTCCCTGCTGCTGGTCAAACATGGTGACCCCCAAGGAAAGAGCAAAGAGCTCCAGGAGTTGGTGCTGTCAGAGCCCTTTGCTCTCCTCCAAGTGATGCTGCATCCAAACCCCATCCCAGATCCTGCATCCCCTTGAGAACCCCCATCCCAGAGGGTAAAGAAGGGGATGGGGGAGGGAAGCACCCACCAAGCTGGAGCACAGCACCCACGGGATGGGTGGTGATGGGTGGATGGACAGACCCATCCCAAGGGATGACTTGGGACAGGGGAAGCTTTGGGGCTCCCCCCTGTACTCACCGAACTCGGGCACAAAGAGGACGTTGGCCTTGGAGGGCGGCTCCAGTGGCAGCGGCACTGGGGGCTTGGAGCGGGGCAGGAGGAGCGGGGGGGACCGGGGGGACAGGGGGGACAGGGGGGACAGGGGGACAGTGGGGGGTCTCTCGGCGATGGGGACCTCCTCCTTGGCAGGGGTGCTATGGGAGACAGGAGCAAACGCTGCTTTAACCAGCCCAAACCTCCCCTTCCCAACCTGGGGCATCACAAGATGGGGCAAGCAGACCCCACCGCATCCGGCTTTAGCCCCCCAGCACCCCCAGCACCCCGAGCCGCAGCAGATCCAAGCCCACGGACCGGTTCCCATCAACCTCCCATGGCAAAACTTCACCTTCCTCGAGTTATCCCGGTGCTTTTCCAGCCTGGGAATAGCTCCCTGCCCCCAACCTCACTTCCCTCTCGCCGGGGCCGTGGCTCCGGTTCCTTATCTGGCTCCCAAGGACACCAGAAGCCGCCAATGGCCTCAAAGGCCACGTCTTGGAGCAGGTTTGATGTTCTCCTCCAGCCTAAACAGCGGTGCTGACACTTCCCCAGCTGGTTCTGGGGTGCTCCAAGCAGCATGAAGGGTGCTGGGGGGGGGTCCCTACCTACCCAGGTCCCTACAGTGGGGTGGGAAACTGGGATCAAGAAGCTGGGAGCTTGATGCCTAGATACTGGGCAGGAATAAGCCCCCTTGGAGATGGAGCCTTGGGCTTCTCCTGGGTTGGTGAACCCCAAAACCTTGGCCAGGGTTATAGAGGGACCCCAGGGACCTTCCTCCTGCCCGTGGGCTGCTCCTGCCTCCTGTTCTCCACTTGCTTCCTGCCTTCCCGACCATAAACAGGAACCTCGGGATTGATGGAATTGTTTTCAGGGCCGGGAGTTAAGAGGAAGCTTCTTGAGGAGATAAAAGGATGCGGGACCTGACTGACCAGCCCCGAAGTCAAGCAGAGGGCTGAGACCCACCTGGAGCCCTTCACAGCCCCCTCACCATAGAACCATCATGGAATGGGTTGGGTTGATGGGACCTCAAAGCTCACTCAGTTCCAACCCCACTGCCATGGGCACGATGGCGCTGAAGCCACCATCCCCATCCCCTGTGTCCCACCACAGCCCCATGGCACCCATGGCCATGTCACAGCCCAGCACCGCCACCAGCACCCCTGTGCTGGTCCCTGGGCTCTGGTGGGTGACCCCAGCCCCATGGCTGGTGCATGGGAGCAGCCGTGTCCCGGGATGCCCGCCCGGAGCAGGATGGGAATGGGCAGCGCTGGCGCTGCTCCGGGGCACGCTGACCTCCTTTCTCAGCAGCGATCGCCATGGGAACCAGCCACAACCATCCATCCATTAGGGAATGCTGGCCGGGAACGTGGGCACGGAGCGGTCACACAGCCCAGGCAGCAGCCAGGGGCGCAGGGACGCAGGGACAGTGAGGTGACACCACAAAGGTCACTGAGCCCAATGGGGTCTGCGTCATCAGGGCCACATTGGTGCTGTCCTTGTATCCTCCCATGGGGTGCTGTGGGTGCTCCATCACCCCCTGCACCCCAAAGCCAAACCACCACCCTGGGCTCACAGGGCTGCACCTCTGCCACCAAGCCGTCACCTTCTTGGATGTCACCCACTGACCTTCTGCACCCCATCCAGGGTTCAAACCACATCCAAGCTGCTGGGGGGGCTCCTCTGCACCCCACATTGTGTGCAGGGCATGGGGATGGGGCATCCTCTCCAGCAGCATCACCCCGTTATTGAAGTGTGGACACAAGTATCCACCCCTGGGACCACATCAGGGGCTGGCGGGGGGGGGGGACACAGCAAATCCAGCCATGTCCAGGAAGTGGTGGGGAGCTGCCAGTGTCAAACACGGTGGCTGTGGTCACCCCATGGGAGGTGGAAATGCCGCACCCCTCACCCCAACATGGGCAACCATCACCAAGGCAGGGGCAAGTATCACCCCGACATGGGCAGCCATCACCTCCACATGGAAAACCATCACCCCAACATGGGCAAGTATCACCAAGACATGGGCAAGTACCACCCCAGCATGTGCAAGTATCACTCCAACATGGGCAATCATCACCCCAGCATGGGCAAGTATCACCCCAACATGGGCAACCATCACGTCCACATGGAAAACCATCACCCCAACATGGGCAAGCATCACCTCCACATGGAAAACCATCACCCCAACATGGGCAAGCATCACCAAGATATGGGCAATCATCACCTCAACAGGAGCAACCATCACCCCAATATGGGCAGCCATCACCCCACTGCTCTAGGTCCCTGTGCACCCCATTCCATGGAGGGACCCCAGGCTCCTCCAGGAGCTCCCTGGCACTCACTGAGCACACGTCCCTGTCCCCTTCATGCTGTGCATGTCACCAGAGCAGAGCGTGACCGTGTGCCCAGCACAGAGCCCCGCACAGAGCCCAGCACAGAGCCCCGCACAGAGCCCAGCACAGAGCCCCGCACAGAGCCCAGCACGGAGCCCCGCACAGAGCCCAGCACAGAGCCCCGCACAGAGCCCAGCACAGAGCCCCGCACAGATCCCAGCACAGAGCCCCGCACAGAGCCCAGCACGGAGCCCCGCACAGAGCCCAGCACAGAGCCCCCCACAGAGCCCAGCACAGAGCCCCGCACAGAGCCCAGCACAGAGCCCCGCACAGATCCCAGCACAGAGCCCTGCACAGAGCCCAGCACAGAGCCCCGCACAGATCCCAGCACAGAGCCCAGCACAGAGCCCCGCACAGAGCCCAGCACGGAGCCCCGCACGGAGCCCAGCACGGAGCCCAGCACAGAGCCCAGCACGGAGCCCCGCACAGAGCCCCGCACAGAGCCCAGCACAGAGCCCAGCACGGAGCCCCGCACAGAGCCCCGCACAGAGCCCCGCACGGAGCCCCGCACGGAGCCCCACACAGAGCCCAGCACGGAGCCCCGCACGGAGCCCAGCACGGAGCCCAGCACGGAGCCCCGCACGGAGCCCCGCACAGAGCCCCGCACAGAGCCCCCCACAGAGCCCGCCGTGCCCCGGCCGAGCCACCACCAGAACCCGCCAGCGGCAAATCCCAGCCCAAGGACTATGGAATGGAGCAGGAAGGACCCAACCCCGTGGTGCCAGTTCACCCCCTGCTCCCCACCGAGCCCCGCCGCGGGTGCGGGCACCGGGAAGGGGCAGAAGGTGCCGCGGGCACCATCCAGCCGCTCTCTGCGCCACCCAAAGCCCCAGCAGCACCGAGGGGACGGTGGCACAAGGACCTGCTCCCCCAGCCCCTCCCGAGCAACCGCATGGACGCGGCTCCTCCCTCCCATCCCGCTTCACGGGCAGGAAACACGCAGCGAACGGGGTTGTTCCTGTTCAACCCCCCCCCGCCCCGCTCCCCTCCGCGTCATCCCGCACTCACCGCCGGGACCCGGTACCTGGGCGAGCCCCGGGGCCCGGCTGCGGCGCGGTCCGGGGGTGCGGCGGGACCGGAGCTCTCGTCACCCCCCGGCACTTCCTGCGCCACCGAAACTTCCTGCACCGGCCCCGGCCAGCGCCGGGCTGGGGCCACTGGGGCCAATGGTGGCCACTGGTGGCCACTGGTGGCCATTGGTGCCGCTGGTGCCGCTGGTGGCACCGGGGAGCTCTGGGGCAGGGCAGGGCGGGCAGCGGGTCCAAGGGAGTGTTGGGGACCGCCTCGGTGCAGAAAGGACGGGGACGGGCTTTGGGGGGCGATCAGAGCCGGGCGGACACGGGGATGGGTGCTTGGTGCTACCCGCCCCCCGCTATGGGACCCCCCTACTCCAGCAGCACATCGCGGGGGGTCCTTGGGGAGTTTGGGGGGTCCCTCACACCGCATCGCACCTCACGCAAAGAGGATGCTTGCACCCAAAGGATCTTCTCCCGCCCCCCCAATCAGACCCTCTCTCCCCTCCCCCCCCCCCCCGGCTCTGCAGGGCAGGAATTTGGGGTGCAAGGTGGGGATGGCTTTTGGGGGGTCATTTTGCTGCAGCAGCAGCCTCGGCGCAGGAAGATGCTGCAGCGAGCGGGGGGGACGCACGAAGCAGGATGAGCCCCGACCTGCTCTCGGCTCATCCGGCCACATCAGCTTCCCCCACCCTGAACCCCCCCGGGCTGCGGTTCGCCGCCTCCCCGAACGGGGTGTGACGAGTTCCTCGGGCCTCAGCGCTGCCCGCGCCCTGCCAGGACCTGGGGAGGGGGGTAAGGGGGGGGGGGAGAACCCCCACCCCGTGTTGGCCCCCCCTAAAAGGGGATGGGGGCAAAGTGGGGTGTCCCTGGGTGACCCCCGCACGCAAACAGGGACAGTGCGACACTAGAGGGCACCGCTGGGCAAGAGAAGCCACTGCTCCCCTTGTGACAAACCCCCCCCCCCAGGCTGCTTGGGTACCGAAGATGTGCTGGGGGGAACCGCAGTGGGATGTGCTGGGGGGTACCCCAGATGTACTAGGGCTTGGGGGTACCCCAGGGGATGTGATGGACACTGAGATCTGGGGGTACCCTAGGAGATGTGCTGGGGGGTACCCAAAGGGGATGTGCTGGGAGCTGGGGGTACCCCACGAAGTGTGCTGGGGGATACCCCAGAGATATGTGCTGGGCCTGGGGGGCTGTGGGTACCCCAAAAGGTGTGTTGGGGGGTACCCCAGGGATGTGCTGGGGTCTCAGGGTATGAGCACCCAAGGGATATGTGCTGAGATCGTGGGGGGTGTGGGTACCTCAATGGGATATGTGGAGGGGGGTACCCCGGGGATATGTGCTGAGTTCTGGGGGTACCCCAAGGGATGTGCTGCAGGGTACCCCTGGAATAATGGCTGGGGTTTGGGGGTTCCCCAGGGATATGTGATGGGGGGTACCCCAGGAGATCTGTTGGGGGTACCCCAGAGGCATGTGCTGTGGTCTGGGGGGGAGGGGTTCGCCACAGCCAACCCCCACCATCACCCCTTGCCCCCACCCAACGGTCGCACCCCCACCACAGCAGCACCCCCCTTGGGTGTCACCCCAAGCCTCCCCCCGCACCTCCTTTACCTCCTATGGGACGCGGTCCTGGGGGGCAGCTCCGGGGGGGCCTGCGGGGCCTGGCCCTTGGCTTCCAGCTGGTGGCGCTTGGCCGGCAGGGGGGGTCTCAGCGGGGGCTTCGTGGTGGCGGGCGGTGGGTTGGGGTTGGGTGCTCCGGGTGCTGTGGGGGGGCTGTGGGGGGGCTCGGGGCTACCCCCCTTTAGCGATGCGGAGAATTTGACTGGGGGGCGACAGCCCACCCTGGGCGGGATGGGGGGGGGATGATGGGTGAAGGGCGCGCCCTTGTCCAGCTCCATCGGCGGGCAGCGGGGCTCGGGGTGCTCCTCGGGATGCGCCGGTTGCTCCGGTTGCTCCGGCACCGTCGCGGTGCTCATGCGGAAAACGTGTCGCTTCATGGGCACGGGTTTGGGCGCGGGGGCCATGGGGGGGGTCCCCTCAGCGAAGGCTTTCTGCAGCCCCAGCAGGATGCGGCGGCGGTGGCCGGGCAGCCGCACCCCGAGCTGGGTCAGGCTCTGCTCCGTCAGCGCCCGGCAGTCCCGCACCGTCCACAGCTCCCGCCGCTGGAAGCACTCCACGTACTGCTCGAGGTGGAGGGCGGCCAACCAGGCGGCCACGGGCAGGGAGCCCTCCTCTTCCATGGCGGGGGGCCGGCGGCAGAGCCCCCGCGGTGCTCAGTGCATCCCCTGCGCACGGCGAGGCTCAGGATGGCATCAGGATCTAGGGATGGAGACAACCAGGGTCAGGATCGGTCCTGAACTGAGGGAACATGCGCCCAAAACTAACATTCCCCCCTGGTTTTGGAGGGGTCCTCACCACCGAGGGGGGTGCAGGGATCTGGGAATGCTGGAAGATCCTGGTTTAGGTGTTTAAATGTAGGTGTCATCCCCATTGAGGCTCAACAGACCACCATAAGCACCACCAGCACCATAAGGTCCCAACACACTCCCTGGCCTCAGCATCCCACCATGTGCAGTGGATGGGCTGGTGTGGGGAGGTCATGGACCCCCCACAAGCAGACCCTATGGCAAGAAGGAGCCAGCAGAAGCCCCTGGGAGCCGCAGTGTCCCGGAGGATGCTCGGGTAATTATGGGATAATCGATAGGGAACGGAGATGATGCATCAGGAGCTGCAGAGCTGCTGCAGATGGGAGGCAGCTCCTGCTCTCCCTGCTCCCACCCTCTGCCTCACTGAGCCAGGATGGACAGAGAGACACGGACAGACAGACAGGTCCAGGAGCTGCACCTCAAAGCCTTTGCATGGCAATGGGATGCCGAGAGGAGCCACCATGGCAATGGGATGCTGTCCCCATGGGTGGCAAAGTACCTCCCAAGCCCCAGTAGAACAGCACAAGCTCACGCTGGTCCTCAGTGGAGCTTAAATCTGGGTTTGGGGTGAGCTCAGGGCTTTAGCAGGGGGGCCAGGTTGTGATCTCTGTGTGCAGACATGGTCCTCACTGCCCGTCCCCAGCCAGGGTGGTGGCAGGGGAGACCCCAACCTGAACTCCACTGGGCCCAGCACAGCATCACTCATAGAGTGACACTGGTTTGGGTTGAAGGGACCTTAAAGCTCCTCCAGCTCCAACCCCTGCCACGAGCAGGGACACCTTCCACTAGAGCAGGTTGCTCCAAGCCCCTGAGTCCAACCTGGCCTCGAACACTGCAGCTGATTTTGGATGGTTTAGAGCTGCTAAATAAGACCCAGAGGATTTCCTGGTGCTGGCCATGATCCGCCCGTGCGGGTCACGCTGGCTCTGACTCAGGCAGTTCCCTCACTTGTGGTTTCGGTTGCCCCAGCTGAGGGCTCATCCTCTTCCCGGAATATCTGGGCTCATCCCAGCAGATTGGCTTTGCTCAGGCGCTGAAACCCATGTGTCCCAAGGAAGGAGCCCAAGATCAGCTGCACCAGCCCAACCAGCAGCAGCCAGAACCTCCCCTCTGGTCTCATCAAACCCAACCAGCAGCATCCAGAACCTCCCTTCTGGTCTCATCAAACCCAACCAGCAGCATCCAGAACCTCCCTTCTGGTCTCATCAAACCCAACCAGCAGCATCCAGAACCTCCCCTCTGGTCTCATCAAACCCAACCAGCAGCATCCAGAACCTCCCTTCTGGTCTCATCAAACCCAACCAGCAGCATCCAGAACCTCCCTTCTGGTCTCATCAAACCCAACCAGCAGCAGCCAGAACCTCCCTTCTGGTCTCATCAAACCCAACCAGCAGCAGCCAGAACCTCCCTTCTGGTCTCATCAAACCCAACCAGCAGCAGCCAGAACCTCCCCTCTGGTCCCATCAAACCCAACCAGCAGCCAGAAGTCCCTTGGAGCAGCATAAACCCCAGGGATGCAGTCACATTCCAGCCCTTTCCCTTCCCACCTCCAAAACCTCATGTATCATCAAACCAGGCAAGTGACGGTGCTGGTGACATCGGTGTCACAGGACACGCAGTGCTGTCACCCCTAGGGTCACTGCCTGCAGCAGCAGAACCCTATGGAGGAGCCATATCCTACGGATATGGAGTCCCATATGTGTCCCCTCCCAGGAAGAGCCATGGAATCAGTGGGAACATCCCCATTGCCACCAGTGATGGCAACCCCAGGGCCGTGCTGAGCTCTTCGTCATCAGGAATGATCCAAAGGGATCTTGCCACATTCCCAACTCCCATCATTTATCATTTAACCTCTGTCCAAGAGAGGAGGAAACTCCAGGAGCAAAATCCACCTGGAGAAACACCGTATCCCAGTTGGCTGCCAGGAACGGGGGGATCACCCCAGCCCTGGCCCCTGGCCACGCCTTTCAGCTCTCAAATCCTCTTGTGCTTTTCCAACACATTCCTGCCCGGGATTAGGGAATGCAGCCAGGGTTGTTCCGTCAGAGACTTAAGGGCTGTAAGAGTGGGGTGATGAGGGGCAGGGATGGGCGGACCTGGGGGGCCAAAACACACCTTAGGGCGCCAACAGATGGAGACAGACCTCCCCATCCCAATGCTGATCTCAGTGTCCCCGTGCTGGGCATGGAGGACATGGGGATGGTCCCCATCGTCCCCATAGGTGGGACCGGGGGTTGAGCTCTCAAACAGGGGTGGCTTTGCTGGGGAGGGGTCACATCCACCCCGTCCTCTCCAACCCCACTCAGATGCCTGCAGCTCAGCTCAGAGAGAGCTGAGCATCACCCTGGGCTGACAAGCACACCCACCACGGCACCGGGGACCCGCACAGCGTCCCTGTCCCCATCCTTAGGGACACCCTGTGCCCAGGACCCCTTTCCAAGGTGGATTTCAACAGGAAAACAGCCGTGTCCTGCCCTCCACGGCCACCTCAGCAGCGGCCCCAGCCCATGCCAAAGCCGTGCCCTGGCTTTGCAGCACCACCAGCATGAAGAACCAGCCCTGGCACCCACCTTGCACCCAACACAGCATCAGGGTGCTTTGAGCAGGGCAGGTTGGAGCATCAGTGGCAGAGCTGCACTGGGTGCCTCTGGTGACACCCAGGCCCACGGCAGCGCCGTCCCCAAGCCCCATCCAGCTGAACTGAGCCTCTTCCATGCTCATCCTGCCAAGGACACCCGCACTGGTGGCCATGAATGGAGGGAAGCCAGCACAGGAGCCCACCAGGGGCTCCACAGCTGCCTAACGGGCCCAATTCCCACCCCAATTTCCCCTCCAGTGCCGGCAAATGCTGCCCACACCCGGAATTCCCCTTTCCCAAACCATGGGGCTCGCTTATGGAGGAGACCCATTAGAGAGGACGAAGCGGACGGTACCTTGGCTCAGGGTGATGTGGACGCTTCCAGAGGGACCTTTGCCCACCCAAGGACTTCCTCAACCGCCCCTCCGGGCAATGGGACCTGCCGGAAGGCTGCAGTGGGGCTGCGAGCCCGGGGCACGGCGCGAGTGTTGTAATAACCGGTGCAACCCGCGGGACCGCAGCTCCGAACCGACCGCAGCCACCGCGGGGCAGGAGGGAGCCGGGGCCGAGGGATGGGGCAGGGCTGCGGCAAGGGAGGAAGGAAGGGACGGGGAGGGGGGGTCCCCGGAACGCAGCGGTGGCGGAGAATGGGGACCGGGATCAGACCGATGTCCCCAATGTGCCAGGAGGATGCTGGAGAGGAGCTTTGGACAAGGGCCTGGAGGGACAGGACAAGGGGAATGGCTTTAACCTGCCAGAGGGGAGATTGAGATGAGCTCTGAGGCAGAAGCTCTTCCCTGTGAGGGTGCTGAGGCGCTGGCACAGACTTTTCCCAGAGAAGCTGTGGCTGCCCCATCCCTGGCAGTGTTCAAGGCCAGGTTGGACACAGGGGCTTGGAGCAACCTGCTCTAGTGGAAGGTGTCCCTGCCCGGGGCAGGGGTTGGAACTGGATCAGCTTTAAGATCCCTTCATCCCAACCCATCCCATGATCCCATGTCCCAGCCTGGCCCAGGAGCCCGGCACCCACCTGCCTGTTGCTGCCGCATCCAGCACCGGGAATCGGAGGTGCCGCATCCTCCCAGTGAAACAGAAAACACCCAAAAGCAGAAGCAGGGCCCTGGGATTGCACCCAAACGCCTCCCACCGAAACCACGCAACCCCTCAGCTCTGCAGCGCAGGGCTCTCGCCTTGGGAAGATGAAGCTGTTTCACTTTCAAGTTCTCACAGTGAATATAAGATGCAAATAATATCCAACACCACCACCACCACCCCCCGGCAGCACCCAGAGAGCAAGTTAAATCCTGCAAAGTCATCAAAAACCAGGTGGAAAAGCTCCTCCAGAGCCGCCTTCTCCTGCCAGTGATCCCAATCTCAAAGGGCTTCGTGTTTAAGCAGCCGCGATGGTGGCCCGGCAGTGCTGCAGGCTGCTGGGGCTGTTCTACTGCTCCCACACACCCTGCTCCAGCCGTGGTGCCACCGGCTGCCAAGTTCCTCATGGTGGGAATTGACTGAGGGTGGCTGGAAGGTGTATGAAAGTGTGGGGTGTGCATGGAGGGAAGGCGGCAGCACTGGGGTGAAGGCAGCGGGAGAGAAGACTGGATGATGAGACATCTCCATCCCCTGTCCTGGCCATGGCAGCTCATGTGGTGCTTCATCGAGCCATAGGATCATGGAATGGTTTGGGATGAAGGGAGCTTAAAGCTCCTCCAGTTCCAATCCCCTGCCACAGGCAGGGACACCTTCCACTAGAGCAGGTTGCTCCAAGCCTCTTCCAAGCCATTCCCCTTGGCCTGTCCCTCCAGGCCCTTGCCCAAAGCCCCTCTCCAGGTTTCCTGGAGCCCCTTTAGGCACTGGAGCTGCTCTAAGGTGTCCCCTTCAGGAGCCTTCTCTTCTCCAGGCTGCCCCAGCCCAGCTCTCTCAGCCTGGCTCCAGAGCAGAGCTGCTCCAGCCCTCGCAGCAGCTCCTCACCCAACACCCCGAGTCCTTCTCCTCAGGCTGCTCCATCCATCTCTCCCATCCCGCTTCCCCCTTCTCCGACACCCAGCAGGAGGAAGGTGATGAGGAGGGAGATGAGGAGGGTGATGAGGAGGGAGAGGAGGAGGGTGATGAGGAAGGCACCAGGGTCAGGAGGGCCGGCAAACGGGGGTTCCTCATTCCTCCAAGGTCCTCCCATGTTTCCCTTCTCCCCCTGGAAGTAAAACCCAGGAAGGTGAAGTGGTCCCTAGGCTGCAGCACGACCCGGAGCTCCCGGCGCCCCCTCCTGGGGCATCACCACCAGAAATGGGGCAAAACTGGCCAGAAAGGGGCAAATCCAGCAAAAACGGGGACAAACCAGAGCTGCTGCCGCTGCCGCTGCATCCAGCCGGAGCCCCGCAGCTCCTGACACACTTCCTGCAAGTAAAATAGGTCAGGAAGCGGTCCCCGGCCTCCCCGTGCCAGCGCTGGGGGCTGAACCCAACCTCCGGGGGTCTCTCAATGCCGGGGGGGCCCTTCGCCATCCCCGCTGCCCCCCAGCCTCCCCTTCCTCCTCCTCGGGGTGCGGCAGCACCCATGGGGTGCCCCAGCTCAGCCCCCCATCAGCAGCAGATTCGGGGTGTCCGATGTCACCCCGGCCCCCCACTGCGTGCCCTAAACCACCTTGGCAGCACCTAAAGCCCCCAACATGCGGTGACGGAGCAACATTCCCAAGTGATGGATGGACCTGCTGAGGGTGGGAGGGGGCGAGCGTAGGATGTGGGGCACGGAGGGGCGCAGAAATCCAATGGGATTATAACTATCCGCATCCCTGATGTCCCGCCTGCCCCGGAGCCGCTGCCATGGATGGAAAACAACCGGCAGCTCCCGGAGCAGCTGGATCCCGACACCGGCATCCCGGGGTGTCCCGATGGGATCACGGCCCGCCCCCCCCCGCAGCGCCCAGCCTGGGTGAGCACCTCAGTTCACACTGCACCCACTGCAGACCCCCCAAAGCGATGGGACCCCCCCAAAATCCCCCCATGGCCCCGGGCCGCGGCGGCAGCGACACGGAGCCAACCTCGGCGTTCCCGGAGGACAAAGCGGCCGCTGTCCCGCTGCAGCCGTGACGCCGGAGGAATTCCTGAGGCCCCGGCACACGGACCGGGACGAGGAGGAGGAGGAGGAAGGCGTCGGGTCCCGTTGGGTGCCGTTGGGTGCCGCTGGGTCCCGTTGGGTGCCGTTGGGTGCCGCCGGGTCCCGTTGGGTGCCGCTGGGTGCCGCTGGGTGCCGTTGGCAGGGATCCCTGCGCTGTCTGCCCGTGCCCGGGGCCGTGCGGAGCCGAGTTTCCCAATGGAAAACAAACCCTGTGCCAGGGCCTCCGGGAGCTGCTCCCCCGGGATTTATCCCGGCACCGGCGGCGGATCCCCGGGGTTGGCCCTCAACAACCCCCCCCCCGGGTGATGGGAGCCCCGGTGAGCGCAGGGACACGGGATGGGAACGGGCTGCGGCGGGGAGCGGAGCCGGGGATGGGGCAGCTGGGGAGTGCTGGGAATGAGCTGGGAAGTGCTTGGAATGATGTGGGGTGTGCTGGGGGGAGCTGGGATATACTGGGGGGGGAGCTGGGGAATAATGGGATGGAGCTGGGGAGTACTGGGATTGAACTGGGCTATACTGGAGTTGAGCTGGGGTGTGCTTGGGGTGAACTGGAGGCTGCTGGGGGGGAGCTGGGGGTATACTGGGGGGAGCTGGGGAGGGCTGGGGGGGAGCTGGGGTGTGCTGGGGTGAACTGAGGTGTAATAGGGAAAGCTGGGACATACTGGAGCTGAACTGGGACATACTGGGGTTGAGCTGGGCAGCACGGGGCTGAATCTTGCTGCATGAACCGGGGCCAGAGCCCCCCCGGGTGTATTTGCACCCCCAGAGCCGCCATTCCCCCCATCCCAGCGGAGCCGCTGCTCCAAGCCCGGGCTCTTCCATAGGGATCGGTCCCGCTCGTGGCAACGGGAGCAGGGGAATTCCAGCGGGACTTTCCCGGTAAAACCACACACAAACCGCGTTGTTGAGAGGCTCGGGGGGGGGGTCCCCCCCCTCCCCGCCCCATTCCCAGCTCCTTGGCGGGAGGATAACGCGGGGGGACGGTTTGGGGTGACCCAGGAGCAGGGGATGGATCCAGCTGGACAATGGTCCCTGCATCCCACAGAGCAGGACCCCATGGGCACCCCAGCACCCTATTGAGGCACCCCAGAATCACCCCTGCACCCCGTTGCAGCACCCTTGCACCCAAGAACCACCCCAGCACCCCAGAACTACCCATGCACCCCATTGAGGCTCCCCAAAACCACCCCAGCACCCCATTGCAGCCCCACTGCACCCCAAAACCACCCCATTATCCCATTGCAGCACCCCAGGACCAGCCCAGCACCTCATTGCAGTACCCCAGAACCACCCCAGCACTCCATTGCAGCACCCCATTAACCCATTGCAGCACCCCTGCACCCCAGAACCACCCCTGCACCCCATTGCAGCACCCCAAAACCACCCCAGCACCCCAAGCTCAGCTTAAGCAGTGGCTGAGACAAGCTCAATGTCCAGGCTCTCACACCCCAACCTCAAGTGCTCCAGGTACCCCAAAACCTCTCAGCCCCCCAAAACCAACCCCACATGTCCCCAGGATGGAGCATCCCCTCTAACACCCACCCCAAGTGCTCTGGGTACCCCAAAACCTCCCTGACCCCAAACCCCCCCTTTGCACCCCAAACCGCTCACCCCAGTGTGGCAGAACCACTCCTGGTCCCAGCTGAGCTGCTCACACTGGGGAGGTCCCACAATTGGGAGGACCCCCCCACTTCAAATAGTGCAAAGCCTTCTTGAGGTGCCCTCCCCACCATCTTCATCCTCCTCTTCATCGCCCCCCATCGCATCCCCCCTGCATCCCATCACCCTGCCTCATCCCCATGGATCTGGGGAGGGCCCTGGTTGGGGGACACTGGGTTTGGGGGCGCTATTGGATAGAGCATGATGATGATGAAGGTCTTGGGGAGGGGGATGAAGGCTTTGGAGTCATCCCATCTTCCCATTGGACACTGGAGAACATGGAACCATTGACAACCCCTTCCCGGCATCCCATATGGGGGGGCTGTACCCCAGTTGGGGTGTTCCACGGGCGCTACTGGTGTTACTGGTGCGGCTCCAGTTAGTGCTGGGGGGTGACTGGGTTCCCAATGGTGGCATCGCCACTGCCATGGGCCCAATGGTGGGTCTGGGGGGCATCAACCCAGAGACCCCCCCATGGGGCTGGGCCAGGTCCATGTCCCAGGGGACAGGGACAGGACACGGTGGCCATAACCCCCCCCTTGTCCTTGTCCTTGTCCTTGTCCTTGTCCCAGATTCATTTGGTTTATTCCTAAACAATCAGCTCCGGATCAAGGTACAAAATCTCTGACATCCCGAATTCCCGAGCCGAGGCCACGATTCCCAGTGCAGGAAGTGCTCACACACCCACCGGGGGGGCCCATGGACCCCCCCACAACAGCTGGAGGTGGCAGCAGAACCCCCCAAGTCCCTCCAACAGGCTTGGAGGCACCAGGACCTCCCCAGAACATCTGGAGATGGAGATGCTGGAGCCCCCCAGCACATCTGGGGGTGCCAGGAGCCCCCCCAAACACACCTAAAGATGCTGGGACCCCCCAGCAGGGAGGTGCTGAGAGCCCCCCATGTCCTGACAACATGCATGGAGGTGCCCCAAGAACCCCCCAGCACATCTGGGAGCCCCCATGGACCCCCCCGAACATCTGGAGATGCCCCAAGTCCCTCCAATAGGTTTAGAGGTACCAGGAGCCCCCATGGACCCCCCCCAGACCATCTGGAGATGGAGATGCTGGAGCCCCCCAGCACATCTGGGCGTGCCAGGAGCCCCCCCACCATACCTGAAGATACTGGGGATCCCCCCAGAATGCCTGGAGGTGCCCCCAGACCCATAAAGACCCCCCCAAACACACCTGAAGATACCAGGACTCCCCCAGACCCCCCAGCAGGGAGGTGCTGAGAGCCCCCCAAGTCCTGACAACATGCATGGAGGTGCCCCAAGACCCCCCTCCAGCACATCTGGGGGTACCAGGAGCCTCCCAAAACCCCCCCTACCTGCATGGATGTGCTATAAGACACCCCCCCACGAAACTGGAGGTGCTGGGATCACCCCAAGCCCCCCCCTACATTCTTGGACAAGCCGAGAGCCCCCCTAAACCCCCCCAGGTCCATCCCCCTAAGCCCCCCCCAAACCCTGGGGGGCCACTTGGGGGGCTCCCATGGGGCGAAGGGACAGGGGAGCAGAGGGAAGGGGCTGTGGGTGCCCCAAAGGCTGGGGAGCAATGGCAGGACCCCCCCTTTCCCCCTTTCCCCCCCCCAAGGGCACGAGCTGAAGAGCACTTTGGGTTGGACAATGGTGGGGATGAGGATGAGGATGATGGTGGTTGTGAAGGGACCGGATACCCCCCAGCTCCCAAACCCAATGTGGGGGGCACCCAGTGACCGGGAGGGGGACACCCAGCATGGCCCTATGGCCCCCAAGCAGTGGGGTGGCACTTGGGGGGTCCCCCCCAAAGCATTGGGTCATGTTCATGATGTGCAAGAGGGACACAAGCTGTGATGGATGGGGGGACACATGGACCATGGAGCCCCCATGGGGTGGGGGGGACACATGGACCATGGAGCCCCCATGGGGTGGGGGGGACACATGGACCATGGAGCCCCCTATGGGGTTGGGGGGACACATGGACCATGGAGCCCCCATGGGGTGGGGAGGACACATGGACCATAGACTCCCATAGGGTGGGAGGGATACAAGGACCATAGAGCCCCTATGGGGTGGGGGGGCACATGGACCATGGAGCCCCCATGGGGTGGGGGGGCACATGGACCATAGAGCCCCATGGGGCAGGGGGACACAAGGACCACAGCCCCCTGTGGGGCCCACGGGGGGTCAGTTGAGGCTGTCCTCATCGCTGGCCTCGCCGCGCTCCTCCCTGCTCTCCGGGAGGGAGCTCTCGTCGATGTTCTCCAGGGAATCCGCGTGCTGGAGCGAGAGCTCGGACAGCGCCAGCGCCGGGAGCCGGCTCTGCTCCGGGAAGAGCCAGGGCTTGAAGTGCGGCTCGTGCCGCTGCTTCCACTCAGGATACTTCAGACACGCCTTGTACATCTTCCTCATGGCCTGGGGAGCGGGAGGAGCCTCCGTCCCCATCCCCATCCCCATCCCATCCCCATCATCCAACCCCATACCCATCATCCAACCCCATCCCCATCCCCATCATCCAACCCCATCATCCAACCCCATCCCCATCATCCAACCCCATCCCCATCATCCAACCTCATCCCATCCCCATCCCCATCATCCAACCCCATCCCCATCCCCGTCCTCATCCCCATCCCCATCCCATCCCCATCATCCAACCCCATCCCCATCATCCAACCCCATCCCCATCATCCAACCTAATCCCATCCCCATCCCCGTCCCCATCCCCATCCCCATCTCCATCCCCATCTCCATCCCATCCCCATTCCCGCCCCCATCATCCATCCCCATCCCCATCCCCGTCCCCATCCCCATCTCCATCCCCATACCCACCCCCATCCCTGTCCCCATCCCCATCCCCATCTCCATCCCCATCCCCAACTTCATCCCATCCCCATCCCCATCATCCATCCCCATCCCCATCTCTATCCCCATTTCCATCCCCATCCCCATCTCTATTCCCATTTCCATCCCCATCCACATCATCCATCCCCATCATCCATCCCCATCCCCATCCCTATACCCATCCCCATCCCCATCATCCATCCGCATTCCCATCTCCATCCCCATCCCATCCCCATCCCCATCTCCATCTCCATCCCCATCCTATCTCCATCCCCATCTCCATGTCTATCCCCTTCCCCATCCCCATCTCCATCCCCATCCCATCCCTATCCCATCTCCATCATCCAACCCCATCCCATCCCCATCCCCATCATCCAACCCCATCCCCATCCCTATACCCATCCCCATCCCCATCATCCATCCCCATCATCCATCCGCATCCCCATCCCTATACCCATCCCCATCCCCATCCCTGTCCCCATCCACATCATCCATCCCCATCATCCATCCCCATCCCCATCCCCATCCCTATACCCATCCCCACCCCTGTCCCCATCCACATCATCCATCCCCATCATCCATCCCCATCATCCATCCGCATCCCCATCCCTATACCCATCCCCATCCCCACCCCTGTCCCCATCCACATCATCCATCCCCATCATCCATCCCCATCCCCATCATCCATCCGCATTCCCATCTCCATCCCCATCCCCATCCCATCTCCATCCCCACCCCCAGGCCTCCCACACTCACTTTGGGAGCCAGGAACTGTGAGGATTTGTTCACCACCCACTTGGGAAGGGAACCTGGGGGGAAGAGGAGCCACGTTGGGATGGTCCCTGCTTGGGGACACCATGTGGAGAGGGCACCGGGTGGTGCGGGGATGCCCAGCCAGAAGCAGGATTCAACCCGAATTCCCACGGTAGCTTTTTGCTGCTTCCCCAAAAAGCCATTTCAGCATCTTGGCCACCCCGAAAATAGACATTTCAAGAGAATGGGCCCAAAATGTTCCCTCCTGGCTCCAGTGCTCCGGTTGGATCCCAAGATGATCCCACTGCTGCCTGTTGGAGCCCACCCAGAGCCCACCCGCCCTCCCAGCTCTCGAAAACCCGGATCCATCCATCCCACCTTGCTGATCCCATCACCAGCCTTGGAAACACCCAGATCCATCCATCCCCCCTTGCTGATCCCATCATCAACCCTGGAAACACCCAGATCCATCCATCCCACCTTGCTGATCCCATCACCAGCCTTGGAAACACCCAGATCCATCCATCCCCCCTTGGTGATCCCACGGTTCTATGACCAACCTGAGCTGATCCATCAGGACAGACCACCCCTAAATGGAGAGTGACTATCCCCAAGGGTGGTCTGAGCCCCCCAAAGTGCTGGAGCAGGGGATGGGGGTCCCCCCTTTACCTTTGGGGTCCACCTGCGCCAGGTAGGTGATGGTGCAGCTCTTGGCCCCCGTCCCCTCGATCAAGTAGCCCGTCTGGATGGAGACGGCTCGTACCATGTCCTTCCGTGGGGGGTACTTCTGCAGGGGGACACCAAGGGGGGACATGGGGACAGGGTGTGGGTTAGGAGGGGGTTCAGGCATCACCCATCCATCCCATCCCCGTGCAGGCAGCACCCATGGGACCCCCTCAGTGCACTCACAGGGTGCTTGACAGAGTAGTTCATGATGATGTAGTCGTTGCCCATGGGCAGCCAGGAGCGCAGCGTGATGACATCCCGGTTCTTGAGGGGCTTGGGGCACTTCCCTATGGACAACAATGGGGGGAGACCCCTCCTAGCATGAGCAACCCCCTAAACCCCACCCCGAGCGGTCCCAGGTTCCTCCTGGCACCATGGGCACCACCAGCCCCATGGCTGATGGAGCCCCCACCACGGCGGGCCCCCCGGGCCGTGCTCACAGGCGTAGTAGCCCACGTCGGAGTTGACCGTGAGCTTCCCGATGTCGAAGGTCTCGATGACGTTGGTGTCCCACTTCTTGCGGTACTCGATGTCGTGCAGCACGTCATAGAGCGTCTCTGCCGGCACGTCCTTGCACTCCATCCTGCACTGCACCAGGGGACAAGCGGGTGGCCATGGGGACCCGGCTGGAGACACCCGCATCCATCCATCCCACCGCGCTGATCCCATCATCAGCCTTGGAAACACTCAGATCCATCCATCCCACTGCGCTGATCCCATCATCAGCCTTGGAAACACCTGGATCCATCCATCCCACTGCACTGATCCCATCATCAGCCTTGGAACACCCAAATCCATCCATCCCACTGCACTGATCCCATCATCAGCCTTGGAAACACCTGGATCCATCCATCCCACTGCACTGATCCCATCATCAGCCTTGGAACACCCAGATCCATCCATCCCACTGCACTGATCCCATCATCAGCCTTGGAAACACCCGGATCTATCCATCCCACCGCACTGATCCCATCATCATCCTTGGAAACACCCAGATCCATCCATCCAACTGCACTGATCCCATCATCAGCCTTGGAAACACCCAGATCCATCCATCCCACTACACTGATCCCATCATCAGCCTTGGAAACACCCAGATTCATCCATCCCACCGCACCGACCCCATCATCAACCCTGGAGACACCCAGATCCATCCACCCCACCTTGTTCATCCCATCATCAACCCTGGAAACACCCAGATCCATCCACCCCACTGCGCTGATCCCATTATCAACCTTGGAAACACCCAGATCCATCCATCCCACCTAGTTCATCCCATCATCAACCCTGGAAACACCTGGATCCATCCATCCCACCGCATTGATCCTATGATCAACTTTGGAAACACCCTGGTGGGTGGGAAGGTGACCATGGGGATGCCCAAGAGGAATGACAACAGTGGGGACCCCCAAGAGGGAGGGTGCCCATGCCACCCCAAGGCAGGATGGCAGCCATGAGGACCCCCAGAAATGATGGTGGTCATGGGGAACCCACAGGTGGGGAGGTGGCCGTGGGGACCCCCCAGCTGAGGGTCTCCGCTCAGGTTCCCCAACCCCAATGCAACAACCCCCCAAGAAGCTGGATCCCAACCAGCAGCTCAGCCCAGCCTGGCCCAGTTTGGCCCAGTTGGGCACTGGGGCCATGGGGCAGTGTGTATGGCACGGGGGGGCACAGTGGGGAGCAGCTTGGGAAGAGGAGGAGACGGGAGGAGCCACATCCCCATCCTCCTGCACCCCGGATGTCCCCAAGCTGGGAACCGGGATCCAGCCCCACCAAATGCCACCAGCTCCGGGTCATCCCAAGGGTGGCTCCGGCCATTCCTGGACCCCGGAGCTGGGGGGGCTGCTGGGGCTGGGTCAGGGTGGAGGAGCTGGAGCCTGTCCCTAACCCCATGGGGCCCATCTCCAACCCCATGTGGCCCATCCCCAACCCCATAGAGTCCATCTCCAACCCCATGGAGCTCATCCCTTGCACCTCAATTACAGCCCCACCACATCAGCCAACATCTGGGCTGGGGACAGCCCCTTGTGGCGGTGTCACCCCCCGGGTGACATCCTCAGGGACCCCCCAGCTCCCACCCGCATGGGCCGGGCTGGATGCGGGAGCTCCGGCCATGGAATGTCACTGGGAGAGGGGACGGTGCCGCCCGGAGCAGCGCCGCAGCCCTGGGTCAATATTGACTCTATGGGGTGAGGAGGAGGAGGAAGGTGACACACGGTGCCACCGGCTCTGCCCCAGGCAAAAGGTCCCCATGGCTTCACCATGATGCCCGGAGCAGGACCCATGGCCATGGGCGCAGCCACGTGGGTCATTAAGTTAATTACCCGTGTTCGTTAGTGACCATCTCAAGGTGACCTGACGCATAAGGGACAGGCAGGGACCTGGGGGGGTCCCACCACCAGCACAGCTCCAACCCCATCCCATGGGGTGGATCCTGGATGGATCTTTCCCAAGGAGCCCCTTTCCCAGGGCAGCATCTCCCTGGATCAACCAGGGTGGGAGGGGGGGTCCCAAATGGTGTCCCCCATCTTTGGGATCCCCAAATGCTGTGTCCCATGTCCCGCTGATGAATCACAACCTCGTTTCCAGCCTCCTGGAAAACAGGTTAGACCAGAGCTGCATTCCTGGTGGGAAGAGTGGAGATGCCAAAGAGGGGTGGGAGCTGGGGGGGGGGGGTGAACCCCCCCAGCCTTGGATGCCACCTTCATCCATGAAATCCAGCCAGAGTGTCCCATGCTGGAGCCGGGGTGTCCCCCCAGACCCTGATACCTGCCCAGCGCCACTCCACACACACACAGCACCCATGCGGGAACATCCAGCAGGATCTTCCCAAGCAGGATCCAGGCAGGAAGGTGCTGGGAGCACCGGGATAGGAAAGGGAAGGACGTGGGGATGGGTGAGAGACGGCGACAGGTACCAACCGCCCGCGGTGGGAACGCGCCGGACCAGGACATCCTGGTGCACACCTTGGGATGGTTCCCGGCCACGCGGGAGGACGTGGCACAACCGGATTGTCGGGATGGGCAGGGAACAGGCAGGGAACAGGTAGGGGCCGGGCAGGGGCCGGGCAGGACACCCCCAGTGCCTCCCTGCACACACAGCAGCACCCCAATCCCACCGGAGCTGCTTTGCGATGCAGGAACACCCCAAAAGCCATGGGCAGAGTTGGGGGGCTCAGCGTGGGGACCGGGGAGTGCTGCCCCATGGAGCCAGGCCAGCCCAGCCTGCCCATGGTGACACCACGGTGATGGGCGCTCGGTGTCCCCCCATGGGCCAGGAGCCCCCCAAAACCCCCCCATTGGGGCTCGCTGTGACAGCACCGCCGGCCATTGCCACCCCTTGTCCCCAGGCTCTCCACCAGGCTCTGCCACGCCGGCGCCGGGAGCCAAGAGAGGCGATTCCCGGCGGGATTCCCGGCGGGATTCCCGCTGGGAACCGGGAACAACCAGCGCCACCACCCCGGGGACAGGTTCTGCCGGTGCCACGTCTGTGCTCGGTGGCTGCAGAACCGATGCCACCACCAGCAGCACCGGCCAGTGCCAGCCCATGGCACGGGGCAGGGGACAGCCCCACGGGGACCACAGGGACCCCCCAGCTCCTCCATGCAGCGAGCACTGGGGGGGTCCCGTCACCCCCCTGCAGCCCCTGGGTCCCCGCTGGTCCCTGCTCTCCCCTGGGACACCCCTGGTCCTGGGGTCCCCGTCTGTAATGGGGTGACAGCTCGGCCAAGTCCCTGCTTGCCCCAGGGTCCCCACTAACCCCTGGGGTCCCCACTTGCCACAGGGTCCCTGCTTGCACCCACAGGTCCTGCTCACCCCAGGGGGCTGCATCACCCCCAGGTCCACACTTGCTTTGGGGTCCCCCCTTGCCCCAGGGTGCTGCATTACTTGAGGGTCCCCACTTGCTGTAGGGACCCCACTGTAGGGTCCCCACTTGCTGTGGAGTCCCTGGTCACCCCAGGGTGCTGCATTGGCCCAGGGTCCCCATTCTTTTGGGGGTCGCCCCCTTCTCCAGGGTGCTGCATCACCCCCAAGTCCCCACTC
The DNA here is from genome assembly GCF_004027225.2 of Strigops habroptila. NCBI lineage: Eukaryota > Metazoa > Chordata > Aves > Psittaciformes > Psittacidae > Strigops > Strigops habroptila. The sequence goes on from NC_044278.2 coordinate 122,329,445, forward strand.
ACTTTGGGGTCTCTGCTCACCTCACGGTGCCACATCACCCCCCAAGTCCCCACTTGCTTTGGGGTCTCCCCTTGCCTCAGGGTGCTGCCTCACCTCATGGGCCCCAACTTGCTATAGGGTCCCCACTCACTCTGGGGTCCCCCCTCACCGCAGGGTGCTCCATCGCCCCCTAATCCCCACTCGCTTTGGGGTCCCCCTTGCTCCAGGGTGTTCCATCACCCCCCAAACCCCAACTTACTGTGGGGTCCCCATTCACCCCAGGGTGCTGCATCACCTCATGGTCCCCCCTTGCTGTAGGGACCCCCCTTGCTTCCGGGTGCTGCATCCCTCGAGGGCCCCCACTCGCTTTGGGGTCCCCCCTTGCCCCTGGATGCTCCATCACCCCCCAAGTCCCCATTCACTGTGGGGTCTCCCCTCACCCCAGGGTGCCGCATCACCCCGGGTCCCCACTTCCCGCCCCCCCCCCCCCCCGGGCATCCCCCCTCGTTCCCCCCGCCCCGAGGCCCCCGCTCCAGGGCTGCCCCCGGGGCCGGTTCCCGCTCCCGCTCCCGGTTCCCGCTCCCGGTTCCCGCTCCCGGGGTCTCACCTTGATCTTGTGGAGGTCGCGCTCGGGCTCCCGGAGCTGCACCCACACGGTCACCCCCCCCTTGCTGTAGGTGAGGCTCCAGCCGCGCTCCGACTCGCAGAGCGCCCGGAACGCGCCGAAGTCCCGATCGTCGGGGATCTGGACGCTGTCGCGACCCGACATGGTCTCGTCCCGACAACACGCCCCCCCCCCCCCCGGCTCCCTCGCTGTGGCCGGTGCCGCGGGTCGCGGCGGCCCCTACGGCGGCGGCGGCATCCCCGGTGCGCGGTGCGCGATGGGCCGGGGCGGAACCGGGAGCGGGGGGCGGCACCGGGGGAGGAGCGGGGAGGGACCGGGGGGGGGGACACGCATTGGGGGGACACCGGGGACACCGGCGGGGGGCATCGGGGAGGGACCACTGGAAAGGGGGGGGGGGACACACGGACACGGCACCGGAGCACCGGGGGGGGGGTGTCGGGAGTACCGGGGGGAGGGCCCGGGGGGAGCGGGGGGAGCGGGGGCACACACACAGATGTGCGCAGCTGTTGCACAGACACCCGCAGTGCACACATGTCCTTCGCTTGCATGTACGTGGATGCACTCATGCGCACAGGCGTGCACACACGGAGGCACGTATGTGCCTGCACACACATGCGGTCATGCATACACGTGTGCACACAGAGGCATGACATGCATGCACACACATTTGCATTCGTACATACACACATGCGCAGGGGCATGTACATGCATGCACACACATGTGTGCTGATACAGGCATGCACACACAGAGGCATGTACATGCATGCACACAAGTGGTTCACAGACATGTTCACACACATGTGCACTCACATGCATGTGCACAGTCATGTACATGAATGCACACACATGCACTGATATGCACATGAATGTGTGCACAGACATGTACATGCACATACACACATGTGCACTCATGCACACAGACATGCACACACCCTGGCATGTATGTGCATGCACACGCATGGATTCACAGACATACATGTGTACTCACACACGCACACACATTCAGTCATGCACGTGCATGCACATACATGTGCGCTCATGCACACGGGCACACACATATAGGCATGTATGTGCACGCGCACATGGGATTCACACACATGCATATACATACATGTGCACTCATCTGCACATGCATGCACATACACATGCATTCACATACATGCACTGACATGCACACGCAGTACTGCACTCACACATGTACATGCACTCGCACACATGCACACAGACTCATGCATGTACATGTGCACTCACACACACACACGTGCACATACAGGGAGCACCTACACGTGTGCAAGCCCTGCATGGGTGAGCCACGGGCTCAAGCTGAGCCTGCGGTGCTTGTGCACACGTGTGTGGGTGCACATGTGTGTGAGTTCACATGTGCACGTGTGCCGCTGCATGCCGGTGTGTGCACATGCCTATGTGTGTGCATGTACATGTGTGAACAGATGTGTGTGAGTGCACCCGTGTGTGCATGTGTCTGCAGCTGTCTGCGCGCATGTGTCTGTACACGCATGTGCGTGAGCACACATGTATGTGCATGTGTGTCTGAATCATGTGTGCATACATGTGCATGACTATGTGTGTACGCATGTGAGTGCATATGTGTGTGCACGCATGTGAGTATATGTGTGCGTGCATGTGTCTGCTCCCCTACATGCACACACGTGTGTGGGAGTGCTTGTGTGCATGTGTGCATGTGCACACGTGTGTATGAGCACGTGTGTGTATGTGCACACATGTGTATGAGCACGCGTGTGTGTGCACATGTGTGTATGAGCACGTGTATGTGTGTGCACACGTGTGTATGAGCACATGTGTGTGTACGTGCACACGTGTGTGCGCCCCAGTGCACGCGCCTCCAGGCCCAGGCGAGTCTCGAACCCGTGTCCTCACCCCGGCCCTTTCCCGGCATGCCCCGGGTGGGCGGGCAGTGCCCCGGCGCCCCCTGGGGGTTGTAGTCCGCAGGGGCACTACTAACCCTGTGACGTGCGCCGTGAGGAACTACAGCTCCCAGCAGGCCTTCCGCGCAGCCGCTCTAGCTGCGCCGGCTTGCCGGCCGCCGCCATCTTGCTTCGCCGGCCTCCATCGGCGTGAAGGGGGGGTTCAGGCGGCAGCGGCGGCGAGCGGCGGGGCCATGCTGGGCTCTCTCGCGGCCCGCCCGCCGCCACCGGCGCTGGCGGGGCTCCTGCGGGCGCGGCCGCCGCTGGCTCCGCCGGCGGAGGGGGCCGGGAGCGCCGAGCAGCGGCTGCTGACGGGGTGGGCCGCCAGGGGGCGCCGGCGGTCCGCGCCGCCGGGCCTGGGGGTGTCATGGCGGGGGCAGGGCCCCGGGGGGAGCCCCCTGTCAGTGGGGCCAGGCCTTGGGGGGACCCCCTTGTCAATGCGGCCAGGCCATGGGGGTACCCTCTTAAGAATGGGGGGCTCGCCCCTATTAGTGGGGCCAGGCCCCAAGGGGCCCCCCATTGCTGAGCAGCAGTTCCCGGGCCCGGCCCCCCCGCAGCACCCCAGCACTGCCCTGCGTGGCGCAGGCCGCCCCATGGCATCCCCCGCCGTGCCCCATGGGGAGCCGTCACCGGGTCCTGTGGGTGCTGAGCGCCGCTGGCACCATGGAGGAGAGCCCAAGGGGCGCCGGAGAGGAGCTGTGCTGCCCGGCCTGGCTGCTGCAGTGGCCTTCTGCTACCTCCGGGACCGCCTGTCCAAGGGTGACTATTGCTGCTGGGCCGGGACAGGGCGGGGATGGGGGGGTGTGGGGCAGCCCTTGGGGTGGGGGGCATGGGGGTCCCTCCTTGGGCATGGAGCCTGCCCATAGGGTGAGCTCATCTGCTTGGATCATAGGATATAGGGGTGAATATAGAGGTTCTGGAGGTGGGAAGGGGTTGAGTTGCCACCATGAGCCCAGTTTGTGTCTGAGCCTCGGTGGGCGGCCACAAGCCCTTGTCACAGCGTTGGGTTTGGGTGTTCTGGCACCCTCCCCCTCGGTCCTGATCCAGCTCTGGGGCAGCAGCACAAGAGGGACGTGGAGCTGCTGGAGCGAGGCCAGAGGAGGCCCCGGAGCTGCTGCGAGGGCTGGAGCAGCTCTGCTCTGGAGCCAGGCTGAGAGAGCTGGGCTGGGGCAGCCTGGAGAAGAGAAGGCTCCTGAAGGGGAGACCTTAGAGCAGCTCCAGTGCCTAAAGGGGCTCCAGGAAACCTGGAGAGGGGCTTTGGACAAGGGCCTGGAGGGACAGGCCAAGGGGAATGGCTTTAACCTGCCAGAGGGGAGATTGAGATGAGCTCTGAGGCAGAAGCTCTTCCCTGTGAGGGTGCTGAGGCGCTGGCACAGACTTTTCCCAGAGAAGCTGTGGCTGCCCCATCCCTGGCAGTGTTCAAGGCCAGGTTGGACACAGGGGCTTGGAGCAACCTGCTCTAGTGGAAGGTGTCCCTGCCCGGGGCAGGGGGTTGGGGCTGGGTGAGCTTTAAGGTCCCTTCAACCCATGTGGTTGTGGGTGTTCCTGCCCCAAGAGGGGGATCCTGAGCCCAGGGTTAGGGTGCAGAGGGCAGAGCCCTGTCTCTGGGGCTGCTCTCGAGGAGGACACATTGAAGATAGAAGGCAGGAGGCTCAGCCATGGGTGGGAACGACTTGGAGAAGGCAAAGGAGATGTTGGAGTTGGAGAGCAGGGAGCACCTGAGGGCTGGTGGCACCTGGGGGGGGGGGGGTCCCCACTTCCCACATGCCCCAGCAGGGCTGTGCTGGCTGCACTGCTCGGGAGCAGCTCCTGCTCCAGCACCTCTGGGTGTCTCTGGGTGTCGCTGGGTGTCTCTGGGTGCTGTCCTTACCCTCCCCAGCCAGGAGGTGTCATTCCAGGCCCATGGCAGGAGCTCTCTGGTGCCTGGAGCCCTGGGGGTGAGGCTGGGGGTGCTGGGTGCTGGTGCCAGCACCCTGCAGGGTTTGCTCTGCCAACACACAAGTCTCTGGTCCTCCCGTTGGGGGGTCCCTTGCTGGAGCCTCTCCTGGCTCATCCCCAGCCCTGGGTGTCCCAGCAGGACCTTCCCCCTCTGCTGCCGCAGCTCCTGTGGGGCTGTGGAGGTGCTTCCCTGTTAACTCCCTTCCCACCCTTTCTCCCTTTCCAGAAGATGCTCTGCTGGAAGCCGCGAGGATCAACAACGTTTCGGAAGTCAGCAGGTGAGCGGGATTAGGGAATGCTGCTGCCCAGGGCTGGGAAGCCACAGAGCTCTGTCAGCACTTGGGAAGGGCGGCCTCGTCCTTCATACCCGCTGGGGCTCAGACGTGTCGGTGCTTGGGCAGGTATCCCAAGGGATGGCACCCACACGCTTCCAGGGGGTGTTTTGCGTTGCCTCTGCCCACCCTGAGGCTGGGCCGGAGCGAGGCAGAGCTGAGTGCGGGGCTGCACCCAGGAGAGGGCAGCACCGGCCACACAGCACCCCCTTCCCTTCTCCTGCTCCCCACACCGTGCTGTCCCGGCCTCCTGCCCCCCTTGGCTCACAAGGAGAGGGGTGGCTGCACCGCTGCAGCTCTGCTGTGTAGTTTTAGGCTCCTCTGAGCCCTCTGCCAGGCTTTGATGCCCGGAGAGCAGAGCAGAGAGGCTGCAGGGCTGGGCTGCGTGCTCAGGCCCTGCGGGGCGGCTGCGGGTGCTCCCTGCGTGCTGCCAGCAGCCCGTGTGCTGCGCCAGGCCAGCGGAGCTGAGCAGGGCCTGCTGGCGCTCTCACTGATGATGTTCAGTTCTCCGTCCTTTCGCCTTGGAGATGATGAGAAGCAGGAGCCTGCTGTTTGTGACTGTCCAGACCGTGTTCCCTGCTCCCCCGCTCCCCTCAGCTGCTGCTTTCCTGCTGCATCAAGGCGGGAGCTGGACTTTGTCAAGTGCCTTGTGCAGCCGACACCTCCTCATGGCCCTTGATGCATTAGAACATCGTCATACAGTGACTAGGAAATGGGATCTTCTGGCCTGAAGGGGAGGAAATGGTCACATCAGAGAGGCTGGGGTGAGCTACCAAGAGGAAGGTTTCAGGACCATGAGTTAAGTCATGGTTGGGTTTAACTGAGGAGGGAGAAGCAGGTAGGGAGAGGCTCTGGGGCAGCTTGGAGCAGAGGCTGTGCTGTGAGCAGGGGACTGAAGAGCTTTGAGAACTGTGGCCCTTACCCCAAAAGAGCTGTGTTCTCTCCTGGAAGAGATGAGATGCCCTAAAGATCTCCTGCAGGATGAGGGGGTCCGGGGTATCACCCCTGGGATGCCCATGGGAACCTCATGGAGCTCAACACGGCCAAGGGCAAGGTCCTGCCCCTGGGTCGGGGCAATCCCAGCACAGACACAGGCTGGGGGAGGCTGGATGGAGCAGCCTGAGGAGAAGGACTTGGGGTGTTGGGTGAGGAGAAGCTCCCCAGGATCCCATCCCTGGCAGTGTTCAAGGCCAGGTTGGACACAGGGGCTTGGAGCAACCTGCTCTAGTGGAAGGTGTCCCTGCTCGGGGCAGGGGTTGGAGCTGGAGGAGCTTTAAGGTCCCTTCATCCCAACCCAGTGTGGGATTCCATGAACCTGTGTGACCATTCCCTTTGGAGCAGCCCAGCTCTTCCCTTCAAGCCCTTCCCACCATCAGCCTGTACAGACAGTAACACCAAATGAGTGTCAATAGTTTAATTCCCCTCAACCTCAGTGATTCCACATGTTTGGAAGCAAGGGAAGAAGCAGAGCCAGGGAGAACGACTGCCTCACTGCCCTGTGTCCACATTCAGCACTGACATTGATTCCCAGTGTTCCAGCCCTGGTCCTTCCGAAGCCACCCCCCAACGAGCAGAGCTTCCTCCCTGGAGGAGGATGATGGAGCAGTGTTCTCCTCAGCACTCCCCACCGTGACTCATGGAAACGCGGTGCCTGTGTCACAGCAGCTCATTCCAGGAGCAGGCACCAGCCTGGATCCGTGTTGATGAGGTGTGGAGGTGCCCAGGAGCTCCCAGGGGATCCAGGAGCCACCTCAGCTCTGGCTGCTCGCTCCAGGCTCGTTTTGGGTTGCAGGAAGGGCTCACTCACGTTTGGAGCCCCAGAGGGTGCTTCTGCCCCTGGGTTTCGCTGCTGAGCATCGCTCGTGGTGGCAGCTCCGGCTCAGCCTCCTGCTGCCTCCTCCAGGCTCCGTCTGAAGCTTCTCCCTCGCGCTGCAGGCACCAAAGGGGGGGTTACAGCTGCCGGGAGTCCTGGTCCCCCCAGCAGGAACACGCTGCTCTGCCCAGTGAGGAGCAGCATGGTCCTGACCCGTTCCCAGCCTCCCCGTCCCCTCTTCAGTGCTCTGGTAGGTGCCATCTCCCCTTTGCTGTCACAGAGAGCTTTGCCCCACCAGGGCCGTTCACTCCCCACAGCATTCCCACTGGGATCAGCTGCGGGAATGCTGGTGTGGGATGTGCTCCGGAGCACGCGGCGCACACAGCTCCAGGGCTGGAATGGTTGTCCCACCATGGAAATACCTCTGTCCTTACACCGTCCCACGGGTTCGCCCTGCTCCTGGGAGGAGATCAGCCCTGGGGCTATGGGAGGTGAGCTCAGGGGTCCCAGCCTGCGTGAGGTGCTGCACGGGTGAGCTGGTGCCATGCGCTGGAGAACAAGGAGCCTCTTCTAGAAGGGCCTGAACCTTTGTGCTCGTGTGAGGTGGCAGGACAGGGACAGTCCTCCCGATGCGGTGTGTAGGATCGTGGATTATGGAGTAGTTTGGGTTGGAAGGACCTTAAAGCTCATCTAGTTCAGGCTGGAGAAGAGAAGGCTCCTTAAGGGGAGCCCTTAGAGCAGCTCCAGGGCCTAAAGGGGCTCCAGGAAACCTGGAGAGGGGCTTTTGGTGTAGGGACAGGTCAAGGGGCTTGGAGCAACCTGCTCTAGTGGAAGATGTCCCTGCCCGGGGCAGGGGTTGGAGTTGGATCAGCTTTAAGCTCCCTTCATCCCAAACCATTCCATGATTCCACGATACGATTCTTCCAACCTGTTTGGAAAGGCAAGATCTGCTCTGGGTGTTGGAGCATCTCTCAGGCTGCGGCTGTGGGATGAGTTTGGCATCTCCCCATGTCTGTGTCTTTGTGTCCACGTTGCCTTTCCCCCTCATGTGTTCCCCCTTTCTGTGCTGTCACCCCCTCAGGCAGCCCCTCTCATCCACAATCTCACTTCCCCTCCTGACACCTGGGTTCAGAAGAGCTTCCCTTTGACTCTGGACATCCATTTCCATGAACGTCTCCTTGGCCATCACCTCTCCACGTGCCCTGTTTGTTCTGGGTGGTTTGGGGCCACCATCCCTTGCCCTGGGAGCCCTGGATATAACATTGCTCTCTCCTTCTGCCTTCCCTTGCAGCAGTGCTTGTGTGCTCGTGTGTGTTCGCAGAGGTGACCATGAGGGCTTGGGGAGCAGGAGGAGCCAGGATGCCAGCAGCCACACCGAACCCCTCCAGCAGCTCTGCACGTTCCCTCTGCTCCTTTCCCTGCCTCTGCCTGTCCTTGTGCTTTCATGTCCGGACACATTGTTGGCTGGGGATGGTCTCACCCTGCCGGTGGAGCACGGGGCACGTCCCCCCTCCCCGGCAGTCACCCAGCACCGAGCAGGGTGCGGGGCTGAAAGAGCACCTATTGTTGTGGGGAAAGTTCAAGTTTCCAGGTCCTGTTCCTGCAGCTGGCAGGAGGGAGGCGCTGAGCACAAACTCAAACATGCCCCTGGGCCCCTGTCACCGAGGCGCTCACCCAGAACCCGCGCCGCGGGGTGAATAGAGGCACATCTGCCGGGCCGGGGGAGCGCGGCCTCCTCCCCGCCTGCTCCCGGGATCAAAGGGCTCCCAGCGGGAGCTGCCGGCCCGCCGTGGGTGCGCGGCGCGGTGGGTGCTGGGCTGGCCGGGCGCTGGGGGCCCGCTGCTCGGGGTGCCCCGCGCTGCGGGGCTCTGCAGGGGTGTTGCTCCGGGAGTGGGAGCTCCCGGAGCGTTAGAGATCCGTGGGGAAGCGCTGTTCCCGCAGGGTGACCTGTGGCTGCGGAAGCCGCTGAGCTTTCTGCCCCAAGACCCTAAACCGAGGGGTTTTCTGGGGAGGCTCATGAGCTTCCTGCTGTAAAGCCCGTTCAGAGGTGGTTTGGGGGAGCACAGCAGCTTTCTGCCCCAAAACCCTGGAAATGAACGTTTCTGGGGAAGCACGCCAGCTTTCTGAGGTGGAAACCTGTAGAATAAGTGTTTTCTGGAGAAGCAGCTGAGCTTTCTGCCCTCAACCCCTAAAACACAGTGTGTTCTGGAGACCTGGATGAGCTGTCTGCCCTGGATGAGCTGTCTTCCTAGGGAAACACCCTAGGAAAGGTGTTTCCTACAGAAGTAAATGAACTTTCTGCTCTGAAACCCTGAAAGAAAAGTGGGGTTTGGAGAAGGGGACAATTTTTCTGCCATAAAATCCTTAAGAAACAGGGGGTTTTGGAGAAGCAGATGAGTTTTCTGCCCTAAAACCCTTTCAGAAAGGTGTTTTCTAGAGAAGTAAATGAACTTTCTGCTCTGAAACCCTGAAAGAAAAGTGGGGTTTGGAGAGGGGGACAAGGGGACAATTTTTTTGCCATAAAATCCTTAAGAAACAGGGTTTTTTGGAGAAGCAGATGAGCTTTCTGCCCTAAAACTCTTTCAGAAAGGTGTTTTCTAGAGAAGTAAATGAACTTTCTGCCCTAAAGCCCTAAAACCCAAGTGTTTTCTGGAGAAGCAGATGAGCTTTTCCCCCTGAAACCCTTTCAAGAAGGTGTTTCTGCAGAAGCAGAGGACCTTCAGCCCTATCCCCAGTCAGAGCTACCTGAGAACCTCCTTCAGAGGCCACAGCGAGTGTCCTGCGTCTGACTTGGTTCCAGTGTGGCCAAACCCCCAAATACTGAGCAGAGGGGTTATTCCTGGTGGATGCGGGTGCTGCTGGGATGTGGGGGTGGCTGTCACCCATTGTCACAGCATTAAATCAGGAGAAGGAACTGAATGGGAGCAGCAGGTTCGCTTGGCCAGGGACGCTGTTGTGCTGCTGAGCACCCTGCAGTGAGGTAACCAGCGCCCAGCTCTGCTGCGGTGCCCATGCGGGCATGCTGGAGGGGGGGACACGAGCCATTCCTGCGCTGGGCTGCGTCCCGTGGCATGCCTGGTGCTTGTCATGATCTAGGTTCCTCAATGGAAAAGTGTGGGATGAATGGCAGTGTCTTAGCTCTGAGCCTGGAACTGAATCCTGCAGCAGAACTCCAGCATCAGGGAGTTGTAGACTCATGGAATGGTTTGGGTTGAAAGGGACCGTAAAGCTCATCCAGTTCAGCCTGGAAAAGAGAAGGCTCCTGAAGGGGAGCCCTTAGAGCAGCTCCAGTGCCTAAAGGGGCTCCAGGAAACCTGGAGAGGGGCTTTGGACAAGGGCCTGGAGGGCCAGGCCAAGGGGAATGGCTTTAACCTGCCAGAGGGGAGATTGAGATGAGCTCTGAGGCAGAAGCTCTTCCCTGTGAGGGTGCTGAGGCGCTGGCACAGACTTTTCCCAGAGAAGCTGTGGCTGCCCCATCCCTGGCAGTGTTCAAGGCCAGGTTGGACACAGGGGCTTGGAGCAACCTGCTCTAGTGGAAGGTGTCCCTGCCCGGGGCAGGGGTTGGGACTGGAGGAGCTTTGAGCTCCTTTCACCCCAACCCAGGCTGGGGTTCTATGGTTCTGTCTCGGGGTAGGAGTCCCCCATCTCTTGCTGGGCTCCTCCTGGTTTGGGGGATCCGGGGCTGCCTCTTGTCCCTTCAGTAGCTCCTTTCCCATCCAAAGGAGCATGTTTCCCGCTGGACAGACCCAGCAGCACATGGTGCACAGATGGGGCCCGGTGTGGATTTCTCCCTGTGGCGCTGTCCCCGGGAGCACGGTGACCTGTGGCCATGGAGCCGAGTCACAGACGTGTCACCCCAGTGTTGTGAGTGCAAACACCCCCCGTCTGCAGCTCTGCAACGGGAGCTGCTCTCTGCAGATAGCAATCTGCCCCCGCCGGGGCCCCGCGCCCGGCTGGGGGGGCCTTGGGGCTGCACGTGGGGACACCGCTGTCCTGGGGTGCTCCTGGGGCGGCAGAGCTCTGAGATCTGCTTGCAGGTGGGGGAAGGAGGCAAGAGCAGGATGTATCCTGGTGGAGCCGTGTCCTGGAGCTGGTGATGTGCAGATCCGTGTGAGGATCCTGCATGGAGATCTGTTCCTCTGCTGCCGTGCAGGATCGAGCTCCTCTGGAGCCCGGAGCTCCTGTTCACCTGACAGATAGCTCATTATCCTTGAACTTTAATTGTAACCTGGTAAAGGGAACATAAACCCTGTCGTGGTGCTGGGGATCATACAGGGAGGTCAGAGAATGGTTGGAAGGGACCTTAAAGCTCCTCCAGTCCCAACCCCCTGCCCCGGGCAGGGACACCTTCCACTAGAGCAGGTTGCTCCAAGCCCCTGTGTCCAACCTGGCCTTGAACACTGCCAGGGATGGGGCAGCCACAGCTTCTCTGGGCACCCTGTGCCAGCGCCTCAGCACCCTCACAGGGAAGAGCTTCTGCCTCAGAGCTCATCCCAATCTCCCCTCTGGCAGGTTAAAGCCATTCCCCTTGGCCTGGCCCTCATGGTGGTGCTGCTGGATCAGAGGCTGCAGAAGGGGCAGAGAAGAGTCTGAAGAACATAAAAGTCAAAGCAAGCAGGAGCCACCTAGGAGCTAATTGCTAAAAGTGGTCAGGGAGGGGTCAGGGAATGGGTGCGAAGGTTGGGAATATGGAGCCAGGCTGAGAACATTGGGGCTGTTCAGCTGGAGAAGAGAAGCTGCGTGGAGACCTCAGAGCAGCTTCCAGTGTCTGAAGGGGCTACAAGGTTGCTGGGGGGGACCTTCATCAGGGACTGTAGTGATAGGACAAGGGGTGATGGGTTCAAACTGAAACAGGGGAAGTTCAGGTTGGAGATAAGGCAGAAGCTCTTCCCTGTGAGGGTGCTGAGGCGCTGGCACAGACTTTTCCCAGAGAAGCTGTGGCTGCCCCATCCCTGGCAGTGTTCAAGGCCAGGTTGGACACAGGGGCTTGGAGCAACCTGCTCTAGTGGAAGGTGTCCCTGCCCGTGCAGGGGGTTGGAACTGGAGGAGCTTTAAGGTCCCTTCATCCCAACCCATTCCCTGATGATTTGGTGATGATGAAGAGGGTTCTAATCAGCGTTTGCTGTTGGTCTCCTCGGCTGCGCTGGAGCAGGTCCCTGCGGAGGAGCACATTCCACTCTCACCCCTTGGCTTGGGATGGTTTCTCCGTGTCCTCTCCTGACCAGGTCTCTCCTCCTGCAGGTTGCTGGTGGACGGCGCAGACGTGAACGCGAGGCACAGGCTGGGCTGGACGGCTCTCATGGTGGCAGCCATCAGCAGGAACTCCAGGTAGGTCCCACCTCACCTCAGCGCTCCCCATCGCACAGCGTGTGAGGCACTTCGGACTGATCCTGCTTTCCATGGGCGAGCTCCACAGGGAGCTGCCCTAAGGCTGCTTTGGGACGTGGTGCTGAGCTAAACCCGAGGGAGCTCGTCGCCCTGGTGTGTTGGGAGGTGGAGGCAGGCTGCTGCAGCCCCAGGGAGCAGGCAGTGCCATTCCCCAGCAGCACTGGGAGCATCCCGGAGCCTTGGCACATCCTTGTGGGAGCTCTCCTAACGCCCCACCAGCTCCCATAGGAGCTGCACCACGGCCCTGCAGGCTCCTGGTGCTCCTTCATGGCAGCCTTTCTGAAGCAGAAAGGCTGTCCCCTGCCTCCTGCGTTCCCATGCTGCTGGCTCTGGCTCCGTGTCACCTTTGCAAGACACTCTTCAATATATTCAGTCTACAACTAAATTCAATTAAAGGGGTTTTGTGTTTAAAGGGGGAGAAAACAAAACCACCAGCGAAAACGAAATCCAATTGTGGAATTGTGGCACAGACGGGGGCTGAGCTTTGATGTCCCACCCTCTCGGGGCTGCTTTACTTAGTCACAAGTTCATAAGCAAGAAAAAGCCCAAATGACTTGGGAAAACACGGGATTAAAGCGGAGCACAAAGGCGGAATATCCGCTCTCGGGCGACGCCGCTCGAATCCATGCGCCCAGTTCGTGTGTGGTGCAGGCTTTGATGGCTCCCGTGACAAGCTGAAAGTCCCGACCCCCTCGGGGAGCTCCTTAAGTCGGGCACAGGGGAGGGGGCTTGCGACTGTTGGTTTAACTTTGATGTCCCAGCAGCAACGGGCCCCGTTGTTTGCTCCGGAGCCTCCCACCTCTGCCTCTGCACAATGCTCAGCGCTGGAGTGTGACGACTGGTGACCATTCCGAGTGACTGGTGGAGCAGAACAGGCCTGCCCGAGCTGCACGGGCCGAGGGAGGCAGGGAGGGAGGCTGCTGGGGGCAACGAGGGGCTAAAGTCAGGCTTAAAGCAGGTAGGAATGCTGATGGAAACGTGGGCGCTCAGGGCCACTGCCAGGCTGGTCCCGTCCTGTGCATGGGCAGAGTGGGAGCGATGCGGGGGCTTATTTGGGAAAAAAACCAGCTTTTGGCTGTGTTGGGCAAATGGTGGTGATTTTTGCCACGTTTTGGATGAATCCTGACTTGAATTGAAAACTGAGAAGTCCTTAAATAGCTGAAGGAAAGTTAAAAAGTCATAAAATCATGGAAGGGTTTGGGTTGAAGGGAGCTTGAAGCTCCTCCAGCTCCAAGGGCAGGGACACCTTCCACTAGAGCAGGTTGCTCCAAGCCCCTGTGTCCAACCTGGCCTCAAACACTGCCAGGGATGGGGCAGCCCCAGCTTCTCACTGCTGAGCTGGAACACGACCCATGGAGCATTGAAGTTCCCTACTAATAGTTTACTCATGGGTGTAGTCCCGTGGTGACCTTCTCACCTGATCCCACAGAGCTGGCTGCAGAAGTGTAGGTGTTTAACAGCTTTTCCTTTCCAATTCCCTGCTGCTTTGCTGGATCTCTTGCAACCTTTGTGCATACACCGGGTAGGAACTGCTCTAAATGGCACTTACTCTGCTTTGTAGTCGATGCAGGAGTGGTCCCTCTGTACCCGTTGATGCTCTCAAATGGGTTTATCCCCCACAGCAGCTCATTCAGTGATTATAAGGTGTTAACTTCAGGTTTCAGCCCAGCAGCCTCCAGGGAAGGTGAGTTGGGTCTTTCTGCAGCTCCACACCGGAGGAGAGGTGACAGTGGCTCAGAGGTGGGCACAGTGAGTGAGGACCTGCACCTAGGGTAGCCTGCGGCAGCACCGTGGCCACACCGTGGCATTAAAGCCACTTGCTCTGTCCCCACGTCTGGTTTACCCCGTGAGATCCCAGCCTGGCCTTCAGGGTCAGCAACACCAGCAGCAGCAATGAGGGTTCTCAGCTTAAAGGACGAATTCTGCCCAAAGTGCTGCCTTTCCCAGGCTGTTTGCAGGGAAGAGCCGTGCTCTCAGTGTCTGCAGTGCCCCCGGAGGTGGCTGGGACCTGTCCTTCAGCTCTCTGATGTTCCCCAACGTGCCCAGCTCTCACTCTGCCAATTAGGCAGCTCCAGTCCATATGTTTAATTCAATTGTGGAGGCCCTGCATTAATGACTGCTGTCACTTGCCATCAGCTGCAGGATGACATCCCCGGTGCCCCGGGGCACGTGGGATCTGTCACTGCTTTTTACGCCGAAACAAAGATCCTTCCCTTGCTCGTCACAAAGTCCTGCACCCGGACGTGGGGAGGCATTAACCGCGGGATCGCAGCGTGCTTTGGGGTGAAGGGACCTCACTGTGGGTCACTGGGACTTGTGCCCCCGCCGTGCCCAGCTCGAGCTGGTGCTTTGCAGGTGCTGTGTGGATGGTTTATCTCAGGAACAGCAGCGCCTCGTGCATGGTGATGTTCTGTGGGTATGTCCTGAGGCTCGCGGTGAGCGGTGGTGTGTCTGGAGCTCCATAGGCAATGCCGTGATGAACGGGTGCAGTGCCAGCACCTCTATTAGGTACATACGTCTGTGCCATGGGGGGTTCCTCTCTCCCTTCACATCAGGCAGCTCGTTCCCAGCTGTCTGCAGCAGAGCTGCAGAAATCCCTGGAAGCACGTAGGGCCCATCCTGTTACCTGTCAAAGAGCTGGGGTGGGGAATGTGGTTTCCAGCTGTGGAGCAGGGGGTCTTCATAGAAACAGGGAATGGATTGGGATGAAGGGAGCTTAAAGCTCCTCCAGCTCCAACCCCTGCCACGGACAGGGACACCTTCCACTAGAGCAGGTTGCTCCAAGCCCCTGTGTCCAGCCTGGCCTTGAACACTGCCAGGGATGGGGCAGCCACAGCTTCTCTGGGCACCCTGTGCCAGCGCCTCAGCACCCTCACAGGGAAGAGCTTCTGCCCCAGAGCTCATCTCAGTCTCCCCTCGGGCAGCCCCTGGCTTGCTCCAGTGACATTCCCCCCCCCACTGCTCAGCTCAGCCTCTATCTGGTTGTGCTGCTGCCTTTCCGAAAGGCCAACTTGCTTCAGTGTGCCATTACCTGCAAATTGCGGGGCTGGGACCAATCCTGGCGGTGCAGGAGCCTGGTGCAGAGGTGCCCGGAGGGGACAGCATGGCCCAGAGCACGAGAGGAGATTGAAGCTGGTTGGAGACAGAGGCTGGGGGGGAGCAGTGGGTCCTTCCTGCGCCCGGAGCTGGGTCACAGCCCGGAGCGGGGCTCTTGGAGCAGAGCTGGATCTGTGCTGCTTAAACTTGAGCCTTCCTTACTCATAGGAGCTGAGGAAACATTCCTTATCCCTGGGGAGGAGAATAGCATGGAGCAGTTCTGACATCATCTGATGTCATCACTCTGAATCCTGGAATCCCCGGGGAAGGCACCTCAGGGATCACCTGCTCCAACCTTTCCAGGCACAGCATGACCTAGGCTGGATGCCCAGCACCCTGTGCAGCCCAATCTTAACAGTGTCCAGTGCTGGGGAGTCACCACTTCCCTGGGGACATTATTCCAATGGTGGTTGTTCTCATTGGGAAACAATTCCCTCTTGTGTCCAGTGGGAATGTCCCCAGGAGGAACTTGTGCCCATCACCCCTCGGCTTTCCCATGGGACTCCTTGTCCAAAGGGAGTCTCCATCTTCTCTGCAGCCCCCCTTTAACTCCTGGCACATGGGACCAGGTCTCCCGGAGCCTTCCCTTCTCCAGCTGAACAGCCCCAGCTCTCTCAGCCTTTCCTCACACGCTGCCCAGCCCTTGGAGCATCTTTGTGGCCCTTCTCTGGCCCCTCTCCAGCCCATCCACAGCTTTTCTGTGCAGCAGGACCCAAACTGAGCCCATATTCCAGGGGTGGCCTGACCAGCGCCGAGCACAGTGGGACGATGACCCCTTTATCCCTGTGGTGATGCCTTGTTGATGGTCCCCAGCACCCTTTGGGCTTCTTTGCACCTTATTCAAAGACCAAACCAAGCCCCTTTGATTGCACTAATGCACTTAGGGACGAAGGGGAGAGGAGCTGCAGTGACATTCTAATGTGAGGTGACAAGGCAGAGCGTGCAGAGCCGTGTCCAGCGGTGGCTGTCAGCCCCGGAGCACTGTCAC
Source organism: Strigops habroptila (assembly GCF_004027225.2). Taxonomy (NCBI): domain Eukaryota; kingdom Metazoa; phylum Chordata; class Aves; order Psittaciformes; family Psittacidae; genus Strigops; species Strigops habroptila. The sequence continues at coordinate 122,345,547 of NC_044278.2, forward strand.
CCCTGATGAATGCTCACCAGCAACTCACTGTCTGGTTGTCATGGGAAGAAATGAAGAGTTAAAGTGGCCTCGAGCTGCTTCCACAAGTGATGAGAAACCTGGTTCCTGAGGAGTGGTTGGGTTGGGAAGTGGGGGTGGAAGAGTCCACCCCAAAACTGCCCATCCTGCTGCAGCCTGGGGGGGCTGGAGGTGAAGACCTTGGTCCCAGCACGTAGCAGAGTTGTCCTATGGGGTGTCCTACTCCTGCTGCCATGGTCAGCCCCTGGAGGAGCTGCATCTCTGGTGGGTCCCATAGCTACAGGATCATAGAATCATGGAATCAACCAGGTTGGAAAAGGCCTTTAGGACCATCGAGTCCAACCATTGCCCAGCACTGCCAAGGCCACCACTAACCCATGGCACTGAGGCCTCGGCTGCATGGGTTGGGAACACACAGAGCACCCATGTTGGGTGCTGGGGAGAGGGGGCTCTTCACCAGGGCCTGGAGGGACAGGCCAAGGGGAATGGCTTTAACCTGCCAGAGGGGAGATTGAGATGAGCTCTGAGGCAGAAGCTCTTCCCTGTGAGGGTGCTGAGGCGCTGGCACAGACTTTTCCCAGAGAAGCTGTGGCTGCCCCATCCCTGGCAGTGTTCAAGGCCAGGTTGGACACAGGGGCTTGGAGCAACCTGCTCTAGTGGAAGGTGTCCCTGCCCATGGCAGGGGGCTGGAGCTGGATGAGCTTTAAGGTCCCTTCATCCCAACCCATGGTTCTATGTAGAAGGATGGAATGCTCTAAGCTGGAAACCTGGGGAGCAGATAGGTCCCTTGCAGCCCTGCTCCTGGCCACGCTTCATCCCGTGCTCCTCGCCTTGGTGGGCTGGCTCCTTTCCCCCGGTGCCGCACTGGTGGTGTCCCAGAAGCAGGAGCAGCAGCAGGACGTAGCTTTGCTTCCCTTCACCTGAAGAGTGTCACAAGCATCTTCCATCGTGCAGGCACAGGGATGTGCTTGGGTCCAGCTCTGCATTTCCTGCAGCTGGGGACAGCTTCCACCTCTGCTCCAGACCTACGGGATGACAACTGATTCCATGGTGGGCTGGGAATGTGATTCCCACCAAGAGCGTGCTCTGGGCAGGTCGTGGGGAGGGCTGTGGGTCCCCCAGGGCCTGCCCCACATCTCATGGCTCTCGGGATGTGCTGGTGTGGTTGTGGTGAAGTGTTCAGTTGTGGTTCCTGTTCCCTCTTCACCAGCTGGGCATGTTTGAGGAGGGCTTGCGGAGTCCTCTCTCCCTACTCCTGCTTTACTCCTCCTTTCTGCTCTCATTCCTAACAGTGTGGTGAAGGTCCTGCTGGCAGCCAATGCAGATCCAAACCTTGGAGATGATTTCAGCAGCGTCTATGAGACTGCCAAGGAGAAAGGCCTCCACTCTTTGGAAGGTAATGTTGGGTGGGTGCAACCACCTGCATTTGCTTCCCAGCTCCCAGAACTCTCTTTCCCGGCTTTAAAGTGGGAATTTGACCTGGGTTGGGTGGGTTTAGAGCTTCAGCTCCTATTGAAACGCAGAGGAACTGAAGGCACATGGGTGAGTGTATGAAGGTAAAAGCAAGCATGGTGTAGGTATGTCTGAGAAGCATCCTGGAGATAACCTGGTTCTCTATAGGCAGAACATCCCATGAGGTTGTAGATAGGAGCATCATCCCATTGACCACATGCAGGCGCTTGCTGCAGAAGGCTCCAGGGCAGGTATCCCACCACCAGCCTGGCTCCAGGTCTTATAAATAGATCTGAAGTGACTCCAGACTTGCCCCATGGAGCTAAAGCTGAAGGTTACGTGGGTGCAATCACTGCTGCTGGCGTGGGGCAGGCATCAGTGGTGGCTTCCAGCCCTGGGAGCCTCTCCATGAGGACAAGGAGGTTCCCTGCAGTGTCCTTTCACCTCACCAGGGCTTCTCTTGGCTGATGTCTCCAGCTCCCGTCTCAGCCCAACGTTATCCCATGGCTGGGCTGTTGATGCAGACTTAGAGTCATGGAATCATGGAAGGGTTTGGGTTGAAGGGTCCTCCAAAGGCCTGGGGGTGGCAGGGACACCTTCCACCGAGCAGCTCGCTCAGAGCCCGGCTCTTTCTGTTCAGAGCAGTTGACATTTCCCAGGCTTTTCCCACTTTCTGGGATGATAAATGCTGTTACATCTCCCTGGCTTTGTGGTTACTGCTGGAATCCGAGCGGGGAGTGTCTGGAAAAGCAGCAGCTGTGTCCGTGAGGGATGCTCCTGGTGCCCAGGCTCCCAGCTCCCGGGCTGGCAGGGGCACGGGCAGGGCTCAGTGCCTTTAACCTGCCCCAGGGGGGGACTGAGATGAGCTCTGGGGCAGAAGCTCTTCCCTGTGAGGGTGCTGAGGCGCTGGTACAGGGTGGAAGGTGTGGAAGTTGTGGAAGGTGTCCCTGCCCGGGGCAGGGGGGACAACCTGGGGGCTTCAAAGTCCAAAGCAAAAGGTCAGCACACTCAGATGTGGTCAGAAGGATGTGGTGGACATGGGAGCACGAGGCCCAGCAGCGGCTGAGCAGCACTCAGGTAGGGAGGAGGGTCCTGGAAGGGAGAAGGCAACAGCCAGGGACGTCTTAGGGGGGTCGAGTCATAGAATCCTCATAGGATCATGGAATGGTTTGGGATGAAGGGACCTCAAAGCTCCTCCAGCTCCAAACCCCTGCCCCGGGCAGGGACACCTTCCACTGGAGCAGGTTGCTCCAAGCCCCTGTGTCCAACCTGGCCTTGAACACTGCCAGGGATGGGGCAGCCACAGCTTCTCTGGGAAAAGTCTGTGCCAGCGCCTCAGCACCCTCACAGGGACCATGCAGTGACATTCCCCATTGGCCTCTCCACGCACAGCTCTGTAGCCTCCAGTGGAGGTGCCCTGTTTGAAGCTTTCACACGGCACAGGGTGGCTTTGGAGGATGAGTCCCTTGGGGACAGCTTGGGCAGGGTGTTTGCTCTGTAGGAGCTCAGGACTCTCATCCCTCCCCGTGACCCATGGGATGTGTTCCGTGTCGGGGTGGACCACGCATCCATCACCTCCCTGCAGCGCATCCAAGATGCATGAAGCAGCATTAAAGCCTGAACAATGGAATGCCAATCCATAACGGGCACAGCCTTTATTTAAGACCAGGGATATCCACCCATAAAGTGAATTGTTTCTGCCTCCATCCCTCTCTAACGTTATATATTTGGGGCTGAAGGAAAGATGAGGCCACTCAGGCAGGAGCTGCATTAATTCTCTCCTTGACATCTTTTATTAAAAAGAATAAATTCAGTTGCATCTTTAAGGAGAACACGCCCCAACCCCGGCGCTGGGCTTCTTTCCCTCCTATTTCCCCCTGTTTGGTTTTTTTCCTCTCTTCCCACATTTACATATTTGCTGGATAAATATTTTCTCCTCCAAAGCTCTCCCCAAATATATTAGAGACATTTATATGGATGGCAGGAAGGGAGGTTGCCAGGCTCGGGGTGATGGATGGCGCCGGAGCCTCCCCCTGACGCCTTATTGAGTTGCTGATGATTATCTCCCTGCCAGACATTTTTTACAGCTGAGGCTGGGCTGTCACCAGGACCATGGGGGGAAACGAACCCCACAATAATAACACTTTAATCTCTTTACTGCACTGCTCCCTAGTAGCTGAGATTCATCTTCCCTGACGCACGGAGTTCATTATCCTGCTCCTCCCTGGGTAGGAAATGACGACAAATAAATAAATAGACATCCTTCCCCCCCCCCCCATCTATCCATCTCTGCTGGGGGAGCAGAGCCAGGAAAGGGAAGGAGCCAGGGAATTCATTCATCTGGAGGTGCTGAGGGTCAGGCAGGGCTGGGCAGCGGCAGGTACTCGTGGCAGAGGGATTCTCTTCTGAACGTTGCAGATATTCTCAAGCTCCCAGCACAGAACCCCCCCGTGTGCTGGGGGCACCCCCAGAGCATGAGCAGCAGCTCAGGGAGGTGATCCTGCCCCTCTGCTGCACTCTGGGGAGCCCTTAGAGCAGCTCCAGTGCCTAAAGGGGCTCCAGGAAACCTGGAGAGGGGCTTTGGGCAAGGGATGGAGGGACAGGCCAAGGGGAATGGCTTGGACGGGACTTGGAGCAACCTGCTCTAGTGGAAGGTGTCCCTGCCCGGGGCAGGGGTTGGAGCTGGAGGAGCTTTAAGCTCCCTTTACCCCAACCCCTCCCATGATTCCATGAAAAGGGGACAAACCAAAGGAGTCTCCATAGTGCTTGTATTGGATCCCAGCTTGGCGCTGGAGGTGGAAGAGGCTGTGCTTGGAGCAATGCTCAGAGGTCTCTCTCCAGCCACCTCCTCCCCTGCCTGGTGCTGTGAAGGCACCACTGGGTTGAGGAAAACCATCTTGTCTTCATCTCTGCTGCTGGTCAGCGGGATGGGGGCAAAACCCACCAGTAAAACCCAGCAGGGTCCTGATGGCCATCGGCAACAAGCGTTTGGGGTCGCTCTGAGCGTGCAGAGCAGGCGCTGGGTTCACACAGGCAGCTCTTCTCCCCCTGTGCTGAGCTTCCTCTGCCCTTCCCCACAGTGCTCGTGACCCGGGAGGACGACTTCAACAACCGCCTCAACGTCAGAGCCAACTTCAGGGGCTGCACGGCGCTGCACTACGCCGTGCTGGCGGACCACGGCCCCACCGCCAGGCTGCTGCTGGATGCAGGTGGGTGCCTGGAGCACTGCGCTGTCCCGCGGAGCTCCTTCCTCGCACGGTTAGATGTGATTTACTCTCTGCGTTAATCTCTTCATGGGTTCGTTCCTCTGTTCCCGTTCGCCTCCAGTGGTTTTCTGTACCTCTGGTGGCTGTTATCTCAGTCAGTGAGTTTCCCTTTCTCCCTGTGAATGCATCCCTTGGTCTGGCTGTATCTCAAACATTTCCCTTCCACAATATGCTCTCTACTCATCCGTCATCTCCTTTATGGACATTGTGGCATTGGAATCAAAGAGTGCCACGTTCCTGGGGGTGGATCTGCTCTGCCAAAGGCACTGGTGGGTGCTGGTCCCCATAGCTGGTTGAGGCTCGGGTGCTGTTGGTACCTTGGCCGCACAGCTCTGGGGAGCGCTGGTACAAGCGAGTTGGTGCAGTCGTTGGTCCTCCCAGATAACTCACAGACCCCTTCTCCCCCTGGATCCTGCCTCACTGCCCATCTTTAAGGTCCCTCCCAACCCAAACCATTCCGTGATTCCTTTGTACTCAGCACCCTCACAGGGAAGAGCTTCTGCCTCAGAGCTCATCTCAGTCTCCCCTCTGGCAGGTTAAAGCCATTCCCCTTGGCCTGTCCCTCCATCCCTTGTCCAAAGCCCCTCTCCAGGTTTCCTGGAGCCCCTTTAGGCACTGGAGCTGCTCTAAGGGCTCCCCAGAGCGCAGCAGAGGGGCAGGATCCCCTCCCTGAGCTGCTGCTCACCTCTGGGGGTGCAGCCCAGCACACGGGGGGGGTTGTGGCCGTGAGCACTCACTGTGGGTCATGTTCTTACAGCATTTATCATGTTTCAGCATCACTTGGGTTGGGAGAGACTTGAGGAGGTCTCTGTGTCCAACCTCCTGCTCAGGGCAGGGTCAGAGGTGAGGCCAAAGCAGGTTACTCAGGGCTTCAGCAGCAGGGTCTGGGTGATGTCTCAGGGTGGTCACTGGTGTCTCAGTGGTCACTGGTGTCTCAGGGTGGTCACCGGTGTCTCGGTGGTCACTGGTGTCTCAGGGTGGTCACCGGTGTCTCGGTGGTCACCGGTGTCTCAGGGTGGTCACTGGTGTCTCAGTGGTCACTGGTGTCTCAGGGTGGTCACTGGTGTCTCGGTGGTCACTGGTGTCTCAGGGTGGTCACCGGTGTCTCAGGGTGGTCACTGGTGTCTCAGTGGTCACCGGTGTCTCAGGGTGGTCACTGGTGTCTCGGTGGTCACTGGTCCAGGGGCAGCCTGCAGCAGCACTGGGCTGTCTGTGAGCACAACCCCACCAGCACTGGTGGAGCAGGAGAGGAAGCTGCACCGAGCGAACAGATAGAGATGTGCTACCATGACAACAGTTCCTGCTCTCTCCCCTCCTGCTGCTCTTCCCCACCATGACATTTGTGTCTGTTTTGCTCTTGGCCAGGAGCAGACTCTGCTCAATGCGTGTCTCCAGCTGCAGGTGCTGCTCAATCGTGTGCCCGTGGTGCAGCTTGTTCTCAGAGCTCAGAGGGGCAGCAGAGTTCTGCTCCCTCCGCCTTGTGTGCCCTGTCCCTGCATTCCTCCTGCTGCAGGAGCAGCTCCCTGGAGGTCACCGAGCTCCTGCAGGTCAGCAAGAAGCAGCAGGGACCTGGGTCTGCTTTGGCACCCCCCAGCAGCCTCCTGCCACGTGTCAGCGTGGGCCTGCATGGAATGGGTTGGGATGGAAGGAGCTTAAAGCTCCTCCAGCTCCAACCCCTGCCACGGACAGGGACACCTTCCACTAGAGCAGGTTGCTCCAAGCCCCTGTGTCCAACCTGGCCTTGAACACTGCCAGGGATGGGGCAGCCACAGCTTCTCTGGGAAAAGTCTGTGCCAGCGCCTCAGCACCCTCACAGGGAAGAGCTTCTGCCTCAGAGCTCATCTCAATCTCCCCTCTGGCAGGTTAAAGCCATTCCCCTTGGCCTGTCCCTACAGGCCCTTGTCCAAAGCCCCTCTCCAGGTTTCCTGGAGCCCCTTTAGGCACTGGAGCTGCTCTAAGGTCTCCCCTTCAGGAGCCTTCTCTTCTCCAGGCTGCCCCAGCCCAGCTCTCTCAGCCTGGCTCCAGAGCAGAGCTGCTCCAGCCCTCGCAGCAGCTCCGGGGCCTCCTCTGCACTACAGTGGATCCTACCAGGATTCCAGGATGATGTTTCACATCACGCACCAAGCTGGAGACATGTGGGTGGAATTCCCAGGGGCTGAGCACTGGGGCTCACTCCTGTCTTTGCAGGATTTCCACTTGGAAATACATTCCTAGGATAGCCCCTGTGTTTTCTAGGCAGAAGGATTTCCTTCTCCTGTGTGAAGGGGAGCCCTTGGAGCAGCTCCCAGTGCCTAAAGGGGCTACAAGAAACCTGGAGAGGGGCTCCTACAACAGTGTGAAGGGATGGGACAAGGAATAACAGCTTCCAACTGGAAGAGAGGAGAGTTAGGTGGGATGAGGAGCAGTATGGTGATGATTCACTGTCCCATTTCAGTGCTGTCATTGGCTGTATCCCGAATTTCCACTCTGATTTGGGCCACAATCCCTCGCTTGTGCTCGGACACAGCCCTGCTGAGTGTTCCTCACTGTTGGCCCTGCCACCCAAGTGAGTTCCTCCGAGCTGAGACACTGTGCCAGGGACAAAGCGCTCTCTGTGGGCGCTGGGCAGCCCCTCAGCACGGGCAGTGCCGCGGGGCGGCCCCGGCAGCAGCTCTGGCACACACACACTGGCCTCTCTGTCGGAAGAGGCTCCTGCAGCCGCAGCACAGCTGTAGGAATGAGCTGGAGCTCCTGCAGTTATTGAGTCACTTCAGTGCAGCTTCCCCTGTGTGCTCCCGCGTTCTGCCTGTGCTGGGGATAACGGAGCATCCTCAGTGCTTCCCGTGCGGACACAAGGAGACATCCAAGGGCAGGAGCAAGTGGGGATCCCGGTCAATAATGTTATCCCAGCTTTTCTCCAGGGAGTAAGGGGGTGGCTGCCAGCCCCCGTGCAATGGGCAGAGCGCTCTGAGCCTCTTGTGGCAGCTCAGAGGTGCCTGCTCTCACGGGCACTGACCAGCACACATGTATCCCGGGAGCCCAGCAGGAGCTGGGCTTCTCTTCCTTTCCCTTCCCATCCCAGCTCTTCCCCACTGCTGCCCACTCCCGTTGGATCACATCCCGGTGCTGGGGCTGTTCCCTCCTCCCGCTCCTGCGGGATAACAAAGCCGGATCCCGGTGTCGGGACAATGTGTGCTGAATGCAGGGCTGAAGGTCCGGAGGAGGAGATCGAACACCTCTGACAGTGGCCGTGCCCCGGGCCCTTTGTGAGGACAATGTCCCTGTGCTCCTCCATTGAGAGCAGCGGGATGGCTCCTGTTTGCTGACGTGGAACAGGCTCCCCTCGCTCCCTCCTTTACACATCCCTACACCTGCCTTTTACTAAGTGTCCATTTACTCTTCCTTTACACTTCCTCTGCTCCGTGCCCTGCCCTCGGGGGCTGCAGCCATTAACTCTGCTCAAACCACCACCCCCTCGTGCAGCGCTGGGTGTTTCCTATGGGAGCCCCCCCTCACCCCGTAGCCCTGGGCCTTTGTGGCCCATTCAGGGCCTGGCTTGACCCGTGCAGGACCTTGTGGCCTGTGGTCAGCATGTGTGTGCCCAGCCGACCGCGGCCCTTGTCCTGCCGGGCTGGCGGCGGGGCCACTTCACAGCCGCTGGCCTGAGGTGACACCGTGGACATGGGGGGGCAGGAGCGGGTGGGATCCTGCAGCCATGGGGTGCACCAGTTGCTACTGGAGGCAGGATCGATGCGCAGGGCTTTGTGTGGGGCGCAGGGAGGGCGGCAGCGCCTGCAGCAGGATCCCGATGGAAACATCCCTGGTGTAAGGAAGCTTTTATTATCCCAGTGTTTGAATGTGCTGCATAAAGAGGGGAGGTTGAGACGGGATCTGAGGCAGAAGCTCTTCCCTGTGAGGGTGCTGAGGCGCTGGCACAGACTTTTCCCAGAGAAGCTGTGGCTGCCCCATCCCTGGCAGTGTTCAAGGCCAGGTTGGACACAGGGGCTTGGAGCAACCTGCTCTAGTGGAAGGTGTTCCTGCCCGGGGCAGGGGTTGGAGCTGGAGGAGCTTTAAGCTCCCTTCATCCCAACCCCATCCCATGACTCTATGGCTCTATGAGCTCTGGGATGCTCAAGCACACGCGCCTCATCCCTCTTGTAGAACGTGACCCAGCTCAGTGCTCACAGCTCCAATTAGAGGCAGAGAAGCAGCAAAGAACACATGTCTGTGAGCACGTTTTAGCTGAAGCTGCAAGAACCCAACGTCTGGATTCCTCTTGCCAGGAAATTCAGCACATCCATTCATAGGAAATGCTCCCCCCTGGTCCTGGGTGATTGCAGGTGCTGTGGGGAGGGTGCGTGGTGGTGAGTGAATTACAGAGCCCGCTCTGGAGGGATGGTGTTTGCCATCGGAACGTGCTTGTGCTGCCTCTGGAATACTCAGGGTGGAATTCTGTGTAAGAGGGCTTGGGGTGTTTGCAGCTGCATCCCAGGTGGAACAGGCTCTGTTCTTGGGGAGGGTGTCACACCAGGCCGATGGGCTCTGAACGGGAGCTCTTCAGTGATGGGTCCCCCCAAATTCCCACCCAAGGCTCGGATTCAACAGCGAATTTAAACCTGTTGAATTTTTTTGCTCTGAGACCTGGAGATTGAGCATGGGGTGGGTTGGGATGAAGGGACCTCAAAGTTCATCCAGCTCCAGCCCCTGCCACGGGCAGGGACACCTTCCACTAGAGCAGGTTGCTCCAAGCCCCTGTGTCCAACCTGGCCTTGAACACTGCCAGGGATGGGGCAGCCACAGCTTCTCTGGGAAAAGTCTGTGCCAGCGCCTCAGCACCCTCACTGGGAAGAGCTTCTGCCCAGGATCTTCAGGTGTTGGATTGTGGGGTTGGAAGGTGCTGCCCAGGGTGCAGGACAGGAGATGGTCCTCTCAGAAAGCTCCCACAGGAGCTGCTTCCCTTCAAAACCCATTGCATGGACTCTAGGAGCTCCCTTGGCAGCTTTCCTGTCCCACCTTGGTCTCTGCTGGCTTCGCCTTGTGCCTGGACATGAGGCAGGTCCTGCAGTGCCAGCCCATGGCGCAGAGCAGCAGGAACCAGGGGTCCCCCTGCCCCACGGCCCCCCATCGCAAAGGGCAGAGGCATGGCCTCAGTAAAACCATCATCTCAGTCCTTGTGCAGCAGTCATTGAAAGATGGACAGGGAGTTTGTGGGGGAGAGTTAGAAGCAGGTTTTCACCTTCAAGCTCCTCTGTCCTGCCTGTGGCACCACCTCACGTCAGAGCTTTGGAACTCAGGGGCTTCCAGGAGGCCCTGAGAGGAGCCAGTTGGGATGTTCCCGTCCCCCGATGCTGTTACTGGGGTTCCTCTTGTTGTGCCTCTGTGCTCCTCTGTGTTCCGAGAGAGGGTCTTCACTCACAGAGCCAGTTGAGGTGCAGTTCTGCAGCACAACGGAGAGATTGGGGCCACCAGGAAAGCTGGAGAGGGGCTTTGGACACGGGGTGTAGGGACAGGCCAAGGGCAATGGCTTTAACCTGCCAGAGGGGAGATTGAGATGAGCTCTGAGGCAGAAGCTCCATGATTCCATGAAAGGCTCGGGCTATTTGGGATCTGTATTTTGGGCTCAGAAACCCTTCATTCTGTGCCTTCCCCTTTAAACCAGGCTGACCTCCCAGCTCCCGTCAGTGCTGCTTTGCTGCAGTGTGGCTCCAAGTTGGTTTATGCCTCTTGATGGCTGCGGAAAGAACCCACCTTGTTCTCCTCTGCCAGGGAGCTGCGTGAGGAAGGAAGCTAAAGCAGCAGCATCTCTCTGCATCCACACGTGTGGAGCTGCTAAATCCCTGTCCCTGGAGAGCTCTGTACCCACAAACCCTTCCAAGAGGGATCTGTTTCCCCCCTGCCCGAAGGGGAAGCTGTTCTCGAGCACCCCAAGGTGGACATAACTCCACTCGCACTTACTGCTCCCTCCCCGGCGGGATGTGGGGTGCTGCGGGCTCGGGTTGGATCCCGCATCCCGGTGTGCCAGGGTCTCATTGCTGGTGTGGCAGGAGGATGGAGGGTCGATACGCCAGCACGGAGCGTATTGAGCCACGGGGCTCCCGGGCTCGATTGAGCTGTTTAATCATCTTTGGCAAAACGTACAGAGCAGCTGAAGGGATCAATAGGGAATTTATCACATTCCCGAGTAAGTGTGAGCAGGGAGAGGCCGGGGGGGGTGCAGGTGCCGTGGGATGGATGTGTGACAGCAGGAGACAGACCTGGAGCAAACATCCAGGCTTGGGGCAGCGACCATGAGTGTGACTCCCCCAAAACCCCGTCCCTGAGGCCCTGGCACTGCCTGGAACCATGGAAACATGGAGTGGTTTGGGATGAAGGTAACCACGGCACTGCCGCATCCCCGGCAGTGTTCAAGGCCAGGGAATGGGCAACAGGATCCCTGGCTACTTCCCCCTTCACGTTGCATGTTAAAAGCTGCTTGTGAATGATGTCTCTTATCGATTTACAAACAGGTTTATGCCCCTGGATAAGGGGTGATCGTGCTAATTCCATCCCTGGAGGCTCAGGAGGACAGAAGTCCTCTTCTATTACCTTAACCAGGCCTGTGGAGCAATAAGAATGTCATTCCTTGTCAAAGCTGATGGCTGCTGACACAGTGACATCCCCAGCTGGGGTGGATGGATCCCTGTGAATCCCGGGTCCTGCTGGAGTTTGACCATGGAGGGTGTGAGACAGTGGAAGGTGTCCCTGCCCATGGCAGGGGGCTGGAGCTGCAGGAGCTTTAAGGTCCCTTCATCCCAAACCATTCCATGATTCCATGACAGGAACGGAATCAGGGAACATCTCTGCCTACGTGCCCTCAGCCCCATCTCCACTCCGTGCCCTTCTGGCACTGGCTGTGGCAGGGGATGGAGGTAAGCACCACGCTGTGGGTGACGCTGTGGGTGATGCTGTGGGTGACGCTGTGCTCCCCAAGCCCTCTGCTGTCCCCTGTCACCCTCCTCTGTGCCTCTCCCCTCCTCGGAGCACCCCATCTCCCCGCTCAGCAGCGCAGCGCCGGTCCCGTCGTCCCCTCCGCATCCCGAGCTCTATTGACAGCTCTCCCCGATCCGAAGGAATTCAAGACAAATTGGGAGGAGGAGGGAGTTAATAAAATATGAAAAATCTCTGCCTGTCACTCTCCTCCAGTTCTGGCAGTGCCGTGACAGGAACATATTTCCCCAATGAGTGACCCCGCGCCGGCGCCGCAGCCAACGGGCCATTTATCAAATATGATAAGCCGGAGCCTCCTAATACGAGCAGGGAGGTGCCGGAGGAGCAGAGCCCGCGGTGCTGCCCAGGTGTCCAGCCCCAGCCCCGCACAACCGGTGGGAGGTGACAAATTGCCTCCTATTAGAGCCCTCCCGTCCCCTCTGCCGCTGCTCCGAGCGGGAGGGCAGGGAGGAGGTGGCCACGGGGAAGAGGGGTCAGGGCGGGTGGTGACAGAGCCGCCGCCACCACCCTGCTCCCTTCCATTAGGCGCCGCTGACACTGTTATTTATGAGGGTGTAATATTTTCTCGCCGAGGTTGGAATCGACCCGTTGGTTCTGTCAATGATTGCAGCAATTAGTCAAGTCGTCAAAGCCATTAACAGGGGATTAGGCCAATATTGGAGAGCCATTACGGAGAATTCCTGAGGAAGGGAAGAGCCAAACCGAGCCTCGTCCCACGTGAAGCTCTGCCTGGAGGATGTGGTCGTGGGGAGGAGACTCAGACTTCCCCCTCCTCGCGCGGTGGGGTGGGACAACGGGAAGGGGGGGAAAAGTGTCCCTAATAGAGAGAGGTGAAGTGGCCGGGCCCAGCAGTGAATGAGTGGCCTGTCTGGATCCCAGCCTGCATTGGGAATGGCAAGGGATCCCAGCCTGCATTGGAAATGACAGGGGATCCCAGGCTTCATTGGGAATGGCAAGGGATCCCAGCCTGCATTGGGAATGCCAAGGGATCCCAGCCTGCATTGGAAATGACAGGGGATCCCAGCCTGCACTGGGAATGCCAAGGGATCCCAGCTTTCACTGGGAATGCCAAGGGATCCCAGCCTGCATTGGAAATGACAGGGGATCCCAGCCTGCATTGGGAATGACAGGGGATCCCAGCTTTCACTGGGAATGCCAAGGGATCCCAGCCTGCATTGGAAATGACAGGGGATCCCAGCCTGCATTGGGAATGACAGGGGATCCCAGCTTTCACTGGGAATGGCAAGGGATCCCAGCCTGCATTGGGAATGCCAAGGGATCCCAGCCTGCATTGGGAATGGCAAGGGATCCCAGGCTTCATTGGGAATGACAGGGGATCCCAGCCTGCATTGGGAATGCCAAGGGATCCCAGCCTGCATTGGGAATGGCAAGGGATCCCAGGCTTCATTGGGAATGACAGGGGATCCCAGCCTGCATTGGGAATGCCAAGGGATCCCAGCCTGCATTGGGAATGGCAAGGGATCCCAGGCTTCATTGGGAATGACAGGGGATCCCAGCCTTCATTGGGAATGCCAAGGGATCCCAGCCTGCATTGGGAATGGCAAGGGATCCCAGCCTGCACTGGGAATGGCAAGGGATCCCAGCCTTCATTTGGAATGGCAAGGGATCCCAGCCTTCATTGGGAATGGCAAGGGATCCCAGCCTTCATTTGGAATGACAGGGGATCCCAGCTTTCATTTGGAATGCCAAGGGATCCCAGCCTTTATTGGGAATGACAGGGGATCCCAGCCTGCATTTGGAATGCCAAGGGATCCCAGCCTTCATTGGGAATGCCAAGGGATCCCAGCCTGCATTGGGAATGACAGGGGATCCCAGCCTGCATTGGGAATGCCAAGGGATCCCAGCCTGCACTGGGAATGCCAAGGGATCCCAGCCTGCACTGGGAATGACAGGGGATCCCAGCCTGCATTGGGAATGCCAAGCCTTGCCATGGGAACTCCTCTGTGCCGCCTCCTTATGGAGCCCATTTTTCTCCTGGAAGCACGTCCGGACACAGCGCTTGGCTCCTCGGGGCCCTCTGCTGCTCCATGCAGCAGGATGGAGCTTGTTTGGGCAGCGCTGAGGTGGCTGGCTCCTGGCAGTGTTCCCGATGGGATGGGAGATGGTTGCTGAGCCCCTGGGCGGGCTCGGCTGAGGATGGGATGTAATCATGGAGTCATGGAACCATGGAATCCCGGGGGAACGGACCTCAGGGATCACCTGCTCCAACCCTTCCAGGCACAGCATGACCCAGACTGGGTGCCCAGCACCCTGTGCCGTGTCTTCAACACTGAGGAGTCACCACTTCCCTGGGGAGATTAATCCAGTGGCTGCTTGTTCCCACTGGGAACAATTCCCTCTTGTGTCCAGCGGGAATCTCCCCAGGAGGAACTTGTGCCCATCACCCCTCGGCTTTCCCATGGGACTCCTTGTCCAAAGGGAGTCTCCATCTTCTCTGCAGCCCCCCTTTATCTCCTGGCACATGGGACCAGGTCTCCCTGAGCCTTCTTCAGGTGTCTCCTGAGATGCAAGAGGCAGAGATAACTCCTGAGCCCTCCCCGGCATCACTGGCTATTCCCCCATTCCCCTCCCTCCTCATCCCACCACTGCTGGATCCCAGATTCCCATCACTGCAGGTGGCACCACTGCTGTCAGACCAGGGCAGGACGATATTCCCACTCACCCATCTTCAGCTCTGGAGCTCCGGCTCATTCCAACGTTCTCCCTGCTCAACGTGCTCAGAATTCCTCATTCAGAATTAGAAGCAGATTTTCTGCTCCCCCTTTACCCAAACCCTCTGAGCTACAAAACAAGTGACACTTTTCCTTCCTTATTCCTCCTTGTTCAGCTTCAGGAAGAGCTGGAACAGGTTCATTGAGTCCAACAGCTCTGGAGCAGCAGCACTGGGCAGGGCTGGTGCTGGAGCCAAGCTCTGTGTGCCCATGGCCCGGCACACGCTGTGTATCCCATGGAGGAGGTGGAGAGGTGTTGGAGGGCTGTAAAAGAGGTTTTGGGGTATTTACATCAAAGAAGTGTTCTTGCTCTGGCAGGATATTTGGGATATGGGATAATAAAACATATATATAGAATCATGGAATGGTTTGGGATGAAGGGACCTTAAAGCTCCTCCAGCTCCAACCCCTGCCCCGGGCAGGGACACCTTCCACTAGAGCAGGTTGCTCCAAGCCCCTGTGTCCAACCTGGCCTTGAACACTGCCAGGGATGGGGCAGCCACAGCTTCTCTGGGCACCCTGTGCCAGCGCCTCAGCACCCTCACAGGGAAGAGCTTCTGCCTCAGAGCTCATCTCAATCTCCCCTCTGGCAGGTTAAAGCCATTCCCCTTGGCCTGTCCCTCCATCCCTTGTCCAAAGCCCCTCTCCAGGTTTCCTGGAGCCCCTTTAGGCACTGGAGCTGCTCTAAGGGCTCCCCAGAGCGCAGCAGAGGGGCAGGATCCCCTCCCTGACCTGCTGCTCACGCTCTGGGGGTGCCCCCAGCACACGGGGGGGTTCTGGGCTGGGAGCTCACACTGTGGGTCATGGGGAGCTTCTCCTCACCAACACCCAGTGTTGTGCTGCCCATCTGCCCCCCTCTGGGGTTTGCTGAGCTCTTTTGAACCCTGTGCTCTCACGCAGAGGGTGCTTTCCCTCCCGTGCCCTTGGTGGCTGCTGTTCTGCAGCTCACCCCGGCCCCGGCTCCACTTGCCCTCCCAGAGGACGGGCAGCGTGCCCGGTTGGGGCTGGAATGGTCCCATGTGGCCCCATGGGCAGGGGAGCTTTTGTGAAGCTCTGCTTCTCCTGGTGACCATGTTCTCTCTTCTCCACAGCAGCTCCTCCCTGCCAAGCCACTTGTTAGCAGGGACAATTCCTTTTCCTGTTCCCTGGACACCCGTGTGTGTAGCCGCGGGTTGGGCACTGTCCCTCTCTGATCCAGCTTCCCTTTGGAGCACAGCTTAGGAGCGGACACAAGGATGACCAGTACTTCCTGCTCCTGCCCCAGGCCTCAGCTCCAATCCCTGATCTCATTTATTTCCTCCTTCCACCAGGTGCCAACCCCCTGCAGAAGAACGAAATGGGACATACCCCCCTGGACTACGCTCGGGACGGGGAGGTCAAGGACCTTCTGAAAGCATCAGAGGCAAAGGTGAGCCCAGGGTTCCTTCCCCACTACCTGACCCGGGACAGTGTTAAGGAAGACCTGGAGCACCTTAGAGAGAGCTGGATAAGTCAACAACATGATGCACGAGGGGGAGAACCCCACTTCTGCAGTGTGGTGGGCACACGGATGCGTGGCCTCCACTCCCATGTTCATGTTCTTCCTTGGAAGGTCCGTGCAGAGGAGCAGAAACACTGTTCTGTAGTCCCATGGCAAAACCAGAGTAACTTCAGGGCTTGGTTTTGCTGTTTGTCTGAAATTCATGGTAAAAAGAAACAGGTCTCAGCATCCTGTGTCCTTGAGTGGGCTGGAGCACACCAGGACATAAGAGTCGTGGAGTCATGGAGTGGGGTGGGATGAAGGGACCTTAAAGCTCCTCCAGCTCCAACCCCTGCCACGGGCAGGGACACCTTCCACTAGAGCAGGTTGCTCCAAGCCCCTGTGTCCAGCCTGGCCTTGAACACTGCCAGGGATGGGATCCTGGGCAGCTTCTCCTCACCCAACACCCCAAGTCCTTCTCCTCAGGCTGCTCCATCCAGCCTCCCCCAGCCTGTGTCTGTGCTGGGATTGCCCCGACCCAGGGGCAGGACCTTGCCCTTGGCCTGGTTGAGCTCCATGAGGTTCACACAGTCCCACCTCTCAGCCTGTCCAGGTCCACGTGGATCCCATCCCTTCCCTGCAGCACAACACGTTGGGAATAAACTCCTCAGAACCTCACGAGGAGGATGTGGTGGGAATCACCCGCTGGGCGAGCGCGCTCTGGAGCCAGCCCTGGTGAAGGAACCTGCCCAAACCGCGGTGATGGGTTTAGTGCTTAACTGATAGAGGGAGGGGGGAAGGACATATATCTGTGGAATGTTCTGCTGGAGATGAGTGCTCCTGTCTGTAAACGTGGAGCGGGAGAAGGCGGCTGGTGATGGATACGGAGCTGGGGGGGACGTGCTGCTCGGGGGGCTGCAGCCGCTCCGGTATCCGCGCTCCACAGAGAGTCTTTGAGGAGGAATTGCTCATTTTAATCACTGCTGGAGAATGAATTGGCAGAACTATTATGGGCTGGGCACATCCCCTAGCTGTGATTTACATATGCTGCTGACAGAATAACAAGGAGGTTTCATATGTATGTTTAATTTATTTTGATTGCCCTTCTGCTTGCAAGAACAGGGAATTCTGTGTGTGCTGCCCTGCACCCGAGCACACTCGCCTGGTGCTGGGGCCTCGGGACCTGCCTCAAGCTGCAGGACACCCTGCTCAGGTTCAGCTGTCCTGTTCTGCATCCAGGGCCAAAAGGAAAGGAGCAGCACCCAGAACTAGTGTCTTCCCTATGTAAGCAGGAGGGAAGCAGCTCCAGTGCTCATCTTGCCACTGAGCTCCTCCTTGTGTGTACCAGGCCTGGTCAGATCCATCTCTCCCATCTCCAGCAGGATACTGAGGAGTGTTTCAGCCAAGATGAGCCACAGTTTCCCTTTTCCCAGCTCTCTCTGTGCAGGCAGCAGCGTGAGAACCTCCAAACCTGGAGCTTGTGTCTGCTTCATCATCCCAAACCACCCTTGATGGACCTTCTAGAGAAAGCAGGCCCTTAGAGCAGCTCCAGTGCCTAAAGGGGCTCCAGGGAACCTGGAGAGGGGCTTTGGCCAAGGGCCTGTAGGGACAGGCCAAGGGGAATGGCTTTAACCTGCCAGAGGGGAGATTGAGATGAGCTCCGAGGCAGAAGCTCTTCCCTGTGAGGGTGCTGAGGCGCTGGCACAGACTTTTCCCAGAGAAGCTGTGGCTGCCCCATCCCTGGCAGTGTTCAAGGCCAGGTTGGACACAGGGGCTTGGAGCAACCTGCTCTAGTGGAAGGTGTCCCTGCCCGTGGCAGGGGTTGGAGCTGAAGGAGCTTTAAGGTCCCTTTGTCCCAAACCATCCCATGATCCTATGGACACCAACACCCAGCAGTGGCTCAAGGAGCTGCTTTTCCCCCCAGAACATCCTCAGGTTGTTGGTTTTATGAGGAAACGCCTCTTTGGGGTGTGTGGTTGCTCTCTCTCTTAACACAGAGCATCTGCAGAGCTGGGGCAGAGCAGCCCTGCAGCAGCAGCTGGGAACAAGAGTTACCCCAAGGTGCTCTTTGCCCTTCACACAGAGCAACCACCTCCATGTCTCCACTGCCTCCTGTAGCTTAGTTCATGTCCCTGACGTGTTCTGCAGCCAGCCAGAACCTTATCATGGAATCATGGACTGGTTTGGGCTGAAGGGACCTTAAAGCTCCTCCAGCTCCAACCCCTGCCCCAGGCAGGGACACCTTCCACTAGAGCAGGTTGCTCCAAGCCCCTGTGTCCAACCTGGCCTTGAACACTGCCAGGGATGGGGCAGCCACAGCTTCTCTGGGCACCCTGTGCCAGCTCCTTTCTCCGGGTGCTGGTTTCTCACCTCCAGCCCCAAGGACTGAAGTCAAACACACTCCTTGTGGCTGCAGGCGCCAGCCCCGGGTCAGATGTGCTGCTCCAGCTGCCCTTTGTATCAGGATGACAGGATGAGGTGGGAGAGGCTGGAAGCAGGAGGATGGAGCAGGAATGGAGCAGAAAAGGGTGGAAGCTTGTGTCGAGTCCAGGCTCAGCAAGGTTTTGCTGCAGGTTGAGCCCAGACTGACCTAAACCAGGGTTTTCTCTGGGTTTGTGTCACCCCAATGTCCCCCGCTCAGTGTGGGACGTGGTGGCTGCTGAGGACACTGTGACCTGCTGGCACCAGCGCTCCATCGAGGAGATGGCACATGGGATCTCCAGAGCACCTCCGGAGCAGGAAGGCTGGGACAGCGTGGAAGAAGCACCCTCACTGCTGCAGTGTTCCTGTCAGAGGGAATTCCTTCCTGCCCAGGTGGTGGTTGTCCAAGGAGGGAGGGGGAAGGCTCTTCCCACCTCTCCATCAACACCCATGGATCACTGGTAGCAAACAGCCCAGATCCCATCAGCTGCACCTTGAGACAGGCAGAGGAGGAGGGAGGAAGGAAAGATTTGTTGGGATATATGGAAAGACACAGATGGTGGGAAGAGCAGAGCACTGAGCCTCGGGGTGTGCAGCTCCATAGGAGTGAGCAGTGAGCAGAGAAACCCAGCAGGGTGCTGGGGACCATCACCAAGGGCATCACCACAGGGATAAAGGGGTCATTGTCCCACTGTGCTCGGCGCTGGTCAGGCCACCCCTGGAATATGGGCTCAGTTTGGGTCCTGCTGCACAGAAAAGCTGTGGATGGGCTGGAGAGGGGCCAGAGAAGGGCCACAAAGATGGTCCAAGGGCTGGGCAGCGTGTGAGGAAAGGCTGAGAGAGCTGGGACTGTTCAGCTGGAGAAGGGAAGGCTCCGGGAGACCTGGTCCCATGTGCCAGGAGTTAAAGGGGGGCTGCAGAGAAGATGGAGACTCCCTTTGGACAAGGAGTCCCACGGGAAAG
The DNA here is from genome assembly GCF_004027225.2 of Strigops habroptila. Taxonomy (NCBI): domain Eukaryota; kingdom Metazoa; phylum Chordata; class Aves; order Psittaciformes; family Psittacidae; genus Strigops; species Strigops habroptila. The sequence continues at coordinate 122,364,824 of NC_044278.2, forward strand.
CCGAGGGCTGATGGGCACAAGTTCCTCCTGGGGAGATTCCCACTGGACACAAGAGGGAATTGTTTCCCAATGAGAACAACCACCATTGGAATAATGTCCCCAGGGAAGTGGTGACTCCCGAGCGTTGGGCACTGTTAAGATTGGGCTGCACAGGGTGCTGGGCATCCAGCCTAGGTCATGCTGTGCCTGGAAAGGTTGGAGCAGATGATCCTTGAGGTCCCTTCAGCTTGGGATTCCAGGATCCCATGACTATCTTCAGTCCATAACCAAGTCCGGCTTGGCAAACATCCCCCATCCCGCTGGGAAACGGTCTGGGTGGGAGCAGTATGTCAATCCCTGGCTCTCAGAGGTCCCTGTCTCCCACTAAAGAGCTTTTCCCAGTGTTTCCTCCATGCTGGTGAGGGTCCTTCTCCAAAGCAGCATCTCTACTTCCCTGGCATTCCCACCAGGACACAGCCGTGCTCCTCCATCCCTGCGGGAGGAGCTTGGAGGCTGAATGGGAGATGTGTGGAGGGTGGGAAAACAAATCCAAGTGGAATAGCCAAGGCTTTATACTTCCAGATGAGCTTAGAACAGGTTGGGAGCTCCTTAGGATGAGCTGTGGCTGCTTCCCAGTGCCGGGAGTGGAATTCCGCCTGTCCGGGGAGGGAAAAGCTCCGTGCACCCACCCAGTGCTCATGTTGTTGCTTGGAACAGCCTCTGATCCCAACGTTTTCCTCCCTGCCCCAGTTCCAGGAGGAGCAGCGCAGGAGGGAGGTGGAGGAACGCCGGAGGTTCCCGCTGGAGCAGCGGCTCAAGGAGCACATCATCGGGCAAGAGAGCGCCATTGCCACGGTGGGAGCAGGTAGGACCCTGCTCAGCCATCCCACATCCCTGCTCCATCCACATCCCACATCCCAAAGCCCCTCTTCGGGTTTCCTGTAGTGAGGAATTGGTGCTGGAGCCATCCCAGTGCGCAGCAGGGTTTGAGGAGCAGGCAGTGCTTCCATCGGAGCAGCGGTGGAGCTGAGCTTAAAACCAGAGCAGCTTTTAGGCACATGGGCCCCAACAGAAGCCACAGACATCAGATGAGCACTGACAGTTGCTCGGAGCTTAACTTCATTATGGTAATCACTGAGACAAAAGGGTGCTGGGCACCTGCAGAGCGGAGCAGGATGGTGGCCGGCTCGGTTAGCCCAGGACGTGCTGTTACCTCCCCCTGCAAACCTGCCTGTGCTCCTACCCCCGTGCCTGTGGCAGCGGATCCCCTGCAAGGGGTGAACCCAGGGCAGGGCGCTGGGAGCACCCTGAGCTCCAGGACAGCCGCTGTCCCCCCGGGGAGCTCCGAGCTCTGTGCCTCACTGGAGGCACCAGCCAGGCTCCATCCACTGCGCACCGTGGGGTGCCCGGCCCCGCCAGGGAAAGGAAGGAGAAGAGGGGCCCTGGTTGGTCATTGAAGGTGCTTTTCCTTGGGGCAGCCCCTCAGAACTCGGGATAGACCAAGGGGAATGGCTTTAACCTGCCAGAGGGGAGATTGAGATGAGCTCTGAGGCAGAAGCTCTTCCCTGTGAGGGTGCTGAGGCGCTGGCACAGACTTTTCCCAGAGAAGCTGTGGCTGCCCCATCCCTGGCAGTGTTCAAGGCCAGGTTGGACACAGGGGCTTGGAGCAACCTGCTCTAGTGGAAGGTGTCCCTGCCTGTGGCAGGGGGTTGGAGCTGGAGGAGCTTTAAGGTCCCTTCAATCCAAACCATTCCATGGCTCTATGAAACCAAAGCTGCCGCGATGGGCTGGGGTCGGTTCGCAAAGCCTCTGCATCCTGGTAGAATTCCTTGACCCATCCCAGCATCCCAACAACGCCTGGAAGCAGGACAATGAGGACAGGCCGGGTTGAGATGGGGCAGGAGTGCCCTGGCAGCAGCGCCGTGGCGGTGGAGGTAACAAAGAGGAGCCGTGGGTGATGTGGGGCGGGCAGGAGCGGCGCAGCCCCACACGCAGCCCCACACGCAGCGGGCCCGGTGCTGCTGCGGCGCCTGGGGGCAGGAGCCGGGCTAACCCCGAGCTGTGATTGATGGTGCTGCTGCTCCTGACACAGGTGGTGCTGCTGCCCATTAGAGCAGCTGCCTTTATGGAGGTTTCTCTTATTGAATTAGAGGGAATGTGCTGGATCCCCCCCCCGCAGCCTCGGGATATCAGAGCCAAAGGTAGCGGGAGAGGCTCCGGCCCCTCCTCCCCTCCTCCTTCTGCCCCCTTCCTGTTGTGTTCTCTCAGGAAGAGGGAATTTGGAGACGGGAATTTTCCTTCCAGCCCCTTTCCTGTCTGTTTTTGGGGTGATTGCGTTCATTCCCAGCTGGATTTGCTCCCACTTTGTGGCCTCCTGGTCCTGTTTGTCAGCTCGGACGCTTCCCAAACTCCACATCCCGGGATTAGCCGAGCCTGCTGAGCTGTTTAATGTATAACCCTGCCCTTAATTGAATAATCTGATTTAATCCATCACTCGCTGCATGATCCAAACGCTCTCCAGAGGGGCTCAGATGGGAATACAAAGGGAACGTGTGCTCTGGGGTTTGTGTGGAGGGCCGGGGCACTGGGGATGCTTGCACGGAGCTGGTGCTTGGCATCGCTGCCACGGAGGGGAGAAACCCTTCCCATGGGATACAGGTGACCCTGCTGCTCTCTTTCCAGCCCCGGGAAGCAGGATAGAGCTCGGCGGGGCTGTGGGGAGGTGGGTGATGATTCCCTGAGTGGAATCCACAGGGGCAGGAGAGCTGGAGGAGCTTTAAGGTCCCTTCATCCCAAACCATTCCATGATTCTATATATATGTTTTGTGACCCCATATCCTAAATATCCTGCCAGAGCAAGTGCACCTCTTAGAAGTAAGTCCCCATAAACCTCTTGTATAGCTCCATACACCTCCTCCATGGGATACCCAGCGTGTGCCGGGCCATGGGCACACAGAGCTTGGCTCCAGCACCAGCCCTGCCCAGTGCTGCTGCTCCAGAGCTGTTGGACTCAATGAACCTGTTCCAGCTCTTCCTGAAGCTGAACAAGGAGGAATAAGGAAGGAAAAGTGTCACTTGTTTTGTAGCTCAGAGGGTTTGGGTAAAGGGGGAGCAGAAAATCTGCTTCTAATTCTGCATGAGGAATCCTGAGCACGTTGAGCAGGGAGAACGTTGGAATGAGCCGGAGCTCCAGAGCTGAAGGAAAACGGGGGAGTGGGAATATCATCCCAGGATCACAGGCACTGGAGCTGCTCTAAGGGCTCCCCTTCAGGAGCCTTCTCTTCTCCAGGCTGCCCCAGCCCAGCTCTCTCAGCCTGGCTCCAGAGCAGAGCTGCTCCAGCCCTCGCAGCAGCTCCGGGGCCTCCTCTGGCCTCGCTCCCTTGTCACAAGGAAGGTCGGATCCTTCCTGACTCCTGCATTTCCCTGTGCAGCGCTTCTTCCACCAGGGTCAGGTCGGGAACAGCTTTGCTGTAGTTTGAGGTTCATGTTCCACATCCCAGCGCCACCAGCAGTGGGCTGGATGAGTGCCTTTGGGATGCAATCACCTCTGGACCATGGCTGCTGATCCCGGATGGAGACCACAGTAGGTGCAGACCTGGAGTGCTCACCCCACGTACCCCGACCCGGGCGGTTTGAGCAGCTCCGCTGAATGAATTGATTTGATAAATGGACATTTATTACGCTCACAAATTGGCTGAAACCAATTTTGGTCACATCAAGGCCTGAGAACTGCGAGGGTATTGATTTGTGTAAAGTAATACAGTGAATTTATCAGTTCAATAGTGAGCTGAAGGGCCTCTCGGAGACCCCGCGCCGCGCTCGCGCCGTTACTGATGGGCAAAATCAAGTGAGAGCACCACAGCAACACTGGAAATGGCTCCAGAGAAGAAGGCCCCGGCGTCATCATCAACCTCCTCGCTCGGACGTTGGGGCTCAGGTGCCTTAACGAGGTTTCAGCAGAGCACACTGACCTCCCTCCTGCCTTTAGCAGCTATTTCTGCCACCCCTGAAGTTCCAGCGGGAAGGGGACGGCTTTCCAAGAGGCACAACGTGGGTTTCTGGCATGGCCACCAGCAGCGTGGCCAGAGGGAGCTTTGTGGGTGCAGAGCCCCAGGAGAGGAGCCCCACGGGCTTTCCAAGCTGAGGTTTTCCTCCTTCGCACCAGCACAATGTCCTGCTGCAGCCTTGGGACCGCAGCTCTGCTGCTCCTCATGAAGCTGGTGGCCAACCCACAAGAGCCTCCATGGCTGGAGCTGCCGGAGCTGGGGGCTTGGTGGCCCCTTTCTGATGGCAACCAGGACCTCAAGAGCGTTTGGGGCTGGAATATCTCATCGGTTTGAGGCTCCTGGCAGCAAAGCTTTTCCATCTCATCACACCATTGATCGTCGTAATGCCCAACCCCTTCCAGCCGGGATCGCAGCACTAACTCCATGGTAGTTGTGTTTTATGGGATGCTTTATATCCCTGGAGTTGTGATGAGCAAGATGAGTGTCTATCCATAAAATCTGGGATGCTGCTGGAGAGGGGAGTGAAAAGAGACAACACTTAACACTTAACCTGGCTGCCTGCAGCCCATTGAACGTGCTGACCCTGCCCGTGGTCACTCCATGCCCTGGAGCAGAACTTTATTACCTTTATTAGCTGAGATGCTGCAGACACTGTCAGTGGTCCTGTTATTCCCCATCAATCCTGTAGGAAATATATCCACCCGCGTGGCTGACCTCAGCTTTGCTGCCATGAGGGGCAGGGCTGGAGCACAAGCCGTGGTGGGATGCTCTGGGAGGTGTGCAGGGAATGCTGGAGCAGGTCACACAGACCCCCCTGCACCCCCGTGCCATGGGCAGCTCCTCCTCTTGCTCCTCCTGTGGTGGTTCCTCGGGGGAGTGAGGGGGATGCTGCCCGTGATTTCCTGGGATCCGGGAATCCCCGGGGAAGGGACCTCAAGGATCACCTGCTCCAACCTTTCCAGGCACAGCATGACCTAGGCTGGGTGCCCAGCACCCTGTGCAGCCCAACCTTAACAGTGCCCAACGCTGGGGAGTCACCACTTCCCTGGGGAGATTATTCCAATGGTGGTTGTTCTCATTGGGAAACAATTCCCTCTTGTGTCCAGTGGGAATCTCCCCAGGAGGAACTTGTGCCCATCAGCCCTCGGCTTTCCCATGGGACTCCTTGTCCAAAGGGAGTCTCCATCTTCTCTGCAGCCCCCCTTTAACTGCTGGCACATGGGACCAGGTCTCCCTGAGCCTTCCCTTCTCCAGCTGAACAGCCCCAGCTCTCTCAGCCTTCCCTCACACGCTGCCCAGCCCTTGGAGCATCTTTGTGGCCCTTCTCTGGGCCCTCTCCAGCCCATCCACAGCTTTTCTGTGCAGCAGGACCCAAACTGAGCCCATATTCCAGGGGTGGCCTGACCAGCGCCGAGCACAGTGGGACAATGACCCCTTTATCCCTGTGGTGATGCCCTTGTTGATGGTCCCCAGCACCCTGTTGGGTTTCTCTGCTCACTGCTCACTGCTCACTCCTATGGAGCTGGTGTTCCCCAGGTCCCTTTCCCAGAGCTGCTCCATAGGGCAGATCCCAGCCTGGGCAGCTCCGGGATTGGGTTTTCCCAGGAGCCAGACCTGACACTTGTCCTTGTTGGACTCCATAAGGTTAGAACCATGGAATCATGGAATGAGTTGGGATGAAGAGACCTTAAAGCTCCACCAGTTCCAGCCCCTGCCCACGGGCAGGGACACCTTCCACCTTCCAAGCCCCATCCAAGCTGCCCTTGAGGTTCTCATCCCCCTCTCCAGCCCCTCCAGCCCATCCCACAGGGTGACTCCCCCTTCCCAAGTGTCCCCTTCCCCGCTCACTCCGGTGTCATCAGCACCCTCCATCAGGGAACACTTGATCCCTCCTCCACGTCACTTGTGAAGCCATTGAACAGCGCTGGGCCCAGTATGGATCCCTGGGACCCTGCTGGTGCCACTGGTCCCAGTTTGGGGAGGAGATGTTCACCACCACATAGATAAGGGCACAAAGCCCCGTCCCTGGGCGCTGCTGGAGCTGGTCCATGGGGCCGAGCTGACCCCCCCCGGCAGGGTAAGGCAGAGCCTGGCTCTAAGCCCAGCCTGATTAAGCCTTGACGGGAGTCAGGACTTATTACTGTGGCCAAGGGATGGGTAATGCATCTTGATTGTGGCCAGGCACAAAATGTCATGTCCTCATTGTGCTGGGACTCGTGTTCCCACTGAATTCCCACTCCCTGCACTCCATCCTGTTCCGTTGGGTGGATGTGCCTTGGATTTTGGGGTTAAACTGGGCTTTTTTGGCGCTTTTAGGCTGACCCCTGCATCACAGGGTGATGCAAACCTCACTTTCAGCCTGAGCCAGCACCACCTTGCAGGGATTCTTCCCATCTTCTCCCCAGCCTCCACAGGGATTCGGGATCCAGCCACACTCCTGCTGCTGTGCTGAATCATGCTCATTACAAAACCCATCCTGCCTCATTCCCAGCTTGAATCCTCTCATCCAGCCCCTGGAGCAGGTTCCTTTGGCTCCGGGATGAGCGGGTTCTCTGCTTTATGTGGGGACGCTTCATGCCTGTGGTCAAGTCAATGACCTGGGCAGTGACCTCCCGTTGGGAGCCTCAGGAGATGGATTTTCCCTTCACGTCTCCCGGCTCACTTGAGGCTTTGCACTTGGTTTCCTGGATCCTGCTGGATCCGTCAGCTGCCGCCCCACTGGGTCTCCTCAGATGCAGACCCAGGCTCGGAGGAGCTCGGCTGCATCCAGGAGCAAGAGGAGCAGCTCCAGGGCAAAGCCACGTGAGGCTCCTCAGGGCGGCTGCAGCTCCGGTGCTGGGATGTCTCAATGGTTTGGGTCGAAGGGACCTTAAAGCTCCTCCAGCTCCAACCCCTGCCCCGGGCAGGGACACCTTCCACTGGAGCAGGTTGCTCCAAGCCCCTGTGTCCAACCTGGCCTTGAACACTGCCAGGGATGGGGCAGCCACAGCTTCTCTGGGAAAAGTCTGTGCCAGCGCCTCAGCACCCTCACAGGGAAGAGCTTCTGCCTCAGAGCTCATCTCAGTCTCCCCTCTGGCAGGTTAAAGCCATTCCCCTTGGCCTGTCCCTCCATCCCTTGTCCAAAGCCCCTCTCCAGGTTTCCTGGAGCCCCTTTAGGCACTGGAGCTGCTCTAAGGTCTCCCCTTCAGGAGCCTTCTCTTCTCCAGGCTGCCCCAGCCCAGCTCTCTCAGCCTGGCTCCAGAGCAGAGCTGGATCCCGTTGGATATTGCCATCCGGACAGGCACAGAGAGTCTCCTTTCCCAGCCCTTCCAGCCTTGCCCCACTCCTTCAATCCCCTCCCTCCTCCCATTCCCACTCAAGGAATAACACACAAACCTCGGCCCCACTGGTGTGGTGCAGCGTGGCTGCGCCGGTGCCGCTCCATCCTCCCTCCATCCCTCCATCCTCCCTCCATCCCTCCATCCTCCCTCCATCCCTCCATCCCTCCCTCCATCCTCCCTCCATCCTCTCTCCATCCCTCCCTCCATCCCTCCATCCTCCCTCCATCCCTCCCTCCATCCCTCCCTCCATCCCTCCCTCCATCCCTCCATCCCTCCACCCTCCCTCCATCCCTCCACCCTCCCTCCATCCCTCCACCCTCCCTCCACCCTCCATCCCTCCATCCCTCCCTCCATCCCTCCATCCCTCGCTCTCCCCCCTCCCTCCCGTCTCCCTGGCAACACTGAGTGCACATCCTGGAAAACTTTATCCGAGATCTGCTCTGGGCAGCTTTCCCAATCCATGCTAACCTGATTAGGTGTCTCTGGGGCCGTGCCTGCCTAATCGAATTAGATGGCACTAATGGCAGCGAGGACTTTGAGTGGGGAGAGAGCAGGAAAACAGAGTGTGTACTTAGTGATAATTATCCCTGCTTCTGTGGCATTGATTTATTTGCCTTTTCCCCCCTTCCCTCCCTCCCCTTCCTCCTTTTTGTTGTTCCCATTGTCTTTAAACACAGCCATTCGGAGGAAGGAGAACGGCTGGTACGACGAGGAGCACCCGCTCGTCTTTCTGTTCCTGGGATCCTCTGGAATAGGTAAGGATTGGGGTGTGCCAGAGGGATGGAGGGGCTGGGGCTGCTCCTCAGCCCCTTCGCTCTTTGCTTCACACAAAGCTCTCATAAAACACCAGTTGAAGTGTTGCATCCCTGCAACTAGTCCCTGATCCCGCAGGATAACCCCCAGCAGGTCCCATCCGGGGCACAAGCAGCTTCACGCTGAGTTATCCCATCCCAAAAGGAGCAGTTTTCCCAAGAAAAGGGTTGGTTTAAGCCTCTGTGGGTGAGGTGAGAGCAGAAAGCTGCTGCTGGCAGCTCCAGCCTCTGCTGTCTCACTCCTGCGGACAAGGGAGGCTTTGGAATGATGGGATTTTATTGACTCCCATAATATTTGTCCTCAAGCACAATAAAAGGCAACACAACACTTGATGCTTTCATGGAATGGCCAAAATGACTTTTAGTCATGGAACAGAACAGCCAAAGCAGCTTTAAAGTGGCCAAAGTGACACCTGCAGTAACGCCTGTGCTCCTCCTGCATCCGCTGCATCCCTGAGCCCCGGGAAGGGCTGGTGCTGGAGGGGACAGGGCAGGGACACACACCGGGATCTATGGGTCACTGCCTGGCTCGGTGTTAACTCAACAGGAGTTGGATAAAGCCATATAAAACCAGTAAGAAATGGCTTTGAGACTTCGTTGCACTCCCTGTAGAGGCTCAATGATGTGAGTTGCAGCTCTTCAGCTCCTGTGCGTACCCATGGAGGGGTTTTCCCACTTCTTTTGCTCCCATAAAAAGAAATATTGAAACAAGAAAGCACCAAGAAACTGTGGCTGCCCCATCCCTGGCAGTGCTCAAGGCCAGGTTGGACACAGGGGCTTGGAGCAACCTGCTCTAGTGGAAGGTGTCCCTGCCCGGGGCAGGGGTTGGAGCTGGAGGAGCTTTAAGGTCCCTTCAACCCAAACCACTGTATGACTGTACATTGAGGATCCATCCATATTCGTGTGTGTACCTACACTGTGTGTAGGTGCACGTCTGGAGCTGTGTGCTCACACGTGGGGACCTACAACCCAGCAGCAGCCAAGGCTGACAAAGCCTGAACTGCACCATGATGCTGCGTTTTGGCTCAGTTCCCATGTTTGCAGCATTTCTGTGGTGATCTCATTCCGTGATCCTGCAGATCCAACCACCAAACCCATCGGCACCAGAGAGCTGCGGCTGCAGGGATGTGTAATACTGCAGTGAATCTGGGAGTCAGGGGATGGGGTGGGATGGAGGGACCTCAAAGCTCCTCCAGCTCCAACCCCTGCCACGGGCAGGGACACCTTCCACTAGAGCAGGTTGCTCCAAGCCCCTGTGTCCAACCTGGCCTTGAACACTGCCAGGGATGGGGCAGCCACAGCTTCTCTGGGAAAAGTCTGTGCCAGCGCCTCAGCACCCTCACAGGGAAGAGCTTCTGCCTCAGAGCTCATCTCAATCTCCCCTCTGGCAGGTTAAAGCCATTCCCCTTGGCCTGTCCCTCCATCCCTTGTCCAAAGCCCCTCTCCAGGTTTCCTGGAGCCCCTTTAGGCACTGGAGCTGCTCTAAGGTGTCCCCTTCAGGAGCCTTCTCTTCTCCAGGCTGCCCCAGCCCAGCTCTCTCAGCCTGGCTCCAGAGCAGAGCTGCTCCAGCCCTCGCAGCAGCTCCGGGGCCTCCTCTGGCCTCGCTCCAGCAGCTCCACGTCCCCCTTGTGCTGTTCCCCAGAGCTGGACACAATATGAACCCAATAAACCCATCAGTGGTGCAGCAAGAAGGGATTTCTGGGCACATCCATGGGCTTTTCCAACAGATCCTGTGTGTTGAATGAAGTTTTCCCTTCACTGGACACATTGGGAGGTCGGGATCTGATCTAACCCCATCTTGAGTGTGTTTGCATGTACTGGTGATGGTGGTGCCAGCCCTGGCGTTGGCACAGCTGACGGACAAACCTGGTCTGACACGAGTCTTTTCTCCTTTGCAACAGGTAAAACGGAGCTGGCCAAGCAGACAGCCAAGTACATCCATAAGGATGTCAAAAAGGTAACACTCTTCCCTTTACTGATTCATGGAATCATCATGGAATGCTTGGAAGGGACTCTAAAGCTCATCGAGTTCCATCCTCCCTGGTGGTGGTGGCTTCCCAGGGGGTAGCTCAGGGATGTGTGAGGTTTGAAGGCACCAAGTGTTTCAAGCTGGGCACTCCTGCTCACGTTTAAACCTCGAGGTTGAGGCTTTGGGAGGTGCCCAGCTCTGCCCATGGAGGTTTGGGGAAGGTTGGAGCAGGGAGAAGCCCCCTGAAGCTCTCCCCAGCATCCTCCAGCAGAGAGTGGCCGCAGGATGAGGTGGGAGCTGCAGAGAGATCGGAACAGCGCTATGGAGATGCCTGTTCTGGTTTCTGTTCCTCATCCTCCCCCAATGGCCCTCCTGAAGCAGTAAATCCCAGCTCCTGGGCTTCAGGCACCTTCATTCCCAGCTCCTGGAACTGGTCAGTGCCTGGACAAACAGCACGTGGAGAAATGAGTTCAGTGCTGAATGTGTGTTAACTTAGAATCGTGGAGTCATGGAATGGGTTGGGATGAAGGGAGCTTAAAGCTCCTCCAGTCCCAACCCCTGCCCCGGGCAGGGACACCTTCCACTAGAGCAGGTTGCTCCAAGCCCCTGTGTCCAACCTGGCCTTGAACACTGCCAGGGATGGGGCAGCCACAGCTTCTCTGGGAAAAGTCTGTGCCAGCGCCTCAGCACCCTCACAGGGAAGAGCTTCTGCCTCAGAGCTCATCTCAATCCTCACAACAGCCCTGGGTGTTCAGGGGTGGATGTGGCCACTCCGGCACCATCAGCCCTTGAGAACCTCAGATCCATGTGTTGGTCCATGCAGGCACCAGCCTGGTTCTGGAGGAACCTTCTAACTGTGATGAAACCTGGAGCGGTTCATGAACCACCACATTAAGTGTTTCCCTCTCTTGCAGGGCTTCATCAGACTGGACATGTCGGAGTTCCAGGAGAGGCACGAGGTCAGTGAATGGGTGCTCTCTGCTCCCAGGGTGCCACCACCTCCCTGCTGCTACCCAAGAGCCCCTGTCCGAGCCTGGCAGTGCCAGCCAGGACCTTCCTGCGTGACCTCCATGTCCTGCAGGAAGCGGCTGGCTTGGCGAGCAGAGGGGGTGCACGACAGGGCGGCCGGTTGTGCCAGGTTTCACATTCCCAAGATGGGAAATGCTAGGAAATGAGGAACAGAGAGCAAGGAGAAGGGAAAGCTTTAGCACTGTGTGGCTGTGCAGCGCAGAGCCTTGGGGAAGAGCAGCTGGACAGGGAATGGGAGAACCCAGCAGAGGAGAGGACAGTGGTGCAGAGCCCCCCCCCCCGTCACACCTCCCACCCCATGCTGGTGCTGCAGGAGAGGGGGGATCTCACCAGGGTCACCCCAGAGCTGGTGGGGGCACAAATCCCTTTGGATTTGGACTCCTCTTTGAGATGGGTCATAATCAGAGAGTCACGGAATGGTTTGGGATGAAGGGACCTTAAAGCTCCTCCAGTTCCTTGGCCAGGGACACCTTCCACTAGAGCAGGTTGCTCCAAGCCCTCTTGGAGCACCTCCGTGGCCTCCTCTGGACTCACTCCAACAGCTCCGGGTCTTTCCTGTCCAAGTTTTGCTGTACAAGCCCCATCAAGGCCAGGTTGGATGGGGCTTGGATGGCTTTTCATCTGCCCATGGCAGCTCCTGCGGATTCTGCAGGTTAAAGCTCTGGGCCAGGTCATTGCTCGGTGGCCACCAACCTGCATTTTACCCTTACCAAGCTGATTTGGAGGGACCTGGGCAGTGATGGGGGGCACAAAGAACATAGAACGTGGTTTCTCTGCAGCAAAGACTGCTGAGCTCCCAAGAGGGCTTCACTCCTGGCTCCCATGGATCACCTTCACGTGTCCTGCCCCTTCTTCCCAGGTTGCCAAGTTCATCGGCTCTCCCCCGGGCTACGTGGGCCATGAGGAGGGTGGGCAGCTCACCAAGAAGCTGAGGCAGTGCCCAAACGCCGTGGTGCTCTTCGATGAGGTGGACAAAGCCCACCCAGACGTCCTCACCATCATGCTGCAGCTCTTTGATGAGGTAAATCCACATTGCAGGGCCATGGGGAAGGGAAGAGGGATGCAGAAGATGTGCTGGAATGCTCCAGATCAGTGGTCCCTTCCAAACACTGTCACCCAGCCAGGGAACAGGCTGGTGCTGAGGTCTCCTGGTGGAATAAACGTCTCCTTTAGGCAAAGGAAAAGCCAGTGGGAGGGTTGGAAACGTGAGGATGAAGGCTGGGAATCGGAGTGACGCAGAATCATGGAATGGGTTGAGTTGAAGGGACCTTAAAGCTCCTCCAGCTCCAACCCCTGCCCCGGGCAGGGACACCTTCCACTAGAGCAGGTTGCTCCAAGCCCCTGTGTCCAACCTGGCCCTGAAGCCGGGGCTGGCTCCCAGTGAGCCAGGTCCAACCAACCCTGCAGGAACAACCGGGATATGGCTGTAACGGAGCAACCTGGGTTATCCCATGGGAGCACCCAGCAAAGCCAGCCCCCAGTGGTGATGGCAGCCACAGCAGCCCGCTGTGGTGGCCCCAACCCTCCTCCTCCTCCTCCCTGCCAGGGGCCTGTGTCCCTGGATTCATAGAGTGCAGAAGAGGGAGCAGAAGAAGGCCTCAGAAGTGAGGACCTCCCCAGGCAGTTTGTTTCCTCGCCGCGTCTCCAGCAGCTGATCTCCAGCACAATGACACAAATCCTTGTTGGGTGCTTGAGATTAACATTTGGGTTATTGCCCTGTCAAGTGCGTGGTTCAGGAATTGATTTCCCATTGAGCTGCTGCTCCCGTGATCTATGCAAGGAAAAATGGAGTTATTAATCCTTCAAAGAAACACAACAGCCCTGTAAAAGCCTTGCAGCGCGTTGCTGGGGAGCGCTGCTGCCTCTCAGCACCACCAGCACCCTGGCAGTAAAGCTGCTGCGCAACAGGCAGAGCCCGAGCACAAGGTGCAGAGCAGGGGGCTGCGACTGGGTGACCTTCAAGGTCCCTTCCCACCCAACCCAGGCTGGGATACTGGGGTGCCTCCTGGTGCTTTCAGACAACCACAGTGCTCCCCCCAGGCAGCCCCATGGGGAGCTTTGGACCGACCCATCTGGAATGCTTTGGTGACCATCTGGGCTGTGTTCCCATAGGAGGCTGAGCTATGGGTGCCCATCAGCACACCCACCCCATGAGGCACTTCCCAGAGCTTCCATCGAGGGTGTTCTGGATGGGGATGGCTGGGACCACGCACAGGGCAGGTTACTGCTTCCCTTCTGCTCGAATCCAGGGGTGTAATGAGCCCTTAGAGCAGCTCCAGGGCCTAAAGGGGCTCCAGGAAACCTGGAGAGGGGCTTTGGACAAGGGATGGAGGGACAGGCCAAGGGGAATGGCTTTAACCTGCCAGAGGGGAGACTGAGATGAGCTCTGAGGCAGAAGCTCTTCCCTGTGAGGGTGCTGAGGCGCTGGCACAGACTTTTCCCAGAGAAGCTGTGGCTGCCCCATCCCTGGCAGTGTTCAAGGCCAGGTTGGACACAGGGGCTTGGAGCAACCTGCTCTAGTGGAAGGTGTCCCTGCCCGGGGCAGGGGTTGGAGCTGGAGGAGCTTTAAGCTCCCTCCATCCCAAACCATTCCCTGATGTGCATAAATCCACTTTGGGGAGACACGGGACCCGTGTCCTTCTGCCCCATGTTTTGGCCGCATCCTGCGGCTCCTGCTCACACCGAGGTGTGCGCCCGGTGCTGTTGCAGGGCAGGCTGACGGACGGGAAGGGGAAGACCATTGACTGCAAAGATGCCATCTTCATCATGACCTCCAACGTGGCCAGCGACGAGATCGCCCAGCACGCCCTGCAGCTGCGCCAGGAGGCCCTGGAGATGAGCAAGAACAGGATCGCAGAAAACCTCGGTATGGGTCTACCAATGGTGCTGAGAGCCCCACTCCCCATCCCCAGCACGGCCCCTCTGTGGTACCCCCACTTCATGCTTGACCTCTTCTGAAGCCCTCGTGTGAGATCACATCTTTGGTGATGGCGTTGTCCCACCCCACAGCCTTCCTCATCCTCTGCTCTCTGCCCTTTAGCCCCTCACCCTTCAGCTCCTCACCCTTCAGCTCCTCACCCTTTAGCTCCTCACTCTTCAGCTCCTCATCCTTTAGTTCCTCACCCTTCAGCTCCTCACCTTCAGCTCCTCACCCTGCAGCCCCTCATCCTTTAGCTCCTCATCCTTTAGCTCCTCATCCTTTAGCTCCTCACCCTTTAGCTCCTCACCCTTCAGCTCCTCACCCTTTAGCTCCTCACCCTTTAGCTCCTCACCTTTAGCTCCTCACCTTTAGCTCCTCACCCTTCAGCTCCTCACCCTTTAGCTCCTCACCTTTAGCTCCTCATCCTTTAGCTCCTCACCCTTCAGCTCCTCACCCTTCAGCTCCTGACCCTTTCCATTCTTGCAGAACCCTTCCAAACACTTCCTAGACCAGACTAGTGCTGGGAACGGTGCTCATGTTAAAGAGGAAGAGCTTTGCTTCCTCACTTCCATAAAGGACTGAGCTTCATCATGTCACTTCCCTGGGATGGGAATCCTGGATCTACACACCAGGGTCCTGTAGGAACTTCCCCAAAAATGTGAATTAGGAAATCATAGGAGAATTGAGTGGAGTGAGAGCAGCCTCTGATGTGAAACAGCCACTGAAACAGCAGAGGCCAAATTCGTCTGCATCCCTCCACCGCCTCCACCAGCACCAGAAGGCCACAGAGACTGGTTGGTCTCTGTTGTGCCAAGGATGGATGGGTGGATGCATGGATGGATGGATGGATGGATGGATGGGTGGATGGATGCATGGATGGATGGATGGATGCATGGATGGATGGATGGATGGATGGTGATGCTGCACCAAGGGCTGTCCCCTGTTGCTCTAAATTGCACAGCAGTGTGTGAGCACAGACCTTTTAAGACCCTTTTATAGTCTTAAATGTGGACACTGCATCTTCCTCAGAGTATGCAGGAGCGTGTGGGGTGATGAGAAGCTCCCTATGACCCGGCTGTGTGTGGAGAAGGCTCCAAGGAGACCTTAGAGCAGCTCTAGTGCCTAAAGGGGCTCCAGGAAACCTGGAGAGGGGCTTTGGACAAGGGCCTGTAGGGACAGGCCAAGGGGAATGGCTTTAACCTGCCAGAGGGGAGATTGAGATGAGCTCTGAGGCAGAAGCTCTTCCCTGGGAGGGTGCTGAGGCGCTGGCACAGACTTTTCCCAGAGAAGCTGTGGCTGCCCCATCCCTGGCAGTGTTCAAGGCCAGGTTGGACACAGGGGCTTGGAGCAACCTGCTCTAGTGGAAGGTGTCCCTGCCCGGGGCAGGGGCTGGAGCTGGAGGAGCTTTGAGGTCCCTTCATCCCAACCCATTCAATGTGCCACCAGCGCTACCCCACATTCCCCAAAGCTCAGCCTGCAGAGCCCTGCTCACCAGTGGAAGTGCTGGAGGAGCTGGGATGTGCCCGGGAACTGCGGCATCTGCATCAGCTCCCTGGGAGCAGGAAAACACGGGGCTTCGGGGCATCACATCCAGTTCCCAGCTTCTCTCTCCCTGTTTGCTTTGAGCAGCGGGTGCCAGAGCTGGTTTCATGCAGCATCTTTAAACTTCAATCAGCCGCGGGCGAGGACGACGCGCCTGGACCTGAACTTTCAGGAATAACATTTAGAAATGCCACGAGCTCCTCTGCTAAATGAGGCAAACATCGAATTTCCATTCCCAGCAGCAGCCAGCACGCACCTGCAGTGCTGGGGCCGGGCTGGGAAACACATCCCGGCTCCAATCCTGCCCTCAATCCAGTTTCAGGGAGCTCCTTCCCGTTTGTGGAGTCCTTGGCTTGGAGCTGCTCCAAGGCCGTGGCCTGGGGCTTGTCCTCAGTGCCGGGGGGGCAGATAAATGCAGAGAGAAAGGGAAGGAGCTGCTGCTGCAGCGGCTCCACCTCTGCCAGTGGGTGCTATGGGAGGAAAACCTGGATACTTGGAGCAGCTCCATCTCCTGTGCCTCCTCCGGCTCTCCTTAGCAGGAATGCCGTGCCAGATTCCCATTGCTTAGTGAAAAACCCCTTTGGTGTCTATTAGCAGAAAAGGGAAAGGGGATAAATCCCTATAACCAAAGCCCCCCTGCTCTGTTTCAATGGACTGCAGTGTCCGTGCCCCCTCCTGGGGTGCACCCTGAGGTGCTCCTGTCACCATAAGAGGTGCTGGCACCTCTTGGTTGTGTGCTGGCACCAGTGTGGGTCTGATAGAGCCTGGGAGCCCCTTTCTGCTGCTGCTGGGGGTGCAACGATGCTCATCAAGGTGGGAAGGGCACCCAGCACCCAGTGTGGGTCTTTCTCCAGCACCCTGCGTGCTGGGATCCCACCCAGAGCGCCTGGGATGGAGGGATCTTCCTGTGAGCATCCTTGTGTTAAATAGAACGTGGAGTTTGGTGCGTGAGGGTGTAGGGAGAGGTGGGGTGGGGAAAAGAGGGAGAGGAGAGAGGGTTTGGGCGGCAGGAGGGGAAGGCTGCACCGGAGCTGCGGCTCAGAGCTGGGATTCGGGACCAGCCAGACCCTGGCTCCATCTGCAGTCAGCCGAGGGAAGTGGACTCCGGGCAGAGCTGCGCGTGTGAGCAGGGGCTGTCGTGGGATCGAGGGATCGGTTGGGATGGAGGGACCTTAAAGCTCCTCCAGCCGCAACCTCTGCCACGGGCAGGGACACCTTCCACTAGAGCAGGTTGCTCCAAGCCCCTGTGTCCAACCTGGCCTTGAACACTGCCAGGGATGGGGCAGCCACAGCTTCTCTGGGAAAAGTCTGTGCCAGCGCCTCAGCACCCTCACAGGGAAGAGCTTCTGCCTCAGAGCTCATCTCAATCTCCCCTCTGGCAGGTTAAAGCCATTCCCCTTGGCCTGGCCCTACAGGCCCTTGTCCAAAGCCCCTCTCCAGGTTTCCTGGAGCCCCTTCAGGCCCTGGAGCTGCTCCAAGGTCTCCAGGGTGAAGGGCAGAGGCAGAGCTGGAGCCCTTTCACTGTGCAAGTGAAACACATCATGTAGGTGCTGTCCTCGGGCACCCAACGTGTGCAGGGGCAGCCGTGGGACACCCAGACCTGCACCAGGGTGTCAAGGGCAGGGACACCCGTTTCCAAACCAGTTGTGGTTGGTGGCATGTGTGGAGGCTCCAGGTCTGTTCCCAAGTCCCATTTGGATCCCATCTCCTGGTCACGCTGCTTCACTCACCCGCCTCCAGGAGCTGGCAGATGGGAAGGAGCCCATGTCCCACCTCACCCACCACCAGCCTGTGTCCTCCTGTCTTTCAGAGGATGTCCAGATGACCGACAAGATCACCATCTCCAAACAGTTCAAGGAAAAGGTCATTCGCCCCATCTTGAAGGTATGGATGGGTTCTTGAGGTGTCCTGAGCTTGGGTCTTTTGATGCCACCATGGAATCATGGAATGGTTTGGGATGAAGAGACCTTAAAGTTCATCCAGTCCCAACCCCTTGCCATGGGCAGGGACACCTTCCACTAGAGCAGGTTGCTCCAAGCCCTGTCCAACCATGGTCCATTCATCCCTTCAACCCTTTAAGGTCCCTTCATCCTAAACTATTCCATGACTCTCTGACCCCATCCTTCCTGTCCCTGCTGGGGCCACCAGAACTCTCCCACTGACCTCCCCTGCCCTGGTCCCTGCAGGCTCACTTCAAACGTGACGAGTTCCTGGGCAGGATCAATGAAATTGTCTATTTTCTGCCCTTCTGCCACTCGGAGCTCATCCAACTCGTCAACAAGGAGCTGACCTTCTGGGCCAAGAAGGTAAGAACCATCCCTGGCTTTGAGCTGACTTCTCAGAGGGTGCAGGAGCAAAGCCCTGGAGGCACCAGTGACTCTTCCTCCTCTTCCTCACCCAACAGGCCCAGGCAAGGCACAACATCACCCTGCTCTGGGACAGGGAGGTCATGGACGTGTTGGCTGATGGCTACAACCTGCACTATGGAGCCCGCTCTATCAAACACGAGGTGAGGGCAGGGATGGAGCTCGGTGGCATCACCCCCGCCTGGAGAGGAGAGGCTGGAGGGGTGGGGGGGTTGTCCAGAGAAGCTGTGGCTGCCCCATCCCTGGCAGTGTTCAAGGCCAGGTTGGACACAGGGGCTTGGAGCAACCTGCTCTAGTGGAAGGTGTCCCTGCCCGTGGAACGGGATGAGCTTTAAGCTCCATCCCAACCCAACCCGTTCCATGATTCTGGGATCCTGCAATGCCCGAGGCTGGGAAGAAGAGCTCCCACCTCCATGGGAAGCTTCTCAGAGAGGTGTTGTGGTGGGACCTGGTTCTCTGCAGGTCGAGCGGCGCGTGGTGAACCAACTGGCTGCTGCCTACGAGCAGGACCTGCTGCCCCGCGGCTGCACCCTCAGGATCGCGGTGGAGGACTCGGA
The DNA here is from genome assembly GCF_004027225.2 of Strigops habroptila. Taxonomy (NCBI): domain Eukaryota; kingdom Metazoa; phylum Chordata; class Aves; order Psittaciformes; family Psittacidae; genus Strigops; species Strigops habroptila. The sequence continues at coordinate 122,383,325 of NC_044278.2, forward strand.
CAAGCAGCTCCTCAAGACCAAGGAGAGCTCATCCCCGGGAGCAGAACGAGGCAAGGTCCCCACGCTGCGCCTGGAGATCGTGGAGAAGGACAGCAGGGCCCGCAAGCTGGACATCCAGGCTCCCCTCAGCCCCGAGAACATCACCTACTTCCTGTAGGCACCACGGGTGGGCAAGAAGGCGCCCTCGGGCTCCGCTGGCCCCGGGGGTGAGGATGGGCAGGGGGTGGGCATGGACAGACCCCCCCGGGACAGTGGTGGGGTGGAGGTGGGAGCAGGGGACACGCCGGTGGAGGGTCTTGGGGTTCTTTAAGCGCTAGAGAAGGTGATGGACCTTCTTGAGGAGGGGAAAGCAGCTTTCAGAGCATGCAGGAGATGGGGGAAGGATGCGGCATCTGTTCCACAGGCGCTGCTGGGATCCCGGGTTGGGAAGGGGGAGGCAGGGGCGGGATGTGCCACCACTCACATGGAGGAGCCACCACGCTGTGTGGGTTTGCCCAGTTATTTATTGCAATAAAGGTGACTTGTGACCTGGAGCGTGTGGAGGGGACTGAGCCAGGCAGGACACGTCCCCAGGGAGCTGGGGTCACCACCAGCACACCTCCCAGTGCAAACCAGTGCCCTCCCAGTGCAAACCAGTGCCTCCCAGTGCAAACCAGTGCCCTCCCAGTGCAAACCAGTGCCTCCCAGTGCAAACCAGTGCCCTCCCAGTGCAAACCAGTGCCCTCCCAGTGCAAACCAGTGCCCTTACAGTGCAAACCAGTGCCTCCCAGTGCAAACCAGTGCCCTCCCAGTGCAAACCAGTGCCCTTACAGTGCAAACCAGTGCCTCCCAGTGCAAACCAGTGCCCTTACAGTGCAAACCAGTGCCTCCCAGTGCAAACCCCTCACTCAACCCATCTCTTGTGACCTTCCTCCAGGAGAAGGGTTGGAAGGAACCTCAGAGCCCAGCAGGGATCAACACCAGCTCCTTGCTCCCTGTGCTCTTGTGCTGGAGCGGTGATGTGGGACAAGAAGGGGACATGGGGCGGGATGTGCTGCAGTGGGATTTGGGGGGGTTTTTCTCAGCTCCTGCCCTGCTGCAGAGGGACCAGGAGCACCTGATCCCAGCATCACATCCCAATAGGATTTGAGGTGTTTAAGACACTGGAATGGGTTGAAGGGAGAAGCTGTGGCTGCCCCATCCCTGGCAGTGTTCAAGGCCAGGTTGGACACAGGGGCTTGGAGCAACCTGCTCTAGTGGAAGGTGTCCCTGCCCGGGGCAGGGGTTGGAACTGGAGGAGCTTTAAGGTCTCTTCCAACCCAACCCATCCCATGGTTCTCAATCCCTGATGGGCTCCATGGGAGGACCCAGGGGACAGGCTGGGGTTGGGGTCCCCGAAGCCACCATCCCCCCACAGTGACACGGGGTGAATTTGGGTCCCTGCAGGGAAGGGGGTGGGGAAGGGGAGGGCAGAGCTGGGAGGGGTGTGCCAGGAGCTCACCAACGTGTGCACGAGTGTGCACAAGTGTGTGCATGAGTGTGCACGAGTGTGTGTGTGCACTGAGAGTGGTCACAGGTTCTCACACATGTGCATGGGATCACATTAGTGTGTGCACGGGTGTGCACGGGAGTGTGCACGGGAGTGCACAGGTACACACAGGAGTGCACTAACGTGTGCATGGGCACGCGTGGCTGTGCACAAGCATGCACTGAAGTGTGTGTGTGTGCACACATGTGCATGAGTGTGCACTACGGTATACACGTGTGGTCACAGGCATGCACATGGCATGCAGGCTGATCCCAGGGGCCAAGCCAGGATTCCCCCGTGTATCCCATGTGCTGGGGCACCAGCACCCACCACCAGCACCCACCACCAGCACCCATGTGCCGTAACACACACCAGCACCCACCACCAGCACCCATGTGCCATAACACACACCAGCACCCAACACCAGCACTGTGAGGCTGGGGGCACCGGGGCTTTACCCTCTATAGTACCACACCGTGCCGTGCCTTGCTGTGCCTGGTCACACTATGTCCCACTGTGCCATGCTGTGCCAGCCTCTGCCATGCTTCACCGAGCTGCAGTGTCACACCGTGCCATGCCGGGTCACACCGTGCCAGCCCCCTGGCAGTGCATTCACCAGACCCCCCAGAGGTCCCTTCCCAATGGCTTTATTTGGGTGTATTTGGGTGAATTTGGGTGTATTTGGGTCTATTTGGGTGTATTTGGGTCTATTTGGGTGAATTTGGGTGTATTTGGGTGTAGCGGTGCCGGGTTCCCTCCGCCACCAGCCAGCACTGAGCCAGGGCAGCAAACCCGGGATCTCGGGTCCTGTGCCGGGGATTCCATCCCGGACCCGGCTCCTGGTCCCGTTCGGGGCCTCTGAGCCCCCGGCTCCGGCTTTGCCCTTGGAACAACGTGGTGGCCGAGGCCACCCGAGACCCCCCCAGAGCAATCCCCGTGGGGTGCTGTGCGCGGGGGGGGATGGGGATGGTGCTGCGGGTGCTGCTGTGGGGCACTGTGGGACCGGCACATGGAACAAGGCCAGGATGGAGGGAGGGGGGTCCCTGTCCCTGCTGCCATCACCACCCGCTCTGGGGTCACCCAGCACCCCCCGATGGGTGACACTGGGGACAATGGGGTGTCCCTGCTGCCAGCACCCAGCGTCATCCAGCAAAATCCGGGGGTGGCACTGACATCCCGATGTGCCATGGGGATGCTGGAGCAGGATACAGGGATGGATGCAGGGATGGATGCAGGGCAGGACATGGGGCTGGGTACAGGACGGAGATGGATTCAGGACACGGGACAGAACACATGAATGGATTCAGAGCAGGACATGGGGCTGGATACAGAAGATGGGGCAGGAATTGGTGCAGGAATTAGGGCAGGATACAGGAGATGGGGCAGGACACATGGATGGATACAGAGCAGAACATGTGGCTGGATACAGGACGTGGATGGATACAGGACATGGGGCTGAATAGAGGACAGGACACGGATACAGGACATGGGGCTGGGTACAGGACACGGGGCAGGACACGGGGATGCAGGGCAGGACACGAAGCTGGATACAGGAGCTGGATACAGGAGCTGGGGCAGGACAGGTCGGAGCTGGTCCCACAAGCCCCGGGCCGGCCCCAGCCCCCCCTTTACCCCCCTTCTCTTCTCCCCCTTCGCCCCCTCCCGCTCCCGCTCTGCCCGGCCCCGGCGGGCGCAGCCGCTGCCGCAGGTTGCTGCTGCCTAATGAGTTTAGCGCAGTTAATTGCATTAAGCGGAGCAGCAGCAGCAGCCGGCGGCGGGGCCGGCGCCCATTGAATTAACTGCGATAGCAACGGCCCCGCAGCGCCCGGCCCCTGCCTGCACCCACTGGGCCCGGCCCCGGCCCCGGCCCCGGCCCCTGCCTGCACCCACTGGGCCCGGCCCCGGCCCCGGCCCCTGCCTGCACCCACCGCGGGGCCCGGCCCCTGCCTGCACCCACCGGGCCCGGCCCCGGCCCCGGCCCCTGCCTGCACCCACCGGGCCCGGCCCCGGCCCCTGCCTGCACCCGCTGCGGCTCCCGGACCCAGAGCTGGCCCCGACGGGGTGCTGGGGGGGAGCGGGGATGATGGGGGGTGCGGGGGGGGGATGTGGGGCTGGAGGAAGGACGAGGCATGGGGTAGGGATGGGGGAGATGCAGGGTAGGAGATGGGGCAGGACACGGGATTGGGTACGGGGCAGGAGATGAGGGAGGACTCAGGGCAGGACATGGGGTAGCAGAGGGCAGGACATGGGGCAGGAGATGGGACAGGACACAGGGATGGATGTGGGGCTGGATACAGGACAGGAGATGGGGCAGGAGATAGGGCAGGGCATGGGGCAGGACAGAAGGATGGATACAGGACAGGACGTGGGGCAGGAGATGTGTCAGTACAGCTGGGAGCTGATCCTGCAGGACCAGGGGCATTGATCCCCCTTTTCTGACCCCCCACAGGGCTCCAGGGGGGAATCAGCCCTTTCGAGCCTCTTTAGTGCAAGCGTTTGTCTGGAGAATAGCCCCAAATCCCAACAAATCCCAACAAATCCAACTAAATCCCCCCCCTGCGGTGCTGCTGGAGGGGCCTGGCAAAGGCCCAGGCCTCAGGATGGGGAAGAGCTCTGGAATTTGTCCAGGGGGATTGGGAATGGGATGGGGATAAGATGGAATAGGATAGGATGGGGAAGGGGATGTGATGGAGATGATGGTGAGGGTGAGGATGGGGACTGGGATGAGGATGAGGATGAAAATGGGGTGGTGATGAGGATGGGATGGGGATGAGGATGAAGGTGGGAATGAGATAAGGATGGGGATGGGGATGGTATGAGGATGAAGATGAGGATAAGGATGGGGATAGTGATGGGAATGGGGGGGAAGATGAAGATTAGGATGGAATGGCAATGCGGATGAGGATGCGGATGGGGATTGGGATGAGGGTGAGGATGAGGATGAAAATGGGGTGGTGTTGAAGATGAGGATGAGATGGGAATGAGGTAAGGATGGGGATGAGGATGGAATGAGGATGGGATGAGGATAAGGATAAGGATGAGGATAGTGATGAGGATGGGGAAGATGAAGATGGAATAGGGATAAGGATGGGGATGAAGATGAAGATGGTGCTGAGGCTGGATTCGGATGCGATGCCCCTGGGGCACTGTTCCGGGGGGGTGTCGGGTCCAGATCCCAGCGGGGCCGCCCGTGGGGTGCCGGGTCCCCACGAAGGGTTAACACCGGGACCGGGGCGGGGGGGGGGGCGGCTCCTCCCGCCGCTCCCGCCGGCCCCGGGAGATATTGTCATGCAAAACCCCGGGCGAGCGGCGAGCGCCGCTTTGTCCGCTCCCCCCCCGCCGCCGCCGCTATATCTACGGGCCGAGGCGGACCGGGGCGGGCCGGGGCGGCGGATGGAGGGGGCGGGCCGGGGGCCGGCGGGCCGGAGGCGGCGGTGACGGGCGGCCGGGAGCCGAGCCCGCTCCGTGCTCGCCATGGACTACTCCTACCTCAACTCCTACGATTCCTGCGTGGCCGCGATGGAGGCGTCGGCGTACGAGTTCAGCCCCTGCAGCCAGGCCGGCTCCTTCCAGTACGGCCCCGTCCGGGGCGGGTTCGGCCCCGCCGCCGCCTGCGCCCCGCTCGGCCCCGGGAGCTGCGCCCTGGGAGCGCTGCGGGACCCTCAACCCGCGCCCTACCCCGCAGGTAACGGGCACCGGGACACGGGACATGGGGCTTAGGGACACCTCCGAGATCCGGTTCCCTCCATAACGTCGGTTCCCGGAGCCGTCGGTGCCCGGTTCTGACCGTGCTCGGTGCCGTCGGGGCCGGTATTGCCGGTTCCCGGCGTCGCCGGTGCTCGATGTTGGGTCTCTGTGCTGCAGTGCCCGGTGCTGCCGGTTCCCCCGGTGCCATCGGTTCTCAGGGCCGTCAGTGCCCGGTGCTGCCCGTTCCCGGAGCTGCTGGTGCCGGTACAGGCGGAGTTCGATGCCGTCGGTACCTAATACCCGTTCGATGCCGTCGGTGCCCGGAGCCGTCAGTGCCCGGTACTGCTGGTTCCCGCAGCCGCCGGTGCCGGTACTGCCGGAGCTCGATGCTGTCGGTGCTGGTACCGTCGGTTTCCGGGGCTGTCAGTGCTCGGTGCTGCCGGTTCCCGAAGCCGCGGGTGCCGGTACTGCCGGAGCTCGATGCCGTTGGTGCTGGTACCGTCGGTTTCCCGGGGCCTTCAGTGCTCGGTGCTGCCGGTTCCCGGAGCCGCGGTGCTCGATGCCGTCAGGACTCGGTGCCATCGGTTCCCGGAGCTGTTGGTGCCCAGTACTGTCCGTACTCGATGCCGTCGGTGTCGGTACTGTCAGTTCCCGGAGCCGCCAGTGCCAGTACAGACAGAGCTTGATGCTGCCGATGCCTAATACGGTCATTCCCGGCGCCGGCAGAGCCCGGTACTGCCTGTTCCAGGGGCCGCCGGTGCCGATACCGTTGGTTTCCGGGGCCATCAGTGCCGTTCCCGGGACCACCGGTGCTCGATGCCGTCAATGCCAGGTACTGCAGGTTCCCGGAGCCGTTGGTACCCGTTACGGCCGCTGCTCGATGCCGTCGATGCAGGTACCATCGGCTCCTGGGGCCGCCAGTGCCCGGTACTGTCCGTGCTCGATGCAATCGGTGCCGGTACTGTCAGGACTCGGTGCCATCGGTGCCCGGAGCCGTTGGTGCCCGGAGCTGCTGATGCCCGGTACTGTCCGTGACCGATGCCGCCAGTGCCGGTACTGCCGGTTCCCGGGGCCGCCCGTGCTCGATGCAGTCGGTTGCCGGTACTATCAGGGAGCGGTGCCACCGGTTCCCGGTACCGCCGGTGCCCGGCACTGGCGAAGCTCGATGCCGCCGGTGCCCGGTACTGCCGGTTCCCGGGGCCGTTGGTGCTCGATGCCATCGCTTCTCTGTGCTGTCGGTGCCCGGTGCTGCCCGTTCCCGGAGCCGTTGGTGCCCGGTACGGCCGGTGCTCGATGCCGTCGGTATTGTCGGTTCCCGGGGCCGTCAGTGCAGGTACAGCCGGAGCTCGATGCTGTCGGTGCCGGTGCCGCCGGTTCCCGGTACTGTCAGGACTCGGTGCCATCGGTGCCCGATATCGTTGGTTCTTGGGGCCGTCGGTGCCCGGTACTGTACGTGCTCGATGCCGTCGGTGCCGATACTGTCAGTCCGCTGTGCCGTTGGTACCCAGTACGTTCGGTGCACGCTGCCACCAGTGTCTGGTACCGTCGGTTTTCAGGACCATCGATTCCCGGTGTCACCCGTTCCCGGTACCGCCGGTTCCTGGTACCGCCAATTCCCGGCACTGTCAGGACTCGATGCCATCGGTAGCCACCGATTCCTGGTGCCATCGGTTCTCGGTACCGCCGGTTCCCGGAGCCGCCCCGGAGCGGGTCCTCCGCAGCTCCCCGGTCCCGGCCCGTTCCCACAGCGCGGGACCGGGCGTCCCGGGGGCGGCGGCGGCCCGGGAACGGTTCCGAGGGGGTCTCCGCCGCCGCCCCCCCCTCCCCGCTCCGCTTTCGTTGCCGCCGCGGACGTTGCCCGCGGATGCTCCGACAACGAAGGAGCCGCCGGACGGGACCGGCCACATCCCCGGGCACCGGCTCCGGCCCCGGCCCCGCACCGCGCCCGGGACCCCGCGTCCCGCCGAGGCGGCGGTGGCGGCAATGAACGAACGGGACCGGAGGGAGCGGGGAGGGAGCGGACGAGCCCCGCTGCTGCCCTGCCCGGTGCAACCCTGCCCGGTGCAGCCCGTCCCGGTGCATCCCCTCCCGGTTCATCCCTGCCCGGTTCATCCGCGCCCAGTGCATCCCGCCCCGGTGCATCCCGTCCCGGTGCACCCCATCCCGGTGCATCTCTGCCCGGTGCATCCCGTCCTGGCTCATCCGTGCCCGGTTCACCCGTGCCCGGTGCATCCCTGTCCGGTGCATCCCGTCCCGGTTCATTCCGTCCCAGTGCATCCCGTTCCGGTTCATCTGTGCCCGGTGCATCCCTGCCCGGTGCATCCCTGTCCGGTGCATCCCGTCCTGGCTCATCCCTGCCCGGTTCATCCCTTCCCAGTTCATCCATTCCTGGTTCATGCCTGCCTAGCTCATCCCCGCTCGGTCCATCTCATTCCGGTCCATCCTGCCCGGTTCATCCCTTCCCGCTTTGCCCCTTCCCGCTGCATCCCGTCCCGATTTATCCCTGCCTGATCAACCCTTCCCGGTGTGTCCTGCCCGGTGCATTCTGTTCCAGTGCTCCCCATCCCTGTTCAGTCCTGCCTGATCCGTCCCTTCCCGGTTCATCCCTGCCCGGTTCAACCCTTCCCGGTGTGTCCTGCCCAGTTCATCCCTGCCGGGGTTATCCCTGCCCGCTTCCTCCCTTCCCGGTGCATCCCATCCCCATTGATCCCTGCCCGGTTCATCCCTTCCCACTGTGTCCTGCCCGTTTCATCCCGCCCCGGTTTGTCCCATTTTGGTGCGTCCCCGTTCCCCGCATCCAGCCCGGTGCATCCTGTTCCAGTGCATTCCATCCCAGTTCATCCCTGCAGGGTTTATCCCTACCCGGTTTATCCCTTCCCGGTGCCCCCCCTTCCCGGTGTGTCTCTGCCCTGTTCGTCCCTTCCCGGTTCATCCTGCCCGGTTCATCTCATCCTGGTGCATCCCTGCTCCCCACAGCCTGCCCGGTGCATCCCTGCCCGGTTCATCCCGTCCTGGTTCATCCTGCCCGGTTCACCGCTGTTTGGTGCCTCCCTTCCCGACGTGTCCTGTTCCCGCTCATCCCTTCTCGGTGCATCCCTTCCCGGTGTGTCCTGCTCAGCTCATCCCTTTCGGGTTCATCCCGTCTCCGTGTGTCCCTCTCAGTTCATCCCATCCCGGTGCATCCCTGCCCGGTGCATCCCACCCGGTTCGTCCCTGCTCCTGCATCCTGCCCAGTGTCTCTGCCCACCTAACACAGCGAGTCTCGGAGCCCACCTTGGAGCCCATCCCGGTGCCGGCCCAGGAGCCCATTCCAGAGCCCATCCCGGTGCCCATACCAGCGCCCATCCTGGAGCTCATCCCTGTGCCGGTCCCGGAGTCCATCCCGGAGCCCATCTTGGAGCCCATCTCGGTGCCCACCCCACAGCCCATCTCGGTGCCCATCCCGGAGCCCATCCCGGAGCCCATCCTGGAGCCGGTCCCGGAGCCCATCCCGGTGCCCTTCCCGGTGCCCACCCCAGAGCCCATCCCGGTGCCCATCCCGGAGCCCATTCCGGTGCCCATCCCAGTGCCGGTCCCGGGGCCCATCCCGGAGCCCATCTCGGTGCCCACCCCAGAGCCCATCCCAGAGCCCATCCCGGAGCCCATCCCGGTGCCGGTCCCGGAGCCGATCCCTCTGACCCCTGCTCTCCCCCGCAGTTCCCTACAAGTTCTTCTCGGAGGCGCAGGGGCTGAACGAGAAGCGGAAGCAGCGCCGGATCCGCACCACCTTCACCAGCTCCCAGCTCAAGGAGCTCGAGCGCGTCTTCGCCGAGACCCATTATCCCGACATCTACACGCGCGAGGAGCTGGCGCTCAAGATCGACCTCACCGAGGCCCGGGTGCAGGTGAGGGACAGCGGGGGGCACCCGGGGGCTGGGGGTGACGGGGAGGGACAAGGTCCTGCCGCGACCTTGGGTGGTAGCACCGCAACCTTTCATGGTAGCACCTCGACTTTGGAGGCTGCATCTCAACTTTGGGTGGTTGAACCTCAATTTTGGGTGGTTGCACCTCAACCTTAGAGGCTGCACCTCAACCAGGGTGGCTGCACCTCGGGTTTGAGTGGTTGCACCTCACCGTTGCGTGGTTGTGCTCCAGCCTTGGGTGATTGTGCCTGACCTGGGTGTTTGCACCTCACCTTTGGGTGGTTGCACCCCAAACATTGAGTGGTTGCACCTAAACCTGCGCAGTTGCACCTCAAACTTGAATGGCTGCACCCCAAACTTGGCGTTTTGCACCTCATCCTTGGGTGGCTGCACCTCAACCTTTTGTGGTTGCACCTCAGCTTTGGGTTGTCACACCCCATCATTGAGTGGCTGCACCTCAACTTCGGGTGGCTGCATCCCAACCTCAGCTGGTGGCATCTCATCCTTGGGTGGCTGCACCTCAGCTTTGGAGGCTGCACCTAAAACTTTCATGGTAGCGCCTCAGCTTTGGGTGGTTGTGCCCCTACCTTGGGTGGCTGCACTCACTTTTGGGTGGTACCACCTCAGCTTTGGAGGCTGCACCCCAACATTGGGTGGTTGCACCTCAACTTTGGGTTGCCGCACCTCATCCTTGAGTGGCTGCACCTCAACTTTGGATGCTGCACCCCAACCTTGGGTGGTTGCACCTTGACTTTGGGTGACTGCACCCAAGCCTTATGACCCTCCTTAGCCCCTACCTCGGGCTCACACCAAGGAGCCACAAGCACCACTTCAGGGGAGACCTGCCCCAGGGACGGTGCTGGCGGCTTGTCCTGCCCCAGCGCTTCGCCCCCCGCTCCCGGGGCGCTCCAGGGGTGCACGGGGGGGGCTGTGGAGCCGCAGCACCCGTTGTCCCCAACGGCCCCGCGGGTCCCCCCGTCCCCAGGTGTGGTTCCAGAACCGCCGCGCCAAGTTCCGCAAGCAGGAGCGAGCTGCGAGCGCCAAGGGCGGCGGCGGCGGCGGCGGCGGAGGCGGCGGGAAGAAGCCGGAGCCCCGCTCCTCCTCGGAGGACGATGACTCGAAGGAGTCGACGTGCAGCCCCACGCCGGACAGCACCGCGTCCCTGCCCGCCTCCGCCAGCCCCGGCGGCGCGCTCAGCCCCGGCCCCGCCGCGGGGCCCCCGCACAGCCTCAAGGCGCCCGCATGGGCCGCGGTGGGCGCGGGCGGCGGCGCGGAGCTGCTGAAGGGGTGGCAGCAGCAGCCGGAGCCCGCGCCCGGGCCCTTCTCCGGCGTCCTCGGCCCCTTCCATCGGAAGCCCAACGCCCTCAAGACAAACCTGTTCTGATGGGCCCCGGGCCCGGCCCCTCGGGCCCCGCCGCCCCCCACCGCCCCCCGCCGGGAGGGACGGAGCAGGGACCCCCCCAGCGCTGCCCCCGGGGGATCCCCACCCTGTCCCGGAGCTGCGCCCATGGGAGCAGCGCCCATCGCCCGCCCGTGGGTGCGAAGGGGGGGTCCGGAGCGCTTTGGGGTGCTGCAGCATCCCGGCATCCCCCAGGAACCCCCCCCAAAGGGCTGGGAGTGAGGAAGCACTTTAGGGTGGGGTTTGGGGGGGGCACAGGGTGCTGAGCAGGATCCCCTATGGGTGGCAATGGGGTGATGCTCACCGGGAATTCCATGGATGATGCCAATGGGGTCAAGGCACCAGGAACAGCCACTATCCCCCCCGCCATGTGCCAAATCTCCCCTTGGATGGGGCTGGAGCGGGATGGACCCCCCCAAACCACCAGTGGGACCCCTCGGAGCAGCCGGGACCCCCCCCGCACAGTGCCCCACATGTGAAGGGGTCCCGGGGTAGGGGGGACACACACACGCTCGGGTGGTGGGTTGGGGCCCCCCCGGTGTATTTGGGGGGAGGGGGTGGTGGTTTTTAACCGGTTGTAATTTATTGCCCCGTTTGCAGATGACGATAATCCAATAAACTTAATTTATTGATGAGGCACCAGCCCCCCCCCCCCCCGACACCCCCGGGCCCCCTCAGAGACACACCCCCCCCCCGGGACCCCCACGGACCCTCCCTCAGGGTCTCCCCCTCACTGACACCCCCCCAAGGGACCCCCCCCAGGACCCCCATCACTGGCACCCCCTCCTGAGGCCCCCAGGGGTGCACAGACACACCCCCCTCCCAAGGAATGGCCCCATCGGGGCAGTTTGGGGTCCCCCCAGACCCAAAAGGGACCTGGGGGTAACCCCATGGGCAGCCCCCACCATAGTGGGACCATTATGGCCAGTCTGGAGGCTCTCACATGCTACTGGGACCAGCACGGCCAGTGTGAGGGGTCCTGGACCATACTGGGACCAGCACATCCAGTCTGGAGGGTCCACACTTTGCTGAGATCAGCATGTGCAGTATGGAGGGTCCCATCGTGTTGGGACCAGTACAACCAGTCTGGAGCATCCTGGACCATGCTGGGACCAGTACAGCCAGTCTGGAGGGTCCCCACCGTGCTGGCACCAGTATGGCCAGTGTGGAGGGTCCCCAGTGTGCTGAGACCAGTACAACCAGTCTGGAAGGTCCACTCCATGCTGAGACCAGTATGGCCAGTCTGGAGCGTCCCCACCTTAATGGGAACAGTAGGGCCAGTCTAGAGCATCTCCCACCATACTGGGACCAGTATGGCCAGTCTTGAGGGTCCCCATCATGCTGGGACCACTACAGCCAGTTTGGAGGGTCCTGGACCATACTGGGACCAGTAGGACCAGTCTGGAGGGTCCCATCCATTCTGGCACCAGTACAACCAGTGTGGAGGCTCCTGGACCACGCTGGTTCCCAGTTCCCCATCCCACACCCCCCCTCCTCAATCCTGGGAATCTCCCCGTGGATTCACCCCATTGACCCTCAGGGAATCCCCTCAGATCCCGGAACCTGCAGCCGGGACACGGACACGGACACGGACACGGACACGGACACGACTTGAGGCTTTAATGGGTCATGGTCAAGTTCACACCAAAGGGGGGTTCGGGGGGGTCCGGGGGGGTTCGGGCCCATCCTTCATCTCAGCCGGAGCAGAACTGGGGGGACACGGGGGGGGCCCGAGGAGAGGGGGACACGGGGGGGCCTGGGGGCACCCATCACCCCCCATCACCCCCCCATTGATCCTGGGGTGCAGCCCATGGGGACAGGGAGAGCCCGGGGGGGGTCACACTGGTGGATGACCCCCCACCCTGGGGACCCCCTGTCTTGATGGTCCTGCCACCATGGGGAGACCCCCACCCTGGGGACCCCCCATGATGGTAACACCCTATCCTGGGGTCCCTCTATCCTGAGCATCCCCCATCCTGGGGAACCCCCACCATGGGGACTCCCCATTCTAGGGAGACCGCTTACCCTGGGGACCCCCATCTTGGGGACCCCCCCTGGAAGGGCACTTGGTGAGGTTGGGGGCTGAGCACCCATGGGGACACCCAGGGGAGCACCCATGGGAGGATCTGGGGAAGCACCCATGGGGAGCCCGGGGGAGCACCCATGCTGGGGGTCCTGGTTCCAGCCCTGCTGCCCCCAAGGGTGACACAGCCCCAGGAGGGGACGGATCCAGTAAGAAGTACCTGATGGGCAAACTGGGAATGGAGGGGGGGGGGGGCACCCCAAGGCACTGGTGGTGATGGGAGGGGTGCTGGGTGAAGGCACTGGTGGGGTTCTGCTGTGGTGGGACCCCGCGGTGGGGATGGGACCCCATGAGTAGGGAGGGGACCTGAATGGGTGATGATGGGACCCCATGGTGGGGATGGGAACCTATGGGTGGGGATGGGCACCCTGAGGTCTCCCTGGTGTCACCCATGGGGGCTGGTAGAGCACCCACACCCCATTTCCCACACCCTGTCTCCCACACCCCATCTCCCACATCCCATCCTGGCATCATGAAGGCACTTGGGCTGAGCCACAGCATTGCTCAGAGCTTCTTCCTCCTCCTCCCTGGGTGCAAGGGGCCATGGGGGCACCCTGAGGTCCCGGGGGGGGGGGAATCACCCAAACCCCCCCCAGGACCCTCCAATAAATAAGAAATAACTTAACCAAGGGGAGCCCCATGATGGGACCCCCTGAAATTGTCTGACCAGGTCCCAGCACCCCCAAACCCCCCCTGCACCCCCAAACCCCCATTGCCCAGCGCCCAGGATGGGGGGGTCCCGGTGCTGCTGGCTGCTGGTGGGATCCGGGACAATGGGATGTGGATCCGGGATGCTGGGATGCAGATCCGGGATGACGCTGGGATGCGGGATGCGGGATCCCGGCTACTTGCGGAGCTGGAGGCTCTCCAGGAGGACGCGCTTGTGGCCCGGATCCCGCACTCCGGCCTCCTCCAGGTCCTCCTCCGTGATGTCACTGGGGGGGACACACGTATGGGGGTGACAGCACCAAAGGGGGGACCCCGGCCTGGGGGGGCACCCCCGACTTGGGGGAGAACCCCCTCATTGGGTGCAGGAGCACCCCATTGCATTTCTGGGTGCCCACCTGGCCTCTGGCCATGGGGCGACGTGGTCCTGAGGGGCAGTGGAGGCCCCCCCAGGGGCAGTGGGGACCCCCCCCAAGCATCAATGGGACGCCCCAGGGGTCACCCCAAGGGCAGGGAGATCCCCCCTGGCATTAGTGGGACCCCCCGGGGAGGATGTGGACCCGTGGGGGGTGGATGGAGGGTAATGGGGGGTGATGGGTGGGGGTTCCTGGGGGGGGTGTTTCGGGGTCCCCCCCCAGCTCACCTGAGGAACTCGAGGTCGTCCCAACCGTTGTGCACCAGCCCCTGTTCGTACCTCTGCAGCCCCAGAGCCCGCAGCCAGACCCCCACAGCACCCCCAGCACCCACCGCCTGGGGAGAGCACCCACCGTCAGCCCCAGGGCACCCACTGACACCCCACAGCACCCACAGCACCCCTAGCACCCACCTTCAGCCCATGACACCATCACCCCACAGCACCCACTGTAACCCCACAGCACCCCACAGCATCCCACATCAGCCCACCATCACCCCACAGCACCCATCGCCTGGAGAGAGCACCCACTGTCACCCCACAGCATTCACAGCACCCACTGTCAGCCCACAGCACCCTGTTGCACCCCACAGCACCCACCCATCAGTTCCACAGCACCCCCAACACCCACCCACGGCACCCCATGGCACCCCACAGCACCCACTCCACAGCCCCACAGCCCCACAGCACCCTGGGGGTCCCCCCCCAGAAGCAGCCACAATAAGGGACACCGGGGGGGTCCCATCATCACCCCGCACCCATCACCCCCCATCACCCACCTCCTCGGCCAGGTCCTCCTGGATGCTCTCGCGGATGGGGTGCGTGTGGAAGGCGATGGCGCGCCCGTACTCGGGGTGCAGGCGCGGGGGGGGCGCCCCGCTCCCGGCCCCGAACTCCTGCTCGCTCAGGCTCTTGGCCATCTGCAGCACGGAGCAGGAGCCGTCGGGGGCGCCCAGCGCCGCGCCCGGGCCCGGCTGCAGCCGCGGCGGGAGCCCCTCGGTGGGGCCGGGCCGGGCGCGGGGCTCCTCCCGCCCCGCGGCCACCACCGGCCCCGGCGGCTCCTTGGCGGCGGCCGCGGGGCCCGGCGCCAGGTCCCGCGGCAGCGGCGGGGGGGGGAAGTCGGGCGGCGGGAGGTTGAGCGCGTCCTCGTCCGAGGAGCTGCCGTCCCGCGGCGCGGGGGGGCTGGACGGGCGGCGGCGCCGCTGGTGCGGGACCCCCTCCAGCACGTAGTACGCGGGGTTGTTGAAGCTGTTCTGCAGCGGCTCCGCCTCCGCCTTGGCTCTGCGGGACGAGCCGGGATGCGGCGCCCATGGGTGCTGCGGGGGGCCCGTGGGAGAGCCCCGCGCCCGGCCCCTCCCGCCACACGTACCGGCTGGGGGCGGGCTCGTCCCTGCGGTGTGGGGCAGGGGGCCGCGGGGCGGGGATGGCGCTGGTCTGCTCCGCATCCTCCGCAGGCTTGGGAATGGTGGTGGGATCGGCAGCGGCGGGCTTGCGGGTGGAGGATCTGGGGGAGAGGGGATACAGGGGCGTGAATGGGGATGGGGTTGGATGCATCAGGATGGGGGCTGGATGCACTGCGATGGGGCTCAGACCCCCAGGATGGGGCTTAGACCCCCAGGATGGGGTTTGGATGCATCAGGATGTGGCTTGGGTGCACTGGGATGGGGCTCAGAACCCAAGGATGAGGTCTGGATGCACTGAGACGGGGATCAGATACCGCAGGATGGGGCTTGGAAGGACTAGAATGGAGCTTGATGCATGGGATGGGGCTTGGATGCATCAGGATGTGGCTTGGGTGCACTGGGATGGGCTCAGAACCCAAGGATGGGGTTTGGATGCACTGAGACGGGGATCAGATATCCCACGATCGGGCTTGGAAGGACTAGAATGGAGCTTGATGCATGGGATGGGGCTTGGATGCACTGGGATGGGGGTCGGATGCACCAGGATGGAACCTGGATGCACCAGGATGGGGCTTGGACCCCCAGGATACAGCTCAGACCCACGGGATGGGGTTCAGATGCACCGGAATAGTGTTTGGATATACCAGGATGGGGCATGGATGCACTGGGATAGGGATTGGACGCACCAGGATGGGGCTTGGACTCCCAGGACAGAGCTCAGATCCTCATGATGGGGCTCGGATGCACTCGGATGGGGGTCAGATGCATGGGGATGGGGATTGAATGCACCGGGATTGGGCTCAGATATGCCAGGATGGGGCTTAGATGCACCAGGAGAGGTTTGGAGGCACCGGGATGGGACTCGGCCCCCCAACACAGGGTGTCAGAGGCACCGAACCCCCTCCCCACCAGAGCCCGCACCGGGACCATCCCCACCATATCCCATCCACTGTCCCAGTGGGATGCTCCCAGCACCACCCATGATCCCACAGGATCAGGGGCCAGCTGACCCCCCCCTAGGGCCCCCCGCATGCCCCATCCCCATACCTGGCACAGTCCTGGGTGGCCCTGGCACCCAGCGGCACCTTCCCCTTGCCGGCAGCCGCCTCGTCCTTGTCGATGCTGATCCACTCTGCCGGGGGCAGGACGTCACCGGGGGGTTCCCATCACCCCCATGGGGTTCCCATCACCCCCATGGGGTTCTCATCATCCCCATGGGGTTCTCATCACCCCCATGGGGTTCTCATCATCCTAATGGGGTTCCCATCACCCCCATGGGGTTCTCATCATCCTAATGGGGTTCCTATCATCCCAATGGGGGCTCCCATGACCCCCATGGGGTTCTCATCATCCCCATGGGGTTCCCATCATCCCCATGGGGTTCTCATCACCCCCATGGGGTTCTCTTCATCCCAACGGGTTTCCCGTCACCCCCATGGGGTTCTCATCATCCCAACGGGGTTCCCGTCACCCCCATGGGGTTCTCATCATCCCAACGGGGTTCCCGTCATCCCCATGGGGTTCTCATCATCCCAACGGGGTTCCCATCATCCCCATGGGGTTCTCATCATCCCAACGGGGTTCCCATCATCCCCATGGGGTTCTCATCATCCCCATGGGGTTCTCATCATCCCAATGCGGTTCCCATCACCCCCATGGGGTTCCCATCATCCCAACGGGGTTCCCATCATCCCCATGGGGTTCCCATCACCTCCATGGGGTTCCCATCACCCCCATGGGGCTCCCATCACCGCCCTGGGGGCTCGGGGGGCTCCCTCACCGTAGAGCCTCTCGCGGGTGCCCAGGCGCTCGGCGGGCACCCGCACCCTCATGGAGCCGCGGATGTTGCCGGTCTCGTCGCCGCGGTGCGACAGGAAGGTGAGGAACTGCTGCGCCGTGCTGCCGATCATGGACTTGAGCGCGATCACACACTCCCCTGGGACGGCAGCAGGGAATGGGGTGAGGGAGCCGCATCCCACGGGAATCCCGCCCCCCCGCCGGGATGGGGGCACTCACCGTAGGACTCGTACCCATCGAGGGACTTGACGGTGAGCAGGAGGTGCTGGTCCTGCAGGTACTCGATGTCCGAGAGGATGGGCTTCAGCTGCAGGGGCGGAGCGGGGTGAGGTGGGGTGGGGTGGAGATGGGTTGGGGTGGGATGTGATGGGATGGGATGGGATGGTGATGGGTTGGAGATGGGATGGGATGGAGATGGGATGAGATGGGATGGAGATGGGATGGAGATGGGATGGGATGGAGATGGGATGAGATGGGATGGAGATGGGATGGGATGGAGATGGGATGTGATGGGATGAGACGGGATATGATGGGATGTGATGGGAGGTAATGGGATGAGATGGGTTATGATGAGATGAGATGGGATGTGATGGGATGGAGGTGGGATGTGGTGGGATGTGATGGGATGGGATGTGATGGAATGAGATGGGATGTGATAGGATGTGATGGGATGGAGACGGGATGTGTTGGGATATAACGGGATGTGATGGGATGGAGATGGGATGGGATGAGACAGGATGTGATGGGATGAGATGAGATGAGATGGAGACAGGATGTGATGGGATGGAGATGGGATATGATGGGATGGGATGAGATGAGATAGAGATGGGATGTGGTGGGATGTAATGGGATGTGGTGGGATATGATGGGATGTGATGGGATGAGATAGAGATGGGATGCGGTGGGATGTGATGGGACATGGTGGGATATGATGGGATGAGATGGGATGTGGTGGGATGTGACGGGATGAGATGGGATATGATGGGATGTGATGGGAGGTGATGGATTGAGATGGGTTATGATGGGATGAGATGGGATGTGATGGGATGGAGGTGGGATGTGACAGGACGTGATGGGACGTTGGCACTTGGGGGTCCCCCTGCTTGTACCCCCCCCGCAACCACCGCGGTCCCCCCTCACCGTGGGCAGCTGCCGGGACGACCACTGCACCTTGAGGAAGTTGATGTTGTCGCTGCTCTGAGCGTCGTTCTCGAAGCTCTTCTTGAACTCTGGGGGGACGGTGACATCAAACACCCCCCCAGGACCCCAAACACCCCCCCCGGACCCACACACCCCCCAGGGCCCCCCAGCCACGGCCCATACTCACCCTCCAGGCAGGTGGAGTAGAACTCGATGAAGAACTTGGTGCGGCTGGCCGTCTTCACGATGGCCTCGATGCTCTCGAACTCGATGTAAGCCTGCTCCGAGGACTTGGAGAGCCCTCCAAGGGAACACAGAGCATTGGGGACCCCCCCCGGGACCCCCCAGCATGTCAAGGGAGGGGTGGGACGGGGGGGAACAGGCACCTTTCTTGGAGACAAACTGGGACGTCACCCCCACCTCGAAGGAGGCGAAGACAGGCGAGTGGTCGCTGGTGACAATGTCATCGGTGCACCCTGAGGACCAGCAGCGTGGGGGGGTGTCAGGGTCCCCATGGAGGGGTCAATGTCCCCAAGGGGGGGCCAGGATCCCCAGGGGGGGTCCCATCGCTCACCATAGGCGTTGCAGTTGACGTGGGTCTCGGGGTAGGACTTCCAGAGGATGCGGTCACACCACGAGGGCACGTTGGTGCGGACCTGGAGGGGGTGAGGAGCAACGGGGGGGTCATGGAGGGATATGGGGGTCCACACAACCCCCAGAGACACCCCAAACCCACCATGACCCCATCATCCCACCATCACCCCCATCCCACCATGACAACCCCATGTCCACCATGACCCCATTCCCACCATGACCCCCCATTCCCACCATGACCCCCATCCCCACCATGACCCCCATCCCACCATGTCCCCCATTCCCACCATGACCCCCCCATCCCCACCATGACCCCCACCCCACCATGACCCCCATCCCCACCATGACCCTCCATCCCCACCATCACCCCCATCCCACCATGACCCCCCCATCCCCACCATGACCCCCACCCCACCATCACCCCCATCCCACCATGACCCCCACCCCACCATGACCCCATTCCCACCATGACCCCTGTTCCCACCATGACCCCCCCATCCCCACCATGACCCCCACCCCACCATCACCCCCATCCCACCATGACCCCCCATCCCACCATGTCCCCCATCCCCACCATGACCCCCATCCCACCATGTCCCCCGTTCCCACCATGACCCCCCCATCCCCACCATGACCCCCACCCCACCATCACCCCCATCCCCACCATGACCCTCCATCCCCACCATCACCCCCATCCCACCATGACCCCCATCCCACCATGTCCCCCATTCCCACCATGACCCCCCCATCCCCCCCATGACCCCCACCCCACCGTCACCCCCATCCCACCATGACCCCCCATCCCACCATGTCCCCCATCCCCACCATCACCCCCACCCCACCATCACCCCCATCCCACCATGACCCCCCCATGTCACCGCTCACCCCCGTTGGCTTCTGCTTGTGCCACACGTAGGTGTCCCTGGAGCCCCTCTCATAGCGGTAGGTGGGGGGGAACGTGATCTCCTCCTCTCCTGCACGGGCAGCGGGGGGTCAGGAGGAGCTGGCACCACGGGGCGCCCCCCAGGCCCCCCCAGGCCCTCACCGAAGCGCAGGAACACCTTGTGCTTCTCCCTCTCCAGGTTGAGCTGATCCACCTTGAGCAGCGGGTCCAGCTCCTTGCGGCTGATGTAGTTGAGGATCTCCTTTGGGATGAGGGGGGTGGGTCAGCGGGGGGGGCGCGCGGAGCCCCCCCGCCGCAGCGCTGCCCCACCTGGATGTCCATGTCCAGGCGGTAGTTGAGGTCCCCGAACCAGAAGAGGTGGGTGAAGCGCAGGGAGATGTCGAAGGAGCTCAACTGCTTGTCCCCGAGCGAGAGCAGGCGCAGGATGTCCACGTAGTTCTGGTTCCTCCTGCCCGGGGGGACACGGCACGGGGTCAGGGGGCTCCTGGGTGCTGCTGGGTGCTGCTGGGTGCTGCTGGGGGCTGCTGGGTGCTGCTGGGTGCTGCTGGGGGCTGCTGGGTGCTGCTGGGTGCTGCTGGGGGCTGCTGGGGGCTGCTGGGTGCTGCTGGGGGCTGCTGGGTGCTGCTGGGGGCTGCTGGGTGCTGCTGGGGGGCTGCTGGGGGCTGCTGGGGGCTGCTGGGGGCTGCTTTGGGGGCTGCTGGGGGCTGTTTCAGTGATTTGGGTGCTGTTGAGTGCCTTTTGGGTTACGTTGGGTGATGTTTGAATGATGTTTGCGCGCTGTGGTGGTGCTGCAGGTGTTGTGTGGGTGCTGTTTGGGTGCTGTGGGTGATGTCTCAGGGATGGTGGGTGATGTTTGGGTGTTGTTTGGGTGCTCTGGGTGCTCTGTGAATGTTCTATGGATGCTCTATGGGCACTATGACTCCTAAGGGTGCTCTATGGGTGCTCGATGGGTCCTATGGCTGCTCCATGGGTGCTGTGTGTGCTCTATGAACGTTCTATGGATGCTCTATGGGTGCTCTGGCTCCTATGGGTCCTCTGTGGATGCTCTGTGGGTGCTGTGGGTGCTACGGGTGCTCTGTGGGTGCTCTGTGTGCTCTGTGTGCTCTGTGGGTGCTCTGTGGGTGCTCTGGGTGCTCTGTGGGTGCTGTGGGTGCTATGGGTGCTCTCTGGGTGCGCTGTGGGTGCTCTCTGTGCTCTGAGTGCTCTGTGGGTGCTCTGGGTGCTCTGTGGGTGCTCTGTGGGTGCTGTGGGTGCTCGGTGGGTGCTCTGTGGGTGCTCTGGGTGCTGTGGGTGCTCTGTGTGCTCTGTGGGTGCTGTGGGTGCTGTGGGTGCTCTGTGGGTGCTCTGTGGGTGCTGTGTGTGCTCTGTGTGCTCTGTGGGTGCTCTGTGGGTGCTGTGGGTGCGCTGTGGGTGCTCTCTGGGTGCACTGTGGGTGCTCCCTGTGCTCTGAGTGCTCTGGGTGCTGTGGGTGCTCTGTGGGTGCTGTGGATGCGCTGTGGGTGCTGTGGGTGCTCTCTGGGTGCGCTGTGGGTGCTCTCTGTGCTCTGAGTGCTCTGTGGGTGCTCTGAGTGCTCTGTGGGTGCTCTGGGTGCTGTGGGTGCTCTGTGGGTGCTGTGGGTGCTCTGAGTGCTCTGTGTGTGCTCTGTGTGCTCTATGGGTGTTCTGTGTGCTCTGTGGGTGCTCTGTGGGTGCTGTGGGTGCTCTGTGGGTCTCACCGCGCTGTCTTCTCGCTGCCCGAGGTGAGGTGGCAGTTCACGAAGCCCAAGGAGGTGCCGTTGAACATGAAGGAGACACCGACGGCGCCTTTGTTCCCTGCGGGGACACGGGGGGGCAGGGGGGGACGGGGGGGACGTGGGGACATGGGGACAGCGCCTGAGCACGGCCCCTCCTCGGGTGATGTTCAGACCCCTCCTCGTGCAACACACACGTGTGGGGACCCACTTGTGCAACACACGGGCTGCAGGAGCCCCCCTCGTGCAATGCACACGCACCGGGACCCCCCGTCATGTAACACACGTGCTCCGGGACCCCCCCTCATGCACTCAGGAACACCAGGACCCCCCGGTGACATGTCCCCCCCGTGTCCCCCCCGCCCCTACCCAGGGTGTTGGCGATGCCGGTCTTGACGCTGGAGGTGCTGACGTGGCTGATGCGGTTCTCGTGCTCCGGCTTCACCAGCACCACCACCTTGATGCTCCACAGCGCCTGCACCGCCACCTGCGGCACCAGCACCCACCGTCACCCCCCGGCGCCACCCGCGGCACCAGCACCCACTGTCACCCCCCGCTGCCACCTGCGGCACCAGCACCCACTGTCACCCCCCGGCGCCACCTGCGGCACCAGCACCCACTGTCACCCCCCGGCGCCACCTGCGGCACCAGCACCCACCGTCACCTCCTGGTGCCACCTGCGGCACCAGCACCCACCGTCACCTCCTGGTGCCACCTGCAGCACCAGCACCCACCGTCACCCCCCGGCGCCACCTGCGGCACCAGCACCCACTGTCACCGCCACCGTCACCCCCTGGTGCTGCTGCCACTGTCTCCCAGCAAGGGCTGGTCCCCGGGGCACCCACCAGCACCCACCGGCCACCCCAAAATACCCAGTGATGGGACGGACACCCCCAGGACCCCCAGTGCACCCACAGCACCTCTGGCACCTCTGGCACCCACAGGACCCACAGCACCCCAGAGAATCCCAGCAGTCCTGGGACCTCCAGCACCCCAAAGCCCCCCAGTGCACCCTGAGCACCCCCAGCACCTCCAGTACCCCCAGCACCCCAATGACCCCCAGCACCTGAAGAAGACCTCCAAGACCTCCAGCACCCCTTGGGGCCCAGAGCACCACCAGCACCCCAAAGACCCCTGGGACCCCAAGGACCACCAGGATCCCCAGCACCTCCAACACCCCCAGGAGCCCCAGCACCCAAAGGACCCCCAGCACCCCTCAGGACCCAGAGCACCCCAGCACCTCCCAGCACCCCCTGCACCCTCAGTATCCCAAGGACCTCCAGCACCCAGCATGTCTCGGAAGCCAGAGCACCCCAAAGATCCCATAGCACCTCCTGCATCCCCAGCACCCCAATGACCCCCAGCACTCCTGGGACCTCCAGGGCCTGCAGGACTCAGCACCCCCAGCACTTCCAACACCTTCAGCACCCCAAGGACCCCCAGCAAGCTGGTGACCCCTGGGGGACCCCCAGCATCTCCAGCACCCCTGCAACCCCCATCACCCCCATCACCCCACCACCCATCACCCCATCACCCGTCACCCATCACCCATCACCCCATTACCCATCACCCCATCACCTCCATCACCCCCATCACCCATCGCCCGTCACCCGTCACCCATCACCCCATTACCCATCACCCCATCACCTCCATCACCCCCATCACCCATCACCCATCGCCCGTCACCCATCGCCCGCGCCCGCCGCCCGGGGGTGCGCTCGCACCGGGCGGTACTCGAGGTCGGTGCAGTCCTTGAGGGCGGCGCGCAGGAAATCCACCCAGTCCTTGTCGCCCAGGGAGTTCTCCTGGGTGCCGAACACGTAGATGTCGTGGGGGATGGCCACCGACACCTCCTCCAGCGTCTTGCCCAGCCCCTTGGACGTCACCCACGAGGCGATGCTCTTGGGGGGAGGGACACTGCCTGCGGGGAGCGGGGCGGTCACGAGGGGGGACCCCGAGGTGCTGCCTGCGGCTCGTGGCACCCACACCCGCGTGTCCCCGCTGTGCTCCCGGAGTGCCCCCAGCCTGCTCCCAGCCTGCTCCCACCGTGCTCCCGGAGTGCCCCCAGCCTGCTCCCAGCCTGCTCCCACCGTGCTCCCGGAGCGTCCCAGCCTGCTCCCACCGTGATCCTGGAGCGCCCCAGCCTGCTCCCACCATGTTCCCACCATGATCCTGGAGCGCTCCCAGCCTGCTCCCACCATGTTCCAAGCACATTCCCAGTGTGCACCCAGCACGTTTCCACCATGTTCCCAGTGTGCTCCTAGTGCATTCCCATCATGTTCCCAGCGTGTTCTCACCATGTTGCCAACACATTCCCAACACATTCCAAGCATGTTCCCACCATGTACCCAGTGAATTCCCGCCATGTTTCCACCACATTCCCAGTGCATTCCCACCACACTCCCAGTGCATTCCCATCATGTTCCCAGCACATTCCCACACCATTCCCAGCACGTTCCCAGTGCATTCCCACCATGTTCCTAGCACATTCCCACACCATTCCCAGCACATTTCCATCATGTTCCCATCCCATTCCCACCACATTCCCACCACATTCCCAGCACGCTCCCACCCGGGCCGCACTCACCCATGTTCCACGTGCCGATGAAGATGGAGATCATGTCGGGCTCATCCTGGTGGGAATGTCGGTTCTTCATCAGCTGCAGGAGCTGGCAAAAGGCCTCTCGCTTCTGTGGGACACAGGGGCCTCAGTGGGGACCCCCCAGCACCCCTCAACCCAGCACCCCCAAACCCAGCACCCCATGGGCCAGGCAGGGACCACATGAGGACATCCCTCAGCCACCAGCATCAGCACCAGCACCAGCACCAGCACCAGCACCAGCAACCCATCCCCATGGGGAGCCAGGGGTTAAATGCTGGCCCCCCATCTCCAGTGGGGACCCACATCTCCGCGGGGCGCCCCTCAGAGCAGGACCCACCCGGGCGCTGGCGAACACGAAGTCCTTCCGCTGCGTTTTGTCCTTCTCCTTCTCGAAGACGATGCCCAGTTTGTTCTGCACGCGCTGGGATTTGATCAGCTGCCGGACTGGGAGAGCGGGAATGCGCTGGGATGAGCTGCTGGGACCCGCGTGGCCACCAGCACCCCCCCATCCATTCCATCAGCCGGCGGCACCCCCAGGATGGGGACACCCAGCTGCCCCCAAGCCCCATCTCAGTGTTCACCCTTTGCTCCAGCACAAGCCCGGGGTCCCCCCAGGGCCCCCCCAGGGTCCCCCCTCACTCTTGTCGTGGGTGAAGGTGTTCCAGTCCTCCTGCGTGTCCTTCTGCTTCTTCAGCACCACCAGCTTCCCCCCTTCCACGTCCACGCTCAACGTGTACTTCTGGGACTTCCCGATCTTGGTCAGGTCCCCCAAGGTGACGTCCAGCTTCACCTATGGGGGGACATTGGGCGCTATGGGGGGGGGGGACACCCCCAGAGCCCACTCCAAGGGCTTCGCACCCTCAGTGTCACACTGCATGGATCCAGTCGATGCTGACCCCAACCCAGGACCCTCCCCACGGTGGTGGGGATGGGGCTCACCTCGAAGGTCTGCACCGGGATGCTCTTGGCCTTGCGGGACAGGGGCTGTGGGGGGGTGCTGGGGGCGGCCGAGCTCATCTCCTGCAGAGCCTTCAGCGCCTGGGGGAGCCCCCACCATCATCATCCCCACACCAGGGGCAACCCAGCACCATGTCCCACCAACCTTCACCCATTGGGTCCATGGGCAACCCAGCACCGTGTCCCACCAACCCTTCACCATGGAGCCACCACGTCCCACCAACCCTTCACCCATGGGGCCACCACGTCCCACCAACCCTTCACCATGGGGTCTACGGTCAACCCAGCACCGTGTCCCACCAACCCTTCACCATGGGGCCACCACGTCCACCAACCTTCACCCATGGGGTCCATGGGCAACCCAACACCATGTCCCACCAACCCATCACCCATGGGGTCCATTGTCAACCCAGCACCACACCCACCAACCTTTACCCATGGGGTCACCCCACTGTGGCCCCAAGTGGTGCCACAACCTGGCCCCGGACCCAACCCAGCTCCCCCCATGGTGGGACCCCCCCGGGCCCCCCCAGTTCACCTTCTTCTCGATGCTGGAGAGAAAATCCTTCAACACCGAGAGCTTCAGCACCAGCGTCTCCAGCTCCTGCTCCCCGCCCTGCCCCATGGGCTGCAACCGGGCCACAGCGGGATGGGACCCACACATCCACCCCATGCCCACACATCCATCCCAGCCCCACACACCCGCCCCAGGCCCCCTGCATCCATCCCAGCCCCAGAGCACCAGGACCCCCCACACCACCATGGATGGGTGTCTCTCAATGGCTTTCCCACCACCCATAGTGGATGGTGGGACCCCCACCACATTCCCAGCACGTTCCCAGCACATTCCCACCATGTTCCCAGCACATGCCCAGTGTGTTCCCGCCATGTTCCCAGTGTGCCCCCACTGTGTCCCACCACGTTCCCAGGGCATTCCCACCATGTGCCCCACACATTCCCGTGCGGTCTGAGTAAACTTCCACCATGTTCCTACCATATTCCCACCACATTCCCAGTGTGCTCCCAGCACATCCCACCACATTCCCAGCACATTCCTACTGTGATCCCATCATGTTCCCAGCACATTCCCACGACGTTCCCAGCACATTCCCAGTGTGCTCCTGGCACATTCCCACCATGTTCCACCACATCCCCATGGCTGTGTCCATGGCCACACATGGCCACATCAATGTCCCCACTGCTGTCCCCACTGCTGTCCCCATTGATGTCCCCCTGATGACCCCATTGATGTCCCCATCGATGTCCCCATCGATGACCCCATTGATGTCCCCACCGACGTCCCCATCAATGTCCCCATCGATGACCCCATTGATGTCCCCACCGACGTCCCCATCAATGTCCCCATCAAGGTCCCCACTGATGTCCCCATTGATGTCCCCCCGATGTCCCCACCGATGTCCCCCTCACCTGCTGCAGGGCCCTGCCCACGCTGGGGGCGCTCTGAGGGTCGAACACCTTGGCCAGGGTCTCCAGCCCCGCCAGCACTTTGTCCACCTCACTGCGGGGGGGGGGGGGGCTCAGCGGGGGCCGCGCCTGCGGGACCCCCCCCCCGGGCCCGCACCCACCTGTGCAGCCGCCGGCAGGACGCGCCCAGCGCCCGGCTGAGGTGGGGCAGGGTCGTGGCCCCCCCCTGCACCCCCGCCAGGTCCAGAGAGTAGCTGCTCCTCAGGTACTCGTGCGAGAGGCTGCAGAGCCCGTTGGGGCTGCGGGGCGGGAGGTGAGGAGCGGGGATGGGATGGAATGGGGCAGGGATGGGGCAGGGATGGGATGGGGCAGGGATGGGGCAGGGATGGGGCAGGGATGGGATGGGGCAGGGATGGGGCAGGGATGGGGCAGGGATGGGCTGGGATGGGCAGGGCTGGGATGTGGCAGGGATGGGGCAGGGGATGGGCAGGGATGGGGCAGGGATGGGGAAGGGATGGAGCAGGGATGGGGCAGGGTATGGGCAGGGATGGGACAGGGATGGGGAAGGGCTGGGCTGGGGCAGGGGATGGGCAGGGCTGGGATGTGGCAGGGCTGGGGCAGGGGATGGGCAGGGATGGGGCAGGGACGGGCAGGGATGGGCAGGGGATGCAGTAGGGGATGGGGCAGGAACGGGCAAGGGATGGGATGGGACGGGCAGGGATGGGGCAGGGTCACGCAGGGACAAACAAGGGACACGGGGGGGACACGGGGTGCAGCCGCTCACCTCTCGGCTGTCCCCTCGAACACGGCCGCTGCGGGGCCGGACGGGCTGAGCCCCCCCGCGGTGCTGCAGCCGCTGCTGGAGCCGCAGCGCGGTGGCAGCGGCGGCTTCTCATCGTCCCCATCTGCAATGGGGCGATGCGGGTCAGGCAGAGCCCCGCGGGGCTACGGGGTCCCCAGGGGCCTATGGGGTCCCCAGGGCCCCCTCCCCCGTACCCGAGTAGTCCCGGTCCTCGGCGGCGTCGCGGTCCTTGTCGCGCTCGACGGGGAAGAGCAGGGAGCAGACGAGCCCCTGGTTGGGCTGCAGGTACAGCGCGATCAGCTCGCCCAGCGTCTGGAACCGCCGCACCGGCACCCCCTGCGACGTCTGCGGGACACGGCGGCCGTGAGAGGCACCCCCGTGGCCAAGGGACCCCCATGGCCAAGGACCCGCATGCAGGGGCACCCAGACCCCCATGACCAAGGGACATTCATGCAGGGGCACCCAGACCCCCCTGGCAAAGGGACTCCCCTGGCCAAAGGACACCCAAGTATAAGGGACCCCGCTGCAGGGTCACTCAGACCCCTCTCAAGGTCCCATCCAGGGGGATCCCTCCGTGTAGGATGAGGGGCTGCCCCATAGCTCCAGTGCTGAGTCCTATGGGGGTCTCCAGCTGCTGCTGGGTGCAGGCAGGGAGCAAGGTGTAGGCCGGGTGCAGGGTACAGGCAGTGGGTACAGGCAGGGAGCTGGGTGCAGGCAGTGGGTGCTGGGCACAGGCAGGGTACAGGCAGTAGGTCAGGCATTGGGTGCTGGGTGCAGGCAGTTGGTGCTGGGTGTAGGCAGTGCACAGGCAGGGTGCTGGGCACAGGCAGGGTGCTGGGTGCAGGCAGGGTGCTGGATGCAGGCAGTGGGTGCAGGCAGTGCACAGGCAGGGTGCTGGGTGCAGGCAGTAGGTGCAGGCAGTGTACAGGCAGGGAGCAGGCACTGGGCACAGGCAGTGGGTGCTGGGTGCCGGCAGTGGGTGCAGGCATTGGGCACAGACAATATGTGCAGGCAGGGAGCAGGGCGCAGGCAGTGGGTGCTGGGTACAGGCAGTAGGTGCAGGCTGTGCACAGGCAGTGGGTGCGGGCACTGTGCACAGGCAGTAGGTGCAGGCAGGGAGCAGGGTGCAGGCAGTGGGTGCAGGCAGTGCACAGGCAGGGTGCTGGGTGCAGGCAGTGGGTGCACGCAGGGCACAGGCAGAGTGCTGGGTCAGGCAGTGGGTGCTGGCAGGGCTCAGGCAGGGAGCAGGCATTGGGCTCAGGCAGTGGGTGCTGGGTGCAGGCGTTGGGCACAGGCAGTGGGTGCAGGCAGTGCACAGGCAGTGGGTGCTGGCAGGGCTCAAGCAGGGAGCAGGCGTTGCGCACAGGCAGTGGATGCTGGGTGCAGGCAGTGGGTGCAGGCACTGGGCACAGGCAGCGGGTGCTGGGTGCAGGCAGTGGGTGCTGGCAGGGCTCAGGCAGGGAGCAGGCGTTGGGCACAGGCACGATCCCGGAGCCTCCCCTTCCTGGAAGCGGCTCTTTCCTGCTCCCTCCGGCACAAAGAGCGTTTTGTTGCTCTATAAATACCCGGCGGCGCCTCGGGCCGGGCTGGACGCGGCCGAGGAGACGCCGCCACCGCCACCGGCACCAACACGGGGACCGGCACCGGGACCAGCACCGGCACCAGCAGCAGCACCAACACCGGCACCGGCAGCGGCACTGGCACCAACACCGGCACCGGCAGCAGCCATGGGGCTGAGCTCCCCCGGGCGGCACATGGGGGGCAAACGGGTGCTGCACCCCCGTGCCCCATTCCCATGGATGGGGGGGTCCCACGTCCCGGCGGGGGGTGACCCACCTGCACCGCCAGGAAGTCATCCTCATCCGGCAGGATGCGGTACGTGTGCACGTGCTTCTGGAACCTGCCGGCAACGGGGGCGTCAATGGCGGTGATGGATGGGGGGGGTCCCCCCCTCTGCACCCCACAAGCCATGGCGGGCACCCATCGGACTGGACCCCCCACCATTGAGCACCCATGAGCATCGCAGGGGGCTCCAGGGCCACATTCCTGATGAGCTGCCAGGTCTCAGCATGGATCCCATGGGAAAACGGCTGTGGGGGTATGCTGGGGGTCCTGGATGGGTGCTGGGGGGCCCAGAGTGACCCCCAATTGTTCCAAGGGGACCCCACCATTGCCCCCCATGTCCAGAGCCTGGAGCAGCAGGAAGCAGCTCCTTTCCCAATGGAAGCTCTCAGGAACCAGGGACACGATCCCGGGGCAGGGGGGACCCCAGAGTGTCCCCTCGGTGACAAGGGGACACCAGGGACCCCCGGCACAGCCACCGGGCTGGCCCCGGCCATGGGGGAGGTCACGGTGAATGGAGGTGAATGGAGGTGGCCATCACCGTGTCACCAGGCTTGGCTGTGGGGTCCCCCTGTCCCAGTGACATCCCAGGACAGGCAGAGGCCAACTGCCACCCTGCTGTGACATGTGCCCCACGGTGCTGGGTCCCCTGGTGCCACCCCATGGTGCTGGGTCCCCTCGTGTCACCCATTCCCCATGGTGCCAGGTCCCCCAGTGCCACCCAACAATGCCAGGTCCCTTCGTCCCACCCCATAGCGCCAGGTCCCATTGTGTCACCCACTCCCAATGGTGCCGGGCCCCCTGGTGCCATCCCAGAGCGATGGGTCCCCTCATGTCACCCCACAGCACCAGGTCCAGGTGTCCCCTGCTCCCCATAGTGCCGGGTCCCCCATTTCTGCCCCCCCAATACCCAGCCAGGGCATTCATGGAGGACCACGGGGAACCCCTCAACTGGGGGGGGTTAAGGGGGTCCATAAGGGAACCCCCCCCAGTGAGGGATCTGGGGGTGCCCAAAGCAATGGAGGCTGGGGGGGACAACATGGGGGACCCCAAGCTGGTGTTGGCCCCCCGCGACTGGTAGCACTGAGGAGGACACACAGAGACCTCCATGTCCTAAAGCACTATTGGGGTCCCCATAGCAGGAACCCCAATGGGATGTGGTGGGGGGCACATGGGAAACCCCAGCATAGGGTCAATATCGGGAATCCCAAACTGGGGGAGACAAGGGAGGGCCCCATAGCAGGAACTCAAACTGGGAGGTGATGGGGGGCCATATTAGAACCCCAAATTGGGGGGGACATGGCACTTTGAGGTGCAGGAACCCCAATGGGGGGTGCATGGGGATCCCCAGCACAGGGTCAATATGAGGACCCCCAAACTGGGGGGACATGGGTCCCCATAGCAGGAACCCCAAGGGCGGGAGAAGCACGGGGGGGTGTCTCTATGGGTAACTTGGGGGGGCTATAGGGACCCCCAGCTCATGAGTTGGTACAAGGGGGGCGGTAGCTGGAGGGTGACGGCGACCCCCATGGGCGCTGTCCGCAGGGGCTCTGCCACAGCTGGGGCAACACCATGAACTGGGGGGCCATGGCGTGCTGTGGGGACCATGGCGGGCAATGGGGAGCCACGGAGGCCATGGGGGGCCATAGGGGGCCACGGGGGCCCGTGGAGGGGCCGCCGCCGGGAGGGTCACAGGAAGCCGCGGCCGCCGCATTCCCGGCGCAATTCCCTTTCCTCCTCCTGCTCTGGCCGCTATTTTTAGGCTCCGGCCGCGGCCCCAACCGCCCCCGTGCGGCACCGGCGCCGCTCCGGCCCCCCGCGGCCGGGCTCGGTCCCGCTGCGGGACCCCGGCCCCTGCTCCCCGCGGAACGGGCGCCCCCATCGCCCCGGCACCAGCACCAGCGACCGGCCCGGAGCCCCCTCACCGGGCACCCCCAGCACCCCCGGGGGCCGGTACCCGCTGCGCCCACGGGAGCCGGGGCTGCCGCAGGGATGGACGGAGGGATGGAGGGATGGAGGGATGCATGGATGGATGTGGCACCCGCCGGGGAATTCCCGGTTTTCCCTCCTCTGCCATAAGGCGCCCGCGGGAGCAAAGAGCCAAGCGGGAGGTGCCGCAACCACAGCGGGCCTCGAGCGGGGCCGGAGGCACAGCCCAGAGCACCGGGAGCACCGGGAACGTGCCGAGGAGGCCCCAGCACCCCCCAGCTCCATAGGGTGACCCATGGGCACAGGGACCCCCCCGCCCTCAGAGACCCCCAGTTGTGGGGCGGAGGATGAGCCCCCCCCAGCCCCACAGGGCCTGTCCCCTGCCAGGCCAGTGTCCGCCCCCCCCGCAGGGACCACCAGTATCCCCCCAGTATCTCCCAGTCTGTCGGTGCTGGGTCCCCAGGACCCCAGTCCCAAGTGGGTGCCCCCCAAGCCCACCCCCCTTTGGCTCCCCCCCAGTTCCCAGTCCCCCCCGCAGTGCTGGTGACCCCCATGTCCAGTGGGTGTCCCCCCCCAGGACACCCCCACCGTGTCCCCCAGATCTCTCCTGCTGTCCCCCGGACACCCCCCCCCGGTGCCGGTTCCCCCCCCCCCCCCAGATCTCCGTACCGTACCCCCGCGTATGTTCACCAGTGCTCCCTCCGTTTCCCCCCGGTGTCCCCCCCCGTTCCCTCCGTTGCCCCCGCCCTGCGCTCACAGCAGGCACAGCACGTACCCCCGGTCCCCTCCGTCCCCCCTGTTCCCGTTCCGGTCCCGTTCCCCGGTGCTCACAGCGGGCACAGACGGTCCCCCCGTTCCCCCCCGTTCCGGCCCGGTCCCCGGTGCTCACAGCGGGCACAGACGGTCCCCCCGGTTCCCTCCCCCCCCGTTCCCCCCCGTTCCGGTCCCGGTCCCGGGTGCTCACAGCAGACACAGCGCGAAGGCCCCGGGGACGCTCTCGCTGTCCCGCACCAGGAAGCTCCCGTCCCGCCCCGCCCGCGCCAGCAGCTCCTCGGCCGCGGCCCGGCTCAGGTCCCGGTGGTACCAGCCCGGGGGGGGCCCCGCGCCGCCCCCCGCGCCCGCCATGCTCCGACCGGGAGCGCGCCGGGGCGGGGACAGGCCGGGGGGCGGGAACGGGGGGAGCGGGGGGGGGGGGGGGGACCGGGAGAGGGGCGGGGGAACGGGGGGGCGGGGAGAAAAGGGGGAACTCGCGGGGGGGGGAACCGGGGGAGGAAGCGGAGGGGCAGGGAGCGCGAGAAGGGGGAGCACCGCGGGGAGGGAGCGACGGAGGAGACACCGGAGGGGGGCAGCACCGGGGGGGCACCGAGGGGGAGATGGGGAGTAACGGGGGGGGCACCGGAAGGATCGGGAGCACCGGGGGTATCAGCGGGGAGACGGGGAGCACCGGAAGAGGGGGAGCACCGGGGGGGAGCCCCGAGAGAGGGGGGGACACTGGGAGGGGAACACCGAGGGGACGGGGAGCGCCGGGGGAGGGGGGCACCAGGGGAGCGGGGGGCGGCACCGGGGGGAGATGGGGAGTGCGGGGGGGGAGCACCGAGGGGAGAGCGGCCACCAGGGGGAGCACGGGGGGGGTGCACCGGGAGGGAGCGCAGGGGGGAGGGGAAGGAACACGGCGGGGGGGGACACCGGGAAGATGGGGAGCACCGAGGTGGGGAGACCGGGAAGCGCGGGAGGGGGAGCGGGGCAGCGGGACGGAAATGGAGCCGGGGGGGACCGGGCCGAGGGTGACACCCCCCGGACATGGGTGAACCTTTCCCAGCACAGATAAATGGGGGGACACCCCGCTTCACCTCCCAAAGGGAGCAAGACCCCCCCATATCTCTCCCTATTCCAACCTCCCCCAGCCCCACAGCACCCCGAATCCAAAGCGGAGCAGGAGCGTTTCCTTTATTCCCCAGCCCCATGGAACACGCAGCTTGGGGGTATCCCATGGGGGGGGAACACACAGTTTGGAGCGACGTGTGTGGAGGACAGTTTGGGGTTGCCCATGGTGGGGGACACGGTTTGGGGGTGCCCCATGATGAGGACAGACAGGCTGGGGGTATCCCATGGGGAGGACACAGTTTGGGGTATCCCATGGAGAGGGACACACAGTTGGGGGGTGCCCCATGGGGGAAGACGCACAGCTGGGGGGTGCCCCATGGGGGGGACACGGTCAGGGGGCACCCAATAGGGGAGACACACACAGTCTGGGGGTATCCCGTGAGGAGCACACAGTTTAAGGTATCCCATGGCGAGAACACAGTTGGGCTTATGCCGTGAGGCAAGACCCACGGTTTGGGGGTGCCCCATGCAGAGGACACAGTCTGGGGGGTACCCCATGGGGGGGACACGCGGTTTGGGGGTATCCCATAGGGGAGACACACGCGGTTTGGGGGTGCCCCATGGGGGGGGACACACAGTCTGGGGGTAATCCATAGGGGGACACACGCGGTTTGGGGGCGCCCCATGGGGGGGACACACGGTCTGGGGGTATCCCATAGGGGGACACACGGTTTGGGGGTGCCCCATGGGAGGGACACGCGCGGTGCGGGGGCGCTCAGAGCACGCCCCGCAGCACGGGGAGCAGCAGCCCCAGCAGCGCAGGCACCGGGGGCCGGGGGGGCCCGGGGGGGGCGGCGCCGAGGGCGTAGAAGCGGGCGACGGCGACGTTGGGGTTGCCCTCGGCCGGGTCCCACCAGAGCTGGATGCAGCGGCCGCTGCCGCGCTCGTACTCGGTGTAGCGGTAGGAGTGGGACCAGACCTGCTCGCACAGCGCCGCCGCCGAACCGAACACCGCCGCGAAGCGCCGGCACTGCGAGCCCTGCGGGCACCGGTTCGTACCTGCGCGGGCGGCGGCGTCACTGCCGGGGTGGGGGGTCACTGCCGGGGTGGGGGGGTCACTGAGGGGTTGTGGGGGGGTTAGGGGGTCGTTCTCCAGCCACAGGTGGGGTGTTGGGGGCTGATCACGTTGATTTTGGTGGGGTTGGTCATGGAGAATGTCAACACATGGAACATGCACAGGGTGCCCTCAAAGCGATAGGGTTGGCCATGGAGATCCCTGACCCACGGAGACCCCCAACCCGTGCAGAACCTCCCAAGACCCCCTCACAGCCATAGGATTGACCATGGAGACCCCGAACCCCTGGAGACCCTCAACCCATGAAGAACCTCAACCCATGGAGAACTTCAACCCATGGAGAACCTCAACCCCCAGGGACCCTCCCAAGAACCCCTCACAGCCATAGGGTTGACTATGGAGACCCCAGGCTATGGGGACCCTTCCAAGACACTCTCAAAGCCACCAGGGAAGTGGAATGCAATCGCCTTACCTGTGGCAAGATGTAGGGTTGATCATGGAGACCCTGAACTCATGGGGACCCTTAACCCATGGGGACCCCCCACAAGACCCCCTCAAAGCCATAGGGTTGACTACGGAGACCCCCAACCCATGGAGATCGTCAGCCCATGTGGACCCCCCAAAGACCCCCTCTCCCATAGGGTTGACTATGGGGAACCCCTCCAAGATGCCACCGCAGAAGCGGGACACAGCCTGTGGCAAGGGCTGGTGGTGACCCATGTGGGGTCCCGCTGTGGGACGGGGGCCCCCCAGTGCCCCCCCACTGACCTGAGGTCCAGTTCCAGCCCTTGTGCCAGTTGACCTTGCAGGTGAAGGTGTCCTGGCAGTCCTCCCACCACTGCTCACAGTCCTCCCGGCACAGCGGCACGTGGAGCACCCGCTGCCTCCTCCAGCTCGTGTCCGCCTGTGGCACCCCGGGCACCCCCAATCACCCCCGGGCACCCCGGTTCATCCCTGGTCACCCCCCGTCACCTTCATTCACCCTGGTCACCCCCCGTCACACCCAGTCACCCCAGTTCACCCCAGTTCACCCCCATTCACACCAGTTCACCCCCTTCATCCCCATTCATCCCAGTTCACCCCAGCTCACCCCCATTAACCCCCATTCATCTCAGTTCATCCCAATTCACCCCAGCTCACCCCATTCATCCCCAGTCACCCCTGTTCATCCCAATTCACGTCCAGTCACCCCCGTTCACCCCAGGTCACCCCCCGTTCACCCCATTTCACCCTCATTCACCCCCATTCATCCCAGTTCACCTCAGCTCACCCCATTCATCCCCAGTCACCCCAGTTCATCCTAATTCACCTCTGGTCACCCCTGTTCATCCCAGGACACCCCAGGTCACCCCTGTTCACCTCATTTCACCCCTATTCACCCCCATTCACCCCCATTCTTCCCAGTTCACCCCCATTCACCCCATTCCTCCCTGTCCCCCCATTCCCCCCCCAGGCTGTGGGGGGGTCCTGCCCCCACCTCTTCGATCCAGGGCCCCAGGTTGGGGGAGCACTCGTAGAGACACGTGTCCTGGATGAAGTGGCGCTTGCACTTGGCGGGCATCACCCCGCAGTGGTCCCAGTTAAAGCTGTACAGGTAGGACTGGTCCAGGTGCGCCTCCACGCTGGTGTTGGCCGTGCAGCACGCGTTGTCCTTCCACAGCGAGCACTGCGCCGCGGCACCGGGGCTCAGCACCCCCGAACCGGCGCCGCGGGCCGCGGATGGGACCGCACCGCGGCACCGGGGCTCAGCGCCCCCGAACCGGCGGCGCGGGGCGCGGATGGGACCGCACCGCGGCACCGGGGCTCAGCCGGTGGGCACC
The DNA here is from genome assembly GCF_004027225.2 of Strigops habroptila. NCBI lineage: Eukaryota > Metazoa > Chordata > Aves > Psittaciformes > Psittacidae > Strigops > Strigops habroptila. Next base: position 122,418,825 of record NC_044278.2, read on the forward strand.
TGTGGGCACCGGGACGGTGGCTGGGACCCACCTGCCCGAAGAGCTCGCCCTCGGGGCCCGGCTCTGTCTTGTGGTGCTTGGCGTCCATGCAGACGTTGAGCAGCGACTCCTGCGCCGCGGCTCCGGGGGCACCGGGCCAGGCCACGAGCAGCACCAGCACCCACGGCGCGGCCATGGGCGCCAGGAGCGGGGCGGGGGGGGGGGGAACGGGGGCTCTCACCTCGGTGGGTGCCGGCGCCGGGTGCCGCGGGGCGACGATCTCAAAGGTCGTGGCGCGGAGCAACCCTTGGACAACGATCACGGGACGTCACCGGCACGGGGCACGATGGGGGGGCACGGGGGGGGCACGATGCGGGGCACGGGGGGCGCACGATGCGGGGCACGATGCGGGGCGGGTGCTGCCGTGTCCTCGCTCCGTCTGCCCGGCGCCGGGTGGGACCCGGCAGCGGCCAAAATCCACCCGTGGATGTTTTTTCCTTCCCTTCGCCACAGGGGAGATGGGGGGGCGCACGGGGGGTTCGGGATGGGCCCCATGGCGGGGGTTTGGGGGTGGCCTCATGCCCTGATGCCATCGTAAGGGGCAGGATTGGACCCCCCCACCGGGATGCGGGGTCCCCCCATGGATGCTGGGGTGGGGGAAGGGCACCCCCGTGGGTTGGAGGTGTCCCCGAGGGGGGCATAGGGGCGCCGGGGTGGGGGGCAGGTACCGAGGGGGGGGGCAAAGATGCTCGGGGGGGGGGCAGGTATCACCCTATTTTGCAAATACCCCCCCCATGGGTCACAGATGCCCCATTAGGATAACAGGTGCCCCGAGGGGGGGGTCAGAGATGCTCGGGGGGGGGGCATGTACCCCCACATTGGGGTTACAGATGCCCCTCGATGGGTCACAGATGCCCCGGGGGGGGGGCAGGTACCAGCCTATTGGAGTCATAAGTGCCCCCCCTATGGGTCACAGATGCACTATTAGGGTAAGAGATGCCCTGGGGGGGCAGGTACCACCCTATTGGAGTCACAAATGCCCCCCCCCAGGGTACACCGATACACGGGGGCTCAAAGATACCCCCCCCCGGGTCACAAACACCCCGCGGGGGTCACAGAAGCCCGGGGGGGGCAGGTACCTCCCATAGGGGTCACAAATACTCCCCCATGGGTTCCAGTTGCCCTGGGGGGGGTCACAGATGCTCCGGGGGGGGGCAGGTACCCCACTTTGGGGTCACAAATGCCCCCCCTGGATCACAGATACCCCGGGGGGGGTCACAGAAACCCCATTAGTGTCACAGACACCCTGGGGGGGTCACAAATACCCCATTGGGTCACATACACCCCATAGGGGCCACATACACCCCATGGGCTCCCAGACACCCCATAGGGTCACATACACCCCATTGGGGTCCCAGACACCCCATAGGGGTCACGGACACCCCCGCACCAGCAGGGGGCGCTCCGCTCCCCACCCGTCCCTCACCCCTCCCTTGTGGGCGTGGCCTCTCCCGGCGCGCCGTCCCCCCGCGCATGCGCCGTGCGCGCGGTTGCGGGCCGGTGCCGGTGCCCCCCCCCCCGCCATGTCCACGCTGTTCCCGTCGCTGCTGCCCCGCGTCACCGAGAGCCTCTGGTTCAACCTGGACCGGCCCTGCGCGGACGAGGGCGAGCTGCAGCAGCAGGAGCAGCAGCACCAGGCCTGGGTGCGCCCGCGGGGCTGGGATGTGGGGCTGGGGGGGATGTGGGGTTTGGGGGGGATGTGGGGTTTGGGGGGGATGTGGGGCTGGGAGGGATGTGGGGTTTGGGGGGGATGTGGGGCTGGGGGGGATGTGGGGTTTGGGGGGGATGTGGGGTTTGGGGGGGATGTGGGGCTGGGAGGGATGTGGGGTTTGGGGGGGATGTGGGGCTGGAGGGGATGTGGGGTTTGGGGGGGATGTGGGGTTTGGGGGGGGATGTGGGGTTTGGGGGGGGAGGTGGGGTTGGGGGGGATGTGGGGTTTGGGGGGGGATGTGGGGTTTGGGGGGGATGTGGGGTTTGGGGGGGATGTGGGGTTTGGGGGGGGATGTGGGGTTTGGGGGGGATGTGGGGTTTGGGGGGGGATGTGGGGTTTGGGGGGGATGTGGGGTTTGGGGGGGATGTGGGGTTTGGGGGGATGTGGGGTTTGGGGGGGATGTGGGGTTTGGGGGGATGTGGGGGGCACCCCCCAAGTGCCGCCGCGGTTGTGGGGTGAAACGCCGCGGGTTTGGGGACTGAGGCTTAAGCACCGGGATGAGTTGTTAATGGCGCTGATTTAATTCACTGGGGGGGGGGGGTTAATTGGGCGTTAATTACCCGGGTAATTAGGGATTAAACGTGCAGGAAATGAGGTTGGGGCTGAGCCCTCCAAGTCCCAATTAGGGGAGGCTTGAGGTGGGGAGGACACTTGTGGGGGCCCTTAAGGGAGACCGGGGGGTCCCTGGGGGGTATTTGGGGGACTGTTACTTAAGGGACACTGAAGGGGGCACTTGGGGGATGCTGGAGGGGGGGCACTTAGGGGACTCTCAGGGGATGCTTGGAGGGCACTTGGGGGGGGCACTGATGGGACATTGGGGGGACACTGGGGGAGCACTTGGAGGAGACTTAAGGGACACTTGGGGGGACATGGGGGAGAATTGGGGGGGACTCGAGGGATGCTGGGGGGAAGAATTAAGAGACACTCAGGGGGCACATTGGGGACCCTTGGGGGGACATTGGGGGACACTTGTAGGAGACTTGGGGGGACACTGGGAGGGGCACTTAAGGGATACTTATGGGACCCCCAGAGCCCCCCCTGCCCGGTGCTGGGGGAACAGGGAGGTGCTGAGGGGGTTTTGGGGGGCTCTTTGGGTGCTCACCCCCCTCTTCATCCCCCCCCCCAGCTCCAGAGCATCGCCGAGAAGGACAACACGCTGGTGCCCATCGGGAAACCGGCATCCGAGGTGGGGACACGGGAATGGGGGTCCCGGGGCTGGGAATGGGGGTCCCGGAGCGGGGCTGGCAGCAGCTCTGCCCCCGCAGCACTACGACGAGGAGGAGGAGGAGGATGATGAGGATGATGAGGACAGTGAGGAGGACTCGGAGGACGATGAGGACATGCAGGACATGGACGAGATGAACGACTACAACGAGTCCCCTGACGATGGGGAGATCAACGAGGTGAGGGGGGACCCTAAAGTGTGGGGCTGAGACCCCCAAGGGCAGAGAGGTGAGGCCCTAAAGTGGGGGGGGCTGAGACCCTAAAGGGGGGGTTCAAGACCCTGAAGTGTGGGGCTGAGACCCCACAGTGGGGGTTTGAGACCCCCAAGTGTGGGTTTCCTGCCCCTTCCCATTCTCGCTTCCAGGTGGACATGGAGGGTGCGGAGCAGGACCAGGACCAGTGGATGATCTGAGGGCGCCGGGGCCGTTCCCGACCGGAGCCGTGCTGGGGGGGTCCCTGTGCCCCCCATAGCGCTGGGGGGGCTCTGTGGGGCACAGGGGGCTCTAGAGCCAGGCTGCGGCTCTGCCATTCCCAAGTAAACTCCATTTTTAAGTAACCACCCCCCAGATGTGGTTCCAGCGGCCACCACGTTCCCAGTGCATCCCCAGTGTGTTCCCACCATGTTCCCAGTGCATTCCCACCCATTCCCAGTGTGTTCCCACCACATTCCCACCACGTTCCCACCGCATTTCCAGTGTGTTCCCACCATGTTCCCAGCACATTCCCAGTGAATCCCCAGTGTTCCCACCATATTCCCACTCCATTCCCAGCATGTGCCCACCCTGTTCCGACCACGTTCCCACTGCATTCCCACCACATTCTGAGTGCGTTCCCAGCACGTTTCCACCATGTTCCCAGTGTGTTCCCACCATCTTCCCAGTCCATTCCCACCCCATTCCCAGTGCCTTCCCATCATGTTCCCACCCCATTCCCAGTGCATCCCCAGTGTGTTCCCACCACATTCCCAATCCCTTCCCATCATATTCCCAGTCCATTCCCGCTCCATTCCCAGTGTGTTCCCACCATCTTCCCAGTCCATTCCCACCCCATTCCCAGTGCCTTCCCATCATGTTCCCACCCCATTCCCAGTGCATCCCCAGTGTGTTCCCACCACATTCCCAATCCCTTCCCATCATATTCCCAGTCCATTCCCACTCCATTCCCAGTGTGTTCCCACCATCTTCCCAGTGCATTCCCAGCATGCTCCCACCGCCTTCCCGCCCCGTTCCCAGCGCGTTCCCGCCCCGCTCCCGGCGGCCGCACCCGCGGGGCTGCCGGTGTAGCGCAGCTCGGCGATGCCGTCGGGAATGCCGCGGAAGTACTCGAGGCTGGCGCGGTGCAGGCGGCAGCGGAAGCGGCCGCAGCCGCGGGCGTAGCGCAGGAAGTGCGGCGCTCCCGGGAAGAGGACGTGGTCCGCCAGGACCGTGGCTCCGGCCGCCAGCAGCCGGTGCCGCTCCAGCAGCCGCAGGTCCCGCTCGTAGCAGCGCTTCCCGTGCCCCATGAGGATGAAGTCGGCGGCGTCCAGCCCGTGCCGGGCCCGCAGCTGCGGGATAACCTCCTCCGAGGGGCCCACGATCAGCTCCACCTGCACCGGCAGTGGGGTGTCCCGGCCCCCCGGCAGCGCCTGGAGCCGCCCGTTCCCTGCCCGTTCCTCCCCCAGTCCCTCTCCGCTCCGTACCCGTTCCCTGCCCGTTCTCTTCCCCCTCTTTGCCCATTCCTTCCCCATTCCCCACCTGTCCGCTGCCCATTCCCTCTCCCTTCCCTGTCCATTCCCTGCCCATTCCCATCCCATCCCGGTGCCCATGGTCCTCTCGTCAAACCCCACCAGCCGAATGACCTTCTCCTCCCCCTTCCCTGCCCATTCCCATCCCCATTCCCTACCCATTCCCACCCCATCCCGGTGCTCATGGTGTGCTCCTCGAACCCCGCCAGCCGAATGATCTTCTCCCCATTCCTTCGTCATCATCATCATTCCCTGCCCATTCCCATTCCCATCCCATCCTGTCCCCAGTGCTCACGGTCATCTCGTCGAACCCCACCAGTCAAATGACCTTCTCCTGCCCATTCCCAGCCCATTCCCTCCCTATTCCCTTCCCATCCCTTCCCAGCACCATTCTCATCCCCACTCTGGTGCTCACTGTCCTCTCGTTGAGCCCTGCCAGCTGATTACCTGCCCATCCCCGTTCCCTGCCCATTCCCTGCCCATTCCCTCCCATTCACTTCCCATTCCTTCTCCATCCCCATTCCCATCCCGTCCCTGCTCAGTGCTCACGGTTCTCTCGTCACACCCCGCCAGCCGGATGACCTTCTCCTGCCCATTCCCATCCTCATTCCCCTCCCTATTGCCTCCCCATTCCCATCCCCTCCCCTCCCCATTCCCATCTCCCCTCCCAGTGCTCACAGTCCTGTCGTCAAACCCTGCCAGCCAAATTATCTTCTGCCCATCCTCGTTCCCTGTCCATTCTCATCCCCCCCCACCCCATTCCCATCTCATCCTCTCTCCATTCCCATCTCATCACCCCCCTACCCCATTCCCATCCCATTCCCATCTCCCTCCCAGTGCTCACAGTCCTCTCGTCAAACCCCGCCAGCCGAATTGCCTTCTCCTGCCCATCCCCGTTCCCTTGCCATTCCCTGCCCATTCCCATCCCCTCCCTACCCCATTCCCTGCCCATTCCCATCCCCTCCCTACCCCATTCCCTCCCCACTCCCATTCCCTCCCCATCCCCGTCCCCGCCGGTGCTCACGGTTCTCTCGTCGAACCCCACCAGCCAGATGACCTCCTCCTGCCCATTCCCTCCCCATCCCCTCCCCATTCCCTCCCCACTCCCATCCCATTCCCATCCCCGTCCCCGCCGGTGCTCACGGTTCTCTCGTCGAACCCCGCCAGCCGGATGACCTTCTCCGCCAGCGCCGCGCGCCGCGGGTCCCGCTCCACCGTGAGCAGCCGCGCCCCGGGCGGCAGCGCCCGCGCCACCAGCACCGCCCCGTACCCGCAGGATGTGCCCAGCTCCAGCACCCGCCGCGGGCTCCGGGCGCTCAGCACCCGCTCCACCACCCGCCCTGCGGCACGCACCGGCTTCAGCACCACCACTGCTGGCACGCACCGCAGTGGGTCACACGCTGCAACGGGTCACACACCAGCACCAATGGGGATGGGATGGTGACACCGGCACCGGGATGGGCACAGGACAAGGGCATTGGCATCATGGAGACCGGGTCAATGGGCTCCCCCGTGCCCAGAGGGTGGCACAGAGCGGTGGTGCTGAGGGGGCTGGTGGTTGGGGGGCTGTGGCCCTGCCATGGGGCTGTGGTGGCAGTGCCGTGGTCACACTGACAGTGCCACGGCCATGCTGATGCCATGGCGGTACCCATGGTGCTGTGGCCGGGCCAACAATGCCATGAGCACACCAATGGTGCCAAGGCCGTATCAATGGTACCGTGGCCATGACAGTGACGTTGTGGCCACGTCAATGGTGTCAAGGCCATATCAAGGGTGCTGTGGCCGTGTCAATGGTGCCATGGCCATGCCAACAGTGTCACAGCCATGCCAATGGTGCCACAGGCATGTCAATGGTGCCATGGCCACACCAATGGTGCCACGGCCATGCCAGTGGTGTCACGGCTATGTCAATGATGTTGTGGCCATGTCTATGGTGCCATGGCCGTGCCTATGGTGCCATGGCCGTGCCAATGGTGCCACATCCATGTCAATGATGCCATGGCCATGCCAATGGTGCCATGGGCATGTCAATGATGCCATGGCCATGTCAGTGGTGCCACAGGCATGTCGATCGTGCCGTGGCCACACCAATAGTGCCACATCCATGTCAGTGGTGCCATGGCCATGCCAATGGTGTCACAGCCACATCAGTGGTGCCGTGGCCGTGTCAGTGGTTACGGCGCGGTTGCCGCCGGTGCTGACCTTTGTCGGGCCCCACGCAGCTGAGGTGCTCGCAGCGGCGGCTCCACTGGTCGAGGGTGAGCAGCACGTGCCGGGGGTCGCCGGGCACGGCGTGTGCCAGCAGGTACTGGAGGGCGCGGTGCTCCCGCGGCACGGAGCTGAGCCGGTCCCGCAGCCAGCCCAGCGCCACCCGCGCCACCAGCACCGCGTAGTGCCGCGACCGCAGCGCCAGCGCCAGCACCAGCGGCACGAACGCCAGCGCGATGGCCACCGACACCATGGCGCTGTGGGGCAGGGGGTCAGGGACACACAGCCACACACACAGCCCCACAGACAGCCCCACAGCCCCATAGACAGCCCCACAGGCAGCCGCACAGCGAGCACTCGTGCCATGAGCTGGCCGTGCTCTGCACACTGCGAAGAGCCTCCCCCCCACCAGTGCCCCACAGCCTGCACCCCACCCCCTGCCCCCTGCACCCCCTGCCCGTGCCCCACACCCCCTGCCCCATGTCTGCCCCCTGCCCCCAGAGCCGCAGGTTTTGGGGGTCCCCAGCTGCAGCAAGGGGCTGGGGGGGCGCTCACCTGTTCCCAGGGGGCGGGCAGGGGGCTGGGAACGGGCAGGGAATGGGCGGGATGCTGGGAGCAGCAGCAGGAGCTCTCTGGACACTGGGACCAGGAGCAGGAGCAGGATCCCTCCGGGCTGTTGGGATGAGGAGCTGGGATCGGGATCTCTCTGGATGCTGGAATGAGGAGCTGGGATCAGGAGCAGGATCTCTCAGGGCTGTTGGGAGCAGGAGCAGGTGCTGGGATCAGGTGCTGGGATCAGCACCAGGACAAGGAGCAGGATCAGGATCCGGCGCTGCCGCCACTCGCTCAATTATTGATGGAGCCGCGGCTCCGGCTCCGGTTACAGCTGAGCTGGGGGGGGCGGGGGGGGGCTGGCGGGGGGGCTTCAGGGGGGGCTGGGGAGGGGTTCGGGGGTGCAGAGAATTGGGGGGTTGACCTGAGGGGTTGGGGGGGCAGGTTGGGTGGTGCAGGGTTGGGGGGCAGGTTGGGGGGGCAGGTTGGGGGGCTGCAGGTTGGGGGGTGCAGGTTGGGGGTGCAGGTTGGGGGGGGCAGATTTGGGGGGCAGGTTGGGGGGGCAGGGTTGGGGGGGCAGGTTGGGGGGTGCAGGTTGGGGGGGCAGGTTGGGGGGGGAGGGTTGGGGGTGCAGGTTGGGGGCAGATTGGGGGGTGCAGATTTAGGGTGCAGAGTTGGGGGGGCAGGGTTGGGGACAGGTTGGGGTGCAGGTTGGGGGCAGGTTGGGCGGTGTAGGTTGGGGTGCAGGGTTGGGGGGCAGGTTGGGGGGGCAGGTTGGGGGGTGTAGGTTGGGGGGGCAGGTTGGGGGGTGCAGGTTGGGGGGGCAGGTTGGGGGCAGGTTGGGGGGTGTAGGTTGGGGTGCAGGGTTGGGGGGGCAGGTTGGGGGGGCAGGTTGGGGTGCAGGGTTGGGGGGGCAGGTTGGGGGCAGGTTGGGGGGTGTAGGTTGGGGTGCAGGGTTGGGGGGGCAGGTTGGGGGGCAGGTTGGGGGGCAGGTTGGGGTGCAGGGTTGGGGGGGCAGGTTGGGGGCAGGTTGGGGGGGGCAGGTGGGGGGGGGGGCTCGGGAGGGTTCAGGCCCCGCCCCCGTCGCGGGGCTGCCCATGGAGGGGACTGGGGTCAATGGGGGTCAATGGGGGCAGCACAGACACGTGACCGCGCACGCGCGCGCCCCAGGCCACGTGACACCGCCCACGCGGGAGCGCGCCCTCCCCGTCCCTTCCCCCTCCAACCCCGCTCTCCCGTCACGTGACCCCACCCCGCGCGCTCCCGGCGCCGGTCACGTGACGGCGGGCGGGGCAGCACGCCGCTCCTGCGCCCGCCATCCCCCCCCCGCGCGCTTATTGGCTGCTCGCCACGTGACCGCGCCCCACGGCGGACCGCGCCTTGTTTTCACCACACCCTTCCGCGCGCGCCGATTGGCCGCCGGTCACGTGAGCGGCGGCGCCTTTACGCAGGGGTTGCGGGCGGGGGGGGGGGTTTGTGTGTAAACAGGAAGAGGAGGAGGCACGAGGGGCGTGGCTGCGTTCCCATTGGCGGCGCGCGCGCCACGTGACGCCGGGAGGGGGCCGGGCGGGTGCGAGCCCGGCGCCGTCACGTGAGCGGCGCGGCGCGCCCCCTGGCGGAGCGGGCGGAGCTTCGGGGCCGCCATGGGCTGCTGCTACAGCAGCGAGAGCGCGAGCGCGGAGCAGGTGCGGGGGGGGGGGACAGGCCAAGGGGAATGGCTTTAACCGGCCAGAGGGGAGACTGAGATGAGCTCTGAGGCAGAAGCTCTTCCCTGTGAGGGTGCTGAGGCGCTGGCACAGACTTTTCCCAGAGAAGCTGTGGCTGCCCCATCCCTGGCAGTGTTCAAGGCCAGGTTGGACACAGGGGCTCGGGGCGGTGGGAGGGTCCCTGCCCGGGGTGGGGGTTGGGGCAGCTTCAGGCCTCCTGTGCCCCCCCCCCCCCTCCCGGCCGCTCCGGTCTCACCCCCCCCCCGCTCCCGCAGGAGGAGGAGACGAAGCGGCTGCTGGAGCCGGCCCCCAGCCCCCCCAGCAAGGCGCTGAACGGGGCCGAGCAGAGCTACCACAGCGCGCCCGCGGCGCGCACGGACGAGCAGGCCATGCTCTCCTCCATCCTCGCCAAGACCGCCATGTGAGCCCCCCCCCCCCCGGGGTGCCCCAGGGAGGGGGGAGCTGCCCCCGAGCCCCCCGATGCTGCGGGGGCAGGGCCGCAGCGGGGGGGCCCCTCGCTGCGCTGTGGGGTGATGGAAGGGGTGTCTGGGGGGTGCAGAGGGGGCGTGGGGGGGCTCCGTGCCCCCTTTAGGGAAGGGGCGTCACCACATACCCATGGGGACCGTCCCCAGCCCGTTTGGGGGGAGCCTGGGTCACTCACGGGGCTTGTAACCACCCTGAAATGCTCGTTTTGGGGCGCTCAGTGGGGTCTGGGGGGGTCTGCATGGTCCCATATGCATGGGGGCTGTCCCCAGCCCATATGGGGGGCTCTGGGTTGCTCATGAGGCTCATGATGACCGCAAGGTGATCATGTTGGGGCGCTCAGTGGGGTTTGGGGGGCTCTGTGTGTCCCTATATGCGTGGGGAACGTCCCCAGCCCATACGGGGGGCTCTGGCTCACCCCGGCGCTCAGGCCATCCCCAGGAGGCTGATTTTGGGGTGCTCCGTGGGGAGGGGACCCCGGGGCACGAGGCTGGAGCCCACGACAGGACCTTCTCGCTGCCCCCCCCCAGCAACATCATCGACGTGTCGGCCGCGGACTCGCAGGGCATGGAGCAGCACGAGTACATGGACCGGGCCCGGCAGTACAGGTGGGGCTGGGAGCTCCACGTCACCCTGAGGTGTCCCTGTCACCTTGGGGTGTCCCCATGTCTCTGGGGTGTCCCCATCACCATGGGGAGCTCCGCGTCACCCTGGGGTGCTTCCCATCACCCTGGGGTGCTCCTATCCCCCCTGGGATGCCCCCATCACCCTGGGGTGTCCCCGTCACCTTTGGGTGCTCCCGTCACGCTGGCGTGCTCCCATCCGCTCTGGAGTGCTCCCATTCACCCTGGGATGTCCCCATCTCTCTGGGGTGCCCCCATCACACTGAGGTGCTCCATGTCACCCTGAGGTGCCTCCAGCTGCCTTGAGGTGTTCCCCGTCATCCTGGGCTACTCCCCACCACGCTGGGGTGTCCCTTGTCACCCTGGGGTGTCCCCATCACCCTGGCTTGCCCCTGTCACCCTGAGGTGTCCCCATCCACAATGGGGTGCTCCCCATCCACCCTTGGGTGCCCCCATCACCCTGGGGTGCCCCCATCAGTGTGGGGTGCTCCAGTGTGCCCTGGGGTGCCGCCGTCGCCCTGGGGTGCCCCCATCAGTGTGGGGTGCTCCAGTGTGCCCTGGGGTGCCCCGTCACCCTGGGGTGCCCCCATCACCCTGGGGTGCCCCCATCAGTGTGGGGTGCTCCAGTGTGCCCTGGGGTGCCCCCGTCACCCTGGGGTGCCCCCGTCGCCCTGGGGTGCCCCGTCGCCCTGGGCTGACGGCGGTGCCCGCAGCACCCGCCTGGCCATGCTCAGCTCCAGCCTCACGCACTGGAAGAAGGTGCCGGCGCTGCCGTCTCTCACCAACCAACCGCACCAGGTCCTGGCCAGCGACCCCGTCCCCTTCGCAGACCTGCAGCAGGTGAGGGGCTGGGGGGGCCCCGCGGCTGCTCCCGCCGCCCCCGAGCACCCACAGCCTGGGGCCTGGAGCCCGGGGTCACCCGCCTTGGGAAAGGGCTTCGGCAGCGTCCGGAGCAGCCGCTGCCCCATGGCCACCGCTGCCCCACGGCCACCTCTGCCCCACAGCCACCACTAACCCCTGGCACTGAGGCCTTGGCTACACGGGGTGTGAACACTTCCAGGGCCGGTGACTCCAGCCCTGCCCTGGGCAGCCTGTTCCAATGCCTGAGCACCCTCTGGGGAAGGAATTGTTCCTCAGCTCCATCTAAACCTGCCCTGGGGCAGCTTGAGGCCGTTTCCTCTTGTCCCATCCCTTGTTCCTTGGGAGCAGAGACCAGCCCCCTCCTGGCTCCATCCTCCTGTCAGGCAGTTGCAGAGAGCGAGAAGGTCCCCCCTGAGCCTTCTCTTCTCCAGACTAAACCCCCCCAGGTCCCTCAGCCGTTCCTCATCACACTTGTGCTCCAGGCCCTGCACCAGCTCCGGTGCCCTTCTCTGGCCCCGCTCCAGCCCCTCAATGTCTCTCTCAGGCCCAGAGCTGACCCAGCATTCCGGGTGCAGCAGCTCCAGCTCCCGGTGCTGCAATCCTGGGAACGCTTTGGGCTGGGGAGGCCTTCGCGCTGCCCCAGTTCCACCCCTGCCTGCAGCCCCATCAGTGCACCCCGCAGCCCGGGTTTCCCTCCGGCTGCCCGTGGTGCGAGGGAGCGCCCGCTCCCACCGTGCCGGGGTGACGCTCCGTGCCCCGCAGGTGTCCCGGATAGCTGCCTACGCCTTCAGCGCGCTCTCGCAGATCCGCGTGGACGCCAAGGAGGAGCTGGTTGTGCAGTTCGGCATCCCCTGACCCCCCCGCGCCGGCCGGGGGGGCTTTGGGGTCGCTTTCTCCCCGGATTTGTTGTCTTTTCCCCCTCCTTCCCCCCCCCCCGATGGGATCTGGCCCCACAGCGGGATTCCCGGCGCTGCTCCGGGGGGGTTTGGGGGGGGTTGGCCTCGCGCAGGGATCGGCACAAAGGGAATGCTGTGTCCGGGGTGGGGGGGGGCTCGGGGCCGGTGGTGCCTGCCCCCCCCCCCCCCCCGACCCCGTTTTTGGGTGCTCGGCCCCGCGCCTTCTCGGAGGTTTGGGGGTTTTGTACCTGGGCCCTGGCCCCACAGATAAACCCTCTTTGAGGCACTGCCCGGCTTTGGCTCCTGCGTTCTGCACCGCGACAACCCCAGATCCTCCCCTGCCGTATGACCCCCTTGTGGGTCACAGCAGGTATGGGGGGGGGTGGCATCCCCTGCCATGGGGCAGGACCTGCTGTGGGGCAGAGCGGGGCTTGTCTGCCCCCGGGGTGTCTGAGTGTGACTCCCCCAGTGCCCCACACGTGTCCCCAGCCCCACTGTGGGCCTCTGGGTGCCCCCTGCCTGGCACATGGACCCATAGCCACCACCCCCAGGGCACCACACGTGTCCCCAGCCCCACTGTGGGCCTCTGGGTGCCCCCTGCCTGGCACATGGACCCATAGCCACCACCCCAGGGCACCACACGTGTCCCCAGCCCCATAGTGGATCTCTGGGTGCCCCCTGCCCAGCACATAGACCCATACACATCCCCCAGGCCCCCCTCCAAGTGCCCCACACGTGTCCCCAGCCCCACTGCGGTTCCTGGGTGCCCCATTACTGCCGTACCCGCCCCCCCCACTGTGCGCCCGCGGGGCCCCCCGAGTGTCCGCACACCCCGAGCGGGCCCCAGGCCCCCTCCCCGGCCGCCGCCACTGTCGCCATGGCAACCGGCCCGCGGCGCGCCCCGCAGCTCTCGCGAGAGCTGAACGGCACGCTGGGAGTTGTAGTCCCAGCCTCACGTGACACGCCTCGCAGCCAATGAGGAGGCGGCAGGGGCGGGCGCTGCTGTTTGAACCGGGCGGCGGCGGCCCCGGTACGGGGGGGGGGACGGGGGGGGCACCGGGGAGGGGCGGGGCCAGCGCGAGGGGCGGGGCTCCGGGAGGGGCGGGGCTGCGCGCCCGCCGGGGGGGTGTTTCCGGTCCGTCCCGTCGCCGGGGCCCAGCGGTTCCGGCGCTAGGCCGCGGCCTGCGCCTCGCGTACTGCCGGTGCCCGCCCGCGGTGGGGCCTGGCGCGGCCCGGGGCTGGCCGCGGGCGCTGAGGAGGAGCCGCGGCGCCGCATGGGCGCACCCCCCCCCCCGCCGCTGCCCCGCGCCCGGTCACCGCGGGCTCCGCGTCCCCGCCGCGGCTTGGCCCGTCCGCGCATCCGGTAGGAGAGCTCCGGCGGGTCGGTGTGGCTCAGCCCCCCCCCCCGGCTGCTTCCCACCCCCGGTGCTGCCCGCGGCGGCTCCGTGTGTCCCCCCCCCCGCCCGGTTCTCCCCCATCCGGTGGCTCCGGCCCGCCCCGCCCCGGCTCCGGGGGCAGCGGCGCCGTCCCCGGGTCCCTTCCGCGGCCCCGGGTCCGCGGGTCCCGCGTTGGGAGTGGGGCGGGGGGGGGGGGATTGCTGGGGATCGGCGGGAGCGGGGACCCCGGACACCCCCCCCCCCCGCGGGGCCGGGGCCGGCGCCTTTAACGCGGGCGGTGACGTGTGGTGGCCCGCGGCCAGGAGGGCGCCGTCACCGCTCCCCGCCGCCCGCACCAACAACTTTCCCTTTGTGCGCGGCTCATGGCGGCCTGACCCGCTCCGGTGAGGCCCCGCCGCGGCCTCCGCCACCGCGCGGCGGGGGGGGGGGGCTTCCCGGGGAGGGGGGGCCCGGGGCGCTGGTTTCGTAATGGAGCGGGCGCGGGGAGGGAGGCGCCGGGGCCCTGCTCACCCCCCCCACCCCCCCCCGGGGCCTTCCTGCGGCTCCGTCCCGTGTCGCGGGTCCCGGGTAGCCCCGAGCGTCGCGGAGGTGCCGCCGGGCTGGGGTCGGGCTGGGGTCGGGCAGCTCGGTCCATCCCGGGCAGCCCCCGAGGGCCTGGGGGGGGGTCCGGGCTGGGCCCGGGGGTGCGGAGCTTGTGCCGTGGGGCCAGATGGAGGGAGGGCCGGATCCATCCGTCCCGCACGGACCCCGCACGGGTCCCGCGCTTCCCGGCCGCACGGAGGCAGCGGCAGCTCCGGCCCCCCCCGCGCCGCGGTTCCCTCCCGTCGCTTCCTGGTGCTTGGATCGGGTCCCCCGTGGGGCCGGTGGGAGATCCCGCTCTCCGCCGTGCTCCGGGCCGGGCCCGGGGGTTGTTCACAGCCGGTGCTCCCCGGGCCCGTCCCGGCACCCGCGACTGCTCTCCCGGCTCGCGCCGGCACCGCGGGCACGAGCCGGTGTTTTGGGCCCGGAACCCCGCGTGTGTTCCGCGGGGGGGGGGGATTCCTCGGGACGCTGGTCCCGGCGGCGGCGCCGCTGCTCGGGCACGGCCGGGAAGAGCCGCAGCCCCCGTGCCGGGAGCACGCTGGAGCCCAGCGCGGCCGCCGAGGAGCCCTCCGGGGCGACACGGGATCCCGTGGGGTCACCTCAGCCGGGGGGGCCGCGCGGCGCTTTACGTCCCTCCTCAGAGGGGTTCGGGGTTCGGGGTGGGACGGGGGATGCAGCAGGGGCCGGAGCAGCGGTTTCCCTTGAGCCCTGCTCCTCTGCATCCCCATCGCGGGGGTGCCGGCTGCGCTTCCCGCAGCACGGAGAAGAGGTGGGATCCTGGGAAGCTCTTCCCTGCGGGGTGCCCCATCCCTGGCAGTGTCCAGGGCCAGGCTGGACACTTGGAGCAACCTGCTCTAGTGGGAGGGGTCCCTGCCCCGGGGCAGGGGCTGGGGCGGGAGGAGCTCTAAGGTCCCTGCACCGCGGACCCCGTGCCCTGCTCCAGCCGCGGCGGGCGCGGGTCCCGGCGCTGGGCGGGCTGCGTTGGTGCTGATCGCTCCCCCCTGTTGCAGGTGGGGGCAGTGACCTGCCAGCCTGAGGATGCCTCTGCACGGCGCGAGGGCCGCGGCGCTGCTCGCATGGGTAACGCTCCCCCCGCCCCGCACCGGGGCTGCTGCGCGGGGGGGGGGAGGTCCGGGGGAGCCCGTGCGGGGCTGGGTGCTGGCAGGGCTGGGTCTGGCGGGATGGCGCGGGACGGTGCTGGCTCCCCCCACCCGAGCATCCCGTCCCGTTCCTAGGTGAACAGCACAAATGTGTGCTCCGAGCCCCTCCATGAGCTGTCCCAGCTCCGCGACTGCAGCGTCTTCATCAGGATCATCAACAGGATGTGAGTCCGGGGAGCCGGGGACATCCGGGTGGGGTTTTGGGGGGAGTTTCTGTCCTTCGAGGCTCCGTGTTGCATCGGGTGCTTGAGAATTGCTTTGTGTCCATAAGGGCTGCTCAGGTGAGGGAAAACCAGGAAGTTTTCCTGAGCTGCAGCCTCAGGATCCTGAGGAAGCTTTGGAAAAGCAGCACAGCTCCTGCCCCACAGCTCCTGCCCCACAGCTCCTGCCCCACAGACCGCTCCGGTTCTCCGGGGCCGTCAGGCTGATCCCCAGTGAGATACAGGCAGGATGTTTGCTCCATCCCAGGGCATGAGGTGGCCGGGCAGGGATGGGAGGAACGTGTCCATCAGGAGCCACGTTCCTTGTCCATGAGCAAAAGCAATTAGAGCCTGAGCTGCGCTGGGCTTGGGAGGGAGAGCACAGAGCGCTCCTCCGGGTGCGTGGCCCTGTGGGGCTGGAGGGGAAGAATGGTCCGAAATGTGGGTCAGGGCAATCCCAGCACAGACACAGGGTGGGGGAGACTGGATGGAGCAGCCTGAGGAGAAGGACTTGGGGTGTTGGGTGAGGAGAAGCTCCCCATGACCCGGCTTCAGTGTGTGCTTGAGCCCAGAACCCCCCCGTGTGCTGGGCTGCACCCCCAGAGCGTGAGCAGCAGGTCAGGGAGGGGATCCTGCCCCTCTGCTGCGCTCTGGGGAGCCCTTAGAGCAGCTCCAGTGCCTAAAGGGGCTCCAGGAAACCTGGAGAGGGGCTTTGGACAAGGGCCTGTAGGGACAGGCCAAGGGGAATGGCTTTAACCTGCCAGAGGGGAGATTGAGATGAGCTCTGAGGCAGAAGCTCTTCCCTGTGAGGGTGCTGAGGCGCTGGCACAGGGTGCCCAGAGAAGCTGTGGCTGCCCCATCCCTGGCAGTGTTCAAGGCCAGGTTGGACACAGGGGCTTGGAGCAAGCTGCTCTAGTGGAAGGTGTCCCTGCCCGGGGCAGGGGTTGGGGCTGGAGGAGCTTTAAGGTCCCTTCGTCCCACCCCTCCCCTGATCCCCTGCCGGGGGGGGGCAGGATTGCTCCGGCCGCTCCCGGCGGGCGCTGGGCGCTATAATTACCCCGGTGTAACGGGAGCTGCCCGGGCAGGGCGCTGCGGCGGGCGGGAGGAGGCAGCCGCAGCTCTGGGTTATATTTAGCTGGTTCTGGTTAATCTCCCGGCTCCGCACCCGCGGGCCCGGGCGGCGGCTGCTGCTCAGCACAGCCCGATAAGCCGGGGGGGCCAGCTCCCGGCCCCGGGAACCCGCGCGGGGGGATGAGGGGATCCTGCTGCCGGGGCCGCCCCCGGCCGAGCCCCTGCCTCGGGAGCAGCCGGCGGTGCCAGGGCAGCACCAGCAGCGGGCGCGGAGGAGCCGGCGTGTGCGAGAGCTGCCTCGGGCCCTGCCAGCGGCCCCCCTGCGGTGCCTCCCGCTGCCGCTGCCCGCCCCGCGGCCGCGCAGGAGGACGCGGCGGCACCGATCCGGCACAGCCGGGGCCGGGCTGGCGGCGGCCTCCCTGGCACCGTGTGCTCGGCTCTGGCCCTGGCTCTGCACGGGGTGAGCTCCACGCGATCCCTGCTCTCTCCCAGGCTCCGGAGCGAGGACGGGGATTCGGCGCTGGAGCAGCCGCTGCCGCAGAGGATCAGCTTCATCTGCGGCTTCCTGCAGAGTAAGAGCTTCCGCCGGCGCCTGCTCCGGGCCCCGGCCCCTGGCAGCCTGCTCCTGGGTCCCCTTCCCTGCGATCCTGCCCCACAGCGCCCCAGGGTGCCCCGATCCCGCAGGAAGGGAGCTTCCCGCTGGGAATCCTCGCCAGAGCCCAGGCTCGGTGCGGAAGGAGTCCCGGGGGGGCGAGGGCCGGGTGCTGGTGGCGCTGCTTTGGGGCAGCATTCCCAGCCTGCTCCCTGGCCTCAAGCTGCTTAAATCCTGCTGGGACCCCTCTATCCAAGCCGGGATCTGGGAGGGCGGGTGGGAAGCATCCCGCAGTTTTACTCAGCCCCTTCTCCCTGGGGACACGCCGCGGCGCCCCCCTGGGGGACACAGATGCGGCCCCCCGGCCTGAGCGCAGCACCTCGGGTTGGTGGCCCCGTGCCATGGGCAGCGTTCCCAGGGGCAGGGGCCCCGGTGGGAGTGGGAATGCTGCTTCCCGTTGCAGAGCACTGCAAGCACAAATCGGCCACGGAGAGCCTGGTCCCGGCGCAGGAGCTGCTGCAGGGAGAGGAGCTGGCCCTGGCCAAGGTAACCGCGGGCACCTCTGCTGGCACCGGGGTGCCGGTGGCGGAGCGGGTGGGTGACGCGTCCCCGCTCGTTGCAGGTGGCCGTGCTGCTCCTGTACCACACCTCCATGAGCTGCAGGAGCCCTGGGGACTGGAACGAGTTCGACTACAAGACCCAGGTAATTCCTTCTGCAGGCTCTGGGAAGCGGAGGTGCCTTTTGGGGGTGCTCCAAGACGTGCCCCTGCTGTTCCAGCACCCCCAGGGAGGGTGCAGGGTGGGTGCTGCGGTGCTCACCGCTGCCTCTGGGCTGTCAGAGGCTGCTGACAGCGAGGGGTGCCCCGGGGCTGCTGTGGGTGCTGCGGCAGAGCTGCTCACCCCACGGTTCCTCCCATCGCAGGTGGAGCTGGCAGCGATCCTCAGGTTCGTGCTGGACAACGAGGAGAGTCTGAGCGAGAACCTGGAGATGTTCCTGCAGAGGAAACGTGAGTCCCAGCCCCAGCCCCTGCCCCAGCCCCTGCCCCAGCCCCGGCCTGGGCTGGGGGGTGTCCTCCTGCAATGGCTTTAACCTGCCCGAGGGGAGGCTGAGATGAGCTCTGAGGCAGAAGCTCTTCCCTGTGAGGGTGCTGAGGCGCTGGCACAGACTTTTCCCAGAGAAGCTGTGGCTGCCCCATCCCTGGCAGTGTTCAAGGCCAGGTTGGACACAGGGGCTTGGAGCAACCTGCTCTAGTGGAAGGTGTCCCTGCCCGGGGCAGGGGTTGGGACTGGTTGAGCTTTAAGGTCCCTTCATCCCAACCCATCCCATGGTTCCATGGCACTGCAGGTGCTGGGCACCGCTGGCACCTTCCAGCTCAGCTCCGTGCCGGCAGCACCGCTCCAGCACGGATGAACCTGTTCCAGAACCTTGGAAACCCGCTGGATTTTCCCCTGTGTTTGTGGTCCCCCCCAGCTCCCCTCACCCCAAGGCTGAGCCGCCTCATTCCCGCTGGGCAGTTCCCACCCGGTGCCAGCGCAGCCCTGGTGGGTGGGATGTGGGTGACCAGCAGGTTTATGGCTTTCCCAGCTGGGTTGATCCATCCCTGTGGGAATTCCCTCCCCGCTGCTATGACCGTGCCAATCCCTGTTCTCGCTTGTGCTTTCCAGCCCCCCCGGCCTCACCCGGCAGCAGCTCGGAGGAGCATTCCCCGCTGCTCCCCTTCCCGCCCAGGCGAGAGGTGCGTTTCCTGGAGCTGCAGAAGATTGCTTCATCCTCCTCCTCCTCCTCCAGCACCAACAAGTACGTCCCGCGGCTCCGGGTGGGAATGGACGGGGGGGACCTGGACGTGGAGCTGGGTGCACAGAGACCTGTCCTGTGGGATCTGGCTGTGCCCTGCCGGGCCGCGGGCTGTGGGCAGGGTGAGGCTGGGCTGTGATTAGCTGCTCTGAGCCTGGCTCATGAGCACAGACACTGCCCAGAGCTGCTTCAGGCCCTTCCCTGCCTTGGGGTGGGATTGGGAGGCCCAGGCTGGGGCGTGAAGGGTGCTGGGTGCTTTGCCAGGGCACTCGTGGTGGCTTTGGCACAATCCAGACGGGGAGAGCGGCTCTGAGGACAAGGCATCCGCGTTATCCCTGTGGACGGGGAGCGGGAGCGGGTCTGGCTGCGTGGGGCAGGACCTGGCCCTGCTCTGGCTCTGTAACGGGCTCCGTGGTGTTCCCCTGCAGTGTCCTCCCCGGGGCCCCCTCCTCGCCCGTGGGGGACATCATGCAGACCCCCCAGTTCCAGCTGCGGCGCCTCAAGAAGCAGTTGGCTGCGGAGAGGGAGAACCGGGATGAGCTGGAGGTGGAGCTGGCGGAGAACAGGAAACTGCTCACGGAGAAGGGTCAGTCACTGACGGGACCTGCTGGGGGCGCGGGGGGGCCCCGGGGCTCAGGCCTCGGCTGGAGTCCACGGCCAGCTCCATCCTGCCGGGCCCAGTGGAGCACGCATCGCCTGTGCCGCGCTGCAGAGGGGGTCCGTGCAGAGGGACACGTCCTCCCCTGTGCACTGGGGGGGTCAGAAGGGGGTAACGGGCCTGTTCTCCCCCTGCGCAGAGGCGCAGATCACCCTGATGCAGCAGCGGATCGATCGCCTGGCGCTGCTCAATGAGAAGCACGCAGCCGACCAGCTGGAGCCCAAGGAGATGGAGGAGCTGAGGGAGAAGAACGAGAGGTAATCCCTTGGGAATGTCCCCCTCCCCCTGGCGGGCTGGGCCCTGCCGCTGCAGTGTCCCCAGGCTGCCCCGGGCACCCTGTGCCAGCGCCTCAGCACCCTCCCAGGGAAGAGCTTCTGCCTCAGAGCTCATCTCAATCTCCCCTCTGGCAGGTTAAAGCCATTCCCCTTGGCCTGTCCCTACAGGCCCTTGTCCAAAGCCCCTCTCCAGGTTTCCTGGAGCCCCTTTAGGCACTGGAGCTGCTCTAGGGGCTCCCTGGAGCTCTTCCCTAATGCCAGCACAGGAGCAGCCCTCCCTGTTGTGGGAAGACCCAGTGGGATGTGCTGTGCATCACCGGCAGCCTTTGGGGTGCCACCGGAGCCCCTTCCCCAGCTGCTCACCCCCGTGGGCTCCGGTTTGGCCAGCTCTGGCCTGGGCTCTGTCGCTCCTGTGCTCTCTGTTGCTGCCACGTCCTGGTCTTTGCCCTGTCCCTGTTTACCTGGGCAGGGTGCCCGGGCTCCTGCTCCTTGCTTCGTCCTTTCCCTTCGCAGAGGCTGGAGCCCTGCAGCTGCCTCTGCCCTTGGCTCGGAGCTGTTGGGCTCTGCCAAAGCACAGGCACCTCCCTGCTCCCCTTTGCCATGTGGTAGGGCCCGGTTTAGAGCTGGATCTCTGCTACTGTGGCCCCATGGCACGGCTCTGCTGTGGTACCGTCATGTCCAGCAGCATCAGCCCCCGGTGATCACAGAATCAGCTGGGTTGGAAAAGACCTTTAAGATCATAAGCCCAACTCTGAAGATGTCCTCATCTCTTTCTCCCCTGCCCTGCAGCCTGATGGTGCGTTTGCAGGAGGCCCTCAGGCAGTGCCAGGACCTGAAGACTGAGAAGGGTCAGATGGACCGAAAGATCAACCAGCTCTCGGAGGAGAACGGGGACCTCTCCTTCAAGGTACGGCGGCGGGGTCCTGCCCCCTGCTGCCCGCTGTGGGGCACAGGAGCTGGGCTGCTCCTGCCTCTGCCATGGGGGCCCTGGCCCGGAGCCTGGGTTGGCTCCAGCTGCTCGTCCCGAGGGAACGTGGTGCTGCAGGGTTGAGCACCCCGCGCCTGGGCAGCGCCGAGCAGCGCCCCGGGCTCCCTCTGACGTTCCCGTGGGACGGGGCGTTCTCCCCTTGCAGCTCCGGGAGATCGGCAGCCACTTGGTGCAGCTGCAGGAGGCCCTGAACGAGCTCTCGGAGGAGCACAACGCGGCCCTGGCGCAGTCCCAGGAGAAGCAGGGGCAGCTGGAGGCGGAGCTGCGTGGCGCCCTGCAGGACAAGGTGAGCGGGGCCCCGCGGCGGGCCGGGGGCTCTGCTGGTGTCCGGCAGCCTCCTGCGCACGGAGCAGCAGCCGCATCCCACGGGAAGCCTCTCGCTGCTCCGGGAAGGGCTCCCCGTGGTGGCGCAGGCTGCGGTCCTCCCGGGCAGCCTGGTGTCGGTGAGCTGGGGCGAGTGCAGCTCCCCTGTGCCTCCCCCTGCTCATTCCCACCTCTCCTGCCCCAGAAATGCTCGGAAGAGAAGATCGAGATCCTGCAAGGGAAGATATCTCTGCTGGAGGATCAACTGGCCAAGCTGGGAGAGTGCAGCAGCCAGAAGGGAGAGGTGCTGGGGGACGTCCTGAAGGTACGGCTGCGTCTGGGGCCACCCCTGCCCCCTGCAGCAGGGGCAGGCGGCGCTCCCATGGCAAACTGCTGGGGAAGGGCAGCTCGAGTAACGCTTGGGCCCACGTGTGTCGTGTTCCCCCTTCCCCTCTGGTCTCTGCAGCTGGAGGAGCTGAAGCAGGAGGTGTCCAGCCTCAGCAGCAAAGGTGCTGAGCTCCAGGCCACGGTCCTGCGGCTGGAGGAGGAGAAGCAGCAGCGGGAGGCAGTCCTGCAGTCCCAGAGGGGCCTCTTCGAGGAGGAGAAGCAGCAGCTGGGCGGCCTGGTGAGCAGCCTGCAGAATTCCCTCTCGGAGAGCCACCGGCGCCGGGAGGAGCTGGAGCAGGAGCTGCGGGAGCGGGAGGCCCTGGACGCCCAGCACGAGCAGGCCCTGCGGGAGCGGGACGCGGCCCTGCAGCAGCTCCAGCACCTGCAGGAGGCCAACGCTTCCCTGAGCAGCCAGCTCCAGGTCGCGGTGCAGGCCCAGGAATCCGCCCAGGCCGCCTGGGACGGGGAGAAGGCGGAGCTGAGCCGCAGGGTCAGCGAGCTGGAAGCCAGGATCCTGGAGCTGGGCCCCCAGGGGCCAGCAGAGGGGCTGCAGCTCCAGCTGCAGGAGCTGGAGGCCCGGCTGAAGGAGAGCCAGCAGCGCCTGGCCGAGAGGGAGAGGCTGGCGCGGGAGAACAGGCGCCTGCAGGAGCAGCTGCTCTTCCTGGAGGAATCCCTGCGCAACACCGAGGGCATCCTGGAGGATGAGAAGAGGAGGGCGGCCGAGTGCCTGGAGGGCAGCCTGGCCAGGATCGCCGAGCTGGAGGCGGAGCGGCAGCGCCTGCTGCAGGAGCAGGGCCAGGAGCCGCCCAAGAGCCAGGAGAAGCCCGTGGAGGCGTCTCCCACTGCCCGGCGGGAGGATGAGGAGCGCGGGAAGCTGGAGGAGGAGCTGCAGGCGCTGGGCAGGGAGCTGCGGGCCCGGCAGGAGAAGGTGGCCGCGCTGGAGGCGCAGGCGGAACGTGCGGCCGCCGAGCACCGGGAGAGGGTGGCCGCGCTCCAGGCCGAGCTGGCCGGCGCCCAGGCGTGGGCGAAGGAGAAGGAGGGCGAGGAGCAGAAGCTGAGGGCCGAGGCGTCCTCGCTGCAGGACAAGGCGGCGGCGGCGGAGCAGGCGGCGGCGCAGCGCGGGGCCGAGGCGCGGCGGGCGGCCGAGGCGCTGGACGGGCTGTCCCAGCAGCTCTCCCAGGAGCAGCTCCGGTCCAAGGAGCTGGAACGCGCCCTGGAGCGGCTGCGCGGCGCGGAGGCCGAGCTCTCGCGGGTGGCGGCGGCCGCGCGGCAGCGGGAGCTGGAGCTGGAGGCGGAGGCGAAGAGGGCGTCCGGGGAGGCGGCGGGGCTGGGCGCCCGGCTGGAGGAGGCGCTGCGGGAGCACCGGCGCGAGCTGGCGAGCCGCGAGGAGGAGGCCGCCCGCCTGCGGCAGGAGCTGGAGCGGGGCCGGCTGGAGGGCGGCGCGGAGCGAGCCCGCAAGGCCGAGCTGGAGGCGCAGCTGCAGAACGCCCTCAACGAGCAGCGCGTGGAGAGGTCCCTGCACCGGGAGGAGCTGGCGCGGGCCCGGGAGCTGCTGCAGGAGCAGCAGGGCGTGCTGGAGGAGCTGCGCCGCGACAAGGCCTCGCGAGGCGAGGAGCTGCGCGAGCTGCAGGACACGGTCGGCAGGCTCCAAGGGGAGCTCGCCGCAGCCGCCGAGCGGGACAAGGCGCTGCCGGGACCCGCGGAGGCCACCCGGGGCCGGGCTGCGGATGGGGACAGCGCCAAGGCCGCCGCCTCCAAGGAGGTGTCCCTCAAGGGGTTGGAGCGGAGCCGCGAGAGGGAGCAGGAGCCCAGCCAGGCCCTTTCCCAGGAGAGGCTGAAGGAGGCGCAGGCCCTTCGCGCGCGCGCGGAGGAGCTGGAGCAGCGCTGCAGGGAGCAGCAGGAGAGCGCGGCCGCGGCGCGAGCGGAGCTGGAGGCCTCGCGCAGGGAAGGGGCTCAGCAGCGGGACAAGGCGGCGGAGCTGCAGAAGCTTCTGGAAGCGTCGAGGTCGGCGCAGGCGCTGCAGGACGGCACCCTGGAGGCGCTGCGCAAGGAGCTGCAGGAGAAGGGCAGGGAGCTGCTCCAGAGCAAGGGCGCCATCGCGGCCCACGAGAAGGAGCTGGCGTCCCTCCGCGCCGCCGCGCAGGACAGGGGCCGCTCGGAGGAGAGCTGGAAGGAGCAGGTATCGCAGTGCGTGCAGGAGCTGGAGAGGAAGAGCAGCCTGATCGGGAGCCTGGAGCACGAGGTGTCCATCCTGCACCGGCAGGTGACCGAGAAGGAAGGGGAGAGCAAGGAGCTGAAGCGCCTGATCCTGGCCGAGTCGGAGAAGAGCAAGAAGCTGGAGGAGAGGCTGCGGGTGCTGCAGACGGAGATGGCCACGGCCGCCTCGCGCGCGGCCGAGCGCTGCTCGCTCATGAAGGTGGAGGTGCAGCGCTGCCAGGAGGAGATGGACAAGCAGCGCGCGGCCATCGAGGCGCTCAAGCGGGAGCGGCAGTGCCAGGGCGAGCGCGAGGAGGAGCTGCGCCAGGAGGTGAAGGGCTGCCAGGACAAGTGCCTGCAGAAGGAGCAGCTCCTGGCCGCGCTGCAGCAGGAGCTGGGCGCCGCGCAGGCGCTGGCCGCGGAGCTGCCGCCGCTCAAGCACCTCTGCCAGCAGCTGCAGGCGGAGCGCGGCGCCCTGGAGAGCCAGCACCGGCAGGAGCTGGAGCAGCGGGGCAAGGCCGCGGCCGGCCTGCAGGCCGAGCTGGCGCGCGCCAGGCTGGAGGCGGCCGAGGCGCCGGCGCTGCGGGAGCGCGCGGCCGAGCAGGAGCGCGCCGTGCAGCGGCTGCAGGCGGAGCTGCGGCAGGCGCAGGAGCGGCACGCGCGGGAGCTGGAGCGGCTCCGCGCCGCGTCCGAGGAGCTGGTGGCCGGCAGCCGGCGGGAGGCGGCCGAGGCGGCGCGGAAGCTGGAGGCCGCGAGCGAGGAGCGGGAGAGCAGCAGGGCCGCGGCGCTGGAGGAGAGGAGGCAGCTGCTGGCGGACGGGCAGAGGCTGGCGGCGCAGGTAAGCGGCCCCCCCTCGGCCCCTGCCTCCCGCTCCCCCCGGGCGCCGGGACCCGCTCCCCGTGTTCGCTCTGCCCTTTGTGCCCGCAGGTGGAGCAGCTGGAGGCGGCGCGGAGGGAACAAGCCAAGCAGGTAACGCGGGTGATGCGCTGGGTGACGGTGCACGGCTCCGGCTGCTTCCCAGCGGCGTTCCCTGCCCTCTCGCGGTGGGGACCCAGCTCCGAGTCTTTGCCTTCATCCCAAACTGGCTGCCTGCAGCTCAGCACCTCCCGGTGTGACCCGCATGGGACCGTTGTTCCTGTGATACCTCCTCCTCAGGCAGATGGGGTTTAGGGGAGCCAGGATATCCCATTCCTCCCATCCATCCCTTTTCCTCCCCTCTTTAAGCAAGGTCCAGCTGCTTGCCCAGCCAGTGGGAATGGCTGGAGACAGGAGGAGGCCAGATGTGGCCAGAGGTGCAATGCTTTACAGCAGCACCGATCTCGGAGGTGGCGTGGGGTTGGCACTTGGGAATGACACTGGAAATGTCCCATTTTCCTCACAATCCCGGCACAAGCTGCCCCTCAGAGGCCTCATGGCTGGGACCCGGGGGGGGAATCTCGTTCCTGGAGCTGGTTTAACCCAACGTCTCCTCCCAGGTGGAGGAGCTGAATAAGAAGCTGACTCAGCACGAGAAGAGCACCCGAAGCCACCAGCAGAGAGTTAAGGTAAGTGGGGACTGAAGACGGGGGGGGCTGAGCTCTGGCTTGGGCAGAGTGGGGGTGCGGGGGGGTCTCTGAGCCCGTCTCCTCGCTGCCCGCAGGCCCTGGAAGGGGAGCTGCAGGCGGAGGCCACGCGCCAGCAGGAGAAGGTGGCGGAGCTGCAGGAGCAGCTCGCGCAGAAGGAGCAGGCGGCCGAGCACTACAAGGGCCAAGTATGGTCCCATCATCCCGTCCCCATCCATCATCCCATCCCCATCCGCCCCCATCCCCATCCATGGCAAGCCTGACGGTTTTTCTCTCCTTGCCCTCCTAGATGGAGAAGGCAAAAACTCACTATGATGCGAAGAAGCAGCAGAACCAGGAGCTGGCGGAGAAGCTGAAGGCCATGGAGCACCTGCAGAAGGAGAACACGGAGCTGCGGGCTGAGTCGGAGAGGTTGGCCAAGGAGCTGCAGCAGAGCGTGCTGCGCGCCAAGGACTCGGAGCTGAGCTGCAGGAACCTCACCAGCCAGGTCCACAGCCTGGAGGCTCAGGTGGGCACAGCACCAAGGGGCTTCACCCTTCCCTCCCTCCTGCCTCCTCCTGCCTCCCTCCTCTGTCCCTCCTCTCCCCCGTTGCCGGCTCGCTCGGGGGCTCCATCCCTCCCTGCTTCCCATCCAGGTGGAATTTGCCAACCAGCAGCTACGGGAGCTCGGCAAGATGCAGGTGACAAAGGACACGCTGAAGGGCCGGGAGATGTTCCACCAGAACCCTGCTGATGTCAGCGCCGACAGCCTGGAGCTCAGCCTCGAGGAAGCTCAGTCACTCCGCACCAACAGGTACCGGCACCGCGGCTCGGAGGGGCCCATCCTGCGCCAGCAGCAGGAGCTGGTGTCCCCGCAGCCGCTGAGCCCCTGCCCCTGTCCCGCAGGAAGGCCTCGCGCTCCAGGTCGGAGGACTCGGTGGCGGCTCCGGGCGATGAGGAGTCTCCGGCGTCGCGGCGGCTCCCGCGCAAGGTGGAGTCCCTGGAGAGCCTCTACTTCACCCCCCTGCCCAGCCGCACGCGGGCCCAGCGCCGCTCCAGCGCCGGCTCCTGCGGGGACCTGTCGCTCGGCTCCGGCTGCCAGACCCGCTCCGCGCGGCGCCGCACCACCATCAGCATCACCATGACCAAAGTGAGCCTCGGGCTGGGAGAAGGGCTTGGGGGCACCAGGACCTGAGCTGCGCTGGGCTTGGGAGAGAGAGCACAGAGCGCTCCGCTCCACATGCGTGGCCCTGTGGGGCTGGAGGGGAAAAACGGTCCTAAACGTGGGTCGGGGCAATCCCAGCACAGACATGGGCTGGGGGAGACTGGATGGAGCAGCCTGAGAAGGACTTGGGGTGTTGGGTGAGGAGAAGCTCCCCATGACCCGGCTTCAGTGTGTGCTTGAGCCCAGAACCCTCCCGTGTGCTGGGCTGCACCCCCAGAGCATGAGCAGCAGGTCAGGGAGGGGATCCTGCCCCTCTGCTGCGCTCTGGGGAGCCCTTAGAGCAGCTCCAGTGCCTAAAGGGGCTGCAGGAAACCTGGAGAGGGGCTTTGGGCAAGGGCCAAAGTGTCCAAGGCCGGGTTGGATACAGGGGCTTGGAGCAACCTGCTCTAGTGGAAGGTGTCCCTGCCCGGGGCAGGGGTTGGAGCTGGAGGAGCTTTCAGGTCCCTTCATCCCCCCATCCCGTGCTCTCCCCTCACAGAAACAAGCCAAGCCTGAGAACCCGGACGGTGCCGACGGCTCCTTCTGCAGCCTCCCCGGGGCTCAGCCCCGTGCTGCCGCGGGCAGGAGCCGCCTGCGCTCGGGCTCCGCGCGCTCCCTCGCCAGCTTCCCGTCGCAGGAGTCCCTGCTCCCGCCGGACACCTCCTCCCCGCAGGACCCCTCCGGCAACGCCGCGCTCCTGGGGCTCCCCGGCTACCGGCCCGTCACCCGCAGCTCCCTGCGCCGCATGCAGGGGGGCAGCAGCTCCAGCCTCGGTGTGTGGCTTTGGGGGGGGCTCTGCCTTCGCTTGGGGTGCCTGGAACCGCCCTTTAACCCTGCCTTGCTCCGCATGCAGGCCGGAGCAGCATCTACCTTGGCACGTGCCAGGATGAGCCGGAGCACTTGGACGACTGGAACCGCATCGCGGAGCTGCAGCAGCGCAACCGCGCCTGCCCGCCCCACCTCAAGACCTGCTACCCCCTCGAGAGCAGGGTACGGCGCTTGGGGGGCAGCCGTGGGGCACGCGGGGCTGGGGGGGCGCTGGTAACATCTCCATCGCACCCCTCCACAGCCCTCCAACTCGCTGGGGACCATCACGGACGAGGAGATGAAGATGGGGGACCCGCAGGAGACGCTGCGGCGCGCCAGCATGCAGCCCTCGCAGGGCCCTGGCGCCGCAGCCGCCCGGCGCAGCACCCTCACCGCGGCCTGGCCTGGCATCACCACCCGCCAGCAGCGCAAACGCGCCTCCGATGAGTCCCACCAGGGCCCCGACACCCCCGAGGTGAGCACCGAGGAACCGGAGAACACAGAGCCATGGAGCACAGAGCTATAGAGCACAGAGCCATGGGGCACAGAGCCATAGAGCCAGCCGGGTGGGGAAAGACCTTTGAGATCAAGTCCAGCCGCTCCCCAGCGCTGCCAAGGCCACCACTAACCCATGGCACTGAGGCCTCGGCTGTGTGGGTTGGGAACACACAGAGCACCCATGTTGGGTGCTGGAGAGGGGCTTTGGACAAGGGTCTGGAGGGGCAGGCCAAGGGGAATGGCTTTAACCTGCCCGAGGGGAGATTGAGATGAGCTCTGAGGCAGAAGCTCTTCCCTGTGAGGGTGCTGAGGCGCTGGCACAGACTTTTCCCAGAGAAGCTGTGGCTGCCCCATCCCTGGCAGTGTTCAAGGCCAGGTTGGACACAGGGGCTTGGAGCAACCTGCTCTAGTGGAAGGTGTCCCTGCCCGTGGCAGGGGTTGGAGC
This sequence comes from Strigops habroptila, assembly GCF_004027225.2. Taxonomy (NCBI): domain Eukaryota; kingdom Metazoa; phylum Chordata; class Aves; order Psittaciformes; family Psittacidae; genus Strigops; species Strigops habroptila. The sequence goes on from NC_044278.2 coordinate 122,446,950, forward strand.
TGGAGGAGCTTTGAGGTCCCTTCACCCCAAACCCATCCCATGTCGCTGTCTGGCCCCGGGCGGGCTGGTGGCCGCCTCCCGCTGTTCTCTGGGTGCTGTGGGAGCTGGGGCTGGCACTGGGGCGTCCCCTGGGGAGAGCAGCAGCTCCGGGCCCTGCTCCCTGCCCCTCTCCCGGTGCCATTCCCACTGTGTCCCTCTGCTCCCCCCAGCCCAAGAAGCCCACGACGTGCTTCCCGCGGGTGCAGACCCCACAGCGCCGCAGCGCCCAGCCAGCACCCGCCAAGCCGGTGAGCACCAGCACCAGCACCAGCGGTGCTGGGGGGGTAAAACAGGGCCGAGCCCCCCCGTCCCACCGCACTCACTGTCCTCCCACTCCTGCAGGCCGAGAGGCGCCAGTCCATGGCCTTCAGCATCCTCAACACCCCCAAGAAGCTGGGGAGCAGCCTCCTGCGCCGCGCCGCCGCCCGCAAAGCCACCCCCAAGGGCTCCCCCCGCGCCGGCGCCCGCCGCTCGCCCCGCATCGCCACCGCCAAGTCCCCCAAGGGCAAGGTGAGGCACTGACCCCCCCCGGCATGGGGGACACCCATCACCCCCAGCGCCCCACATCCCCTGTGTCACCCTCAGCGCCCCACATCCCCTGTGTCACCCCCAGCGCCCCACATCCCCCGTGTCACCCCCAGCACCCCACATCCCCGCCCTGGGGGCTATGGGGGGCTGCTCCCCACCACCAGTGTCACCCCCCCTCTGCTCTGTCCCCTCCAGGCCAGTCGCCGGCAGCTCAAGGACACCAAATTCTGAGCTTTGTCCCTGTGTCCCCCCCCCACGAGGCTCCAGCGGCACCGGGGGGGGGATGGGACAGTGGGGGCCACCTTCCCCTTGACCCATCGCCGCCCTGGGGTGCCACCCCGCTCCTCCCTGCGCCTGGGCTGGGCGCTGACCCCCAGCTCTGCCTGCACCCACAGGCAGGCCCCCCCCCGCACCCACAGGCCCCCCCCGCCTTTGGGGCACCCGGGGGGGGGGGAAGGGGCATTTTTAAAGTGTTTCTACGTGTAAATAAATTGTATTTTTCTCCTGCAGTGCTGGGGGGGCTGGGTTCCCCCCACGACCTGCTCTGGGGCCCAGGGGGGCTCAGGGACCCCAAGGGGGGGTTCTTCATCCTCCTCTTCACCACCGCCAACACTCACCACGGGGCAGCCACAATCCACTTCTCTCCTTTATTCCTCTCCAGTTAAAACCCATCCCGTGGGGCACCCCCCAAGCCTTGGGGCGCTCCACACACCAGCTCCAGCCCCACACCAGCCTCCAGCCCCCTTTCTGGGGGTGCCGAGCTCCTCCCCTGCCCCACATCCTGCGCTGCTCCCACGTGCGGCAGCTCCAGCCCCTGGGTACCACGACACGGCTCCGTGTCCCCCCATCCTCACAGCCCTGTGGGGCTGGGTGATGAGGGTGAGGCCGGGCTGCCCCATGTCCCCGCGGGCTCCCCACACGTGCTGGCGTGCAGCTGCACCTCCTGGGCGCTGAAGGGCAGGTCGCAGATGGGGCAGGACACCCAGGGGGCCCCTGTCACCGTGGAGGAAGGCCGGGCTCCGTCAGCATCCTCCCCACAGCCCGAGGCGTGTGTGGGGAGCAGCTCCAGGCTGAAGCAGGCTGTGGGCACACGAGGTGATGGTGTTGGCCCAGGTGACCCCCAAAGGGACCTGCGGCCCCCTGGGCTGTCCCTCCAGCGCTGGGGCAGCCCCACGGGGACACAGCCCCATGGACACACGGTGCTGCGCCCCTGCCGCGTGTCCCACTCCCTGCCCCGTGTCCCTGCTCATGGAGAGGCAGCCCCAGGCCTGAGGCCACCCCCGCTGGGCACCCACCGGAGCAGATGGGGCAGACGCCCGTCTCCCTGTGGCCGCTGCCCCCTTTGCTGCCCCCTGTCCTGCTGTGCCCCACTCGCTGCCTGCGGGCTCTGGGCCGGGCTCCTGCCCTGGGGGGGCCTGGCAGGGACCTGCAGCAATGGGACAAAGGGGGAAGCTCAGAGCTTGTTGCACCACGTCCTGCCCCCCCCCGGGGAGCAAAGCCCCAGCCAAGGATAGGACCCAGGAACAGGGAGAGGCGGTGGCTGGGGAAGGCGTGGGCCAGGGGCTGAGGGTGAGGGGGTACCTGCTGGGAGCTCCCCGCCTGCTGTCCCTGGGGGCTCTGGTGGGGACACCCTCGGCAGAGCCTGGCAGCAGCGGATGGAGACACGTTAATCCCACCCTGCACCCGGTGGAGCCACGTTTCCCCCTGGAAACCCCCCGGGGGATGTAGGTGATGATCCCTGGTGGATCCCCAGGATGGATCACAATGGTGCTGGAGCCCCACACATGGACCATGGGAGGCCTGGGGGGAGCCAGGGATGCAGCAGCAGGAGGATGAAATGCCCAGAGCCGGGCAGTTGCATCCCTGTGGGCATGGGGAGCCCCTGGGGTCACCACAGCCTGTCCCATGGGACCCCTGTGGCCGTGGGCACAGCCCCAGCAGGACATGATCCCTTTGGATGGCTCTGGGAGGGTGAACACCCGGGATGGGACCCGGAGAGGCGGGAACCTCACGGAGCTCAGCCAGGCCGAGGGCACGGTCCTGCCCCTCTGCTGGGGCACTCGGTGACCCCCCCAGCTCACCGGGCGCCGCGGCTCCTCCGGGACCCCCCTCCAGCAGCGCCGGGTCCCCCCTGGGGCTGGTTCTGGACCTCAGCGCCCGGCTCCGCGCCGCCGAGAGCAGCATCCGCGCCGGGCGGCTGAGGCAGGAGGGCTCCAGCTGGGACAGGCGCCGCTTCAGCCTCAGCTCCTCCTCCTCCTCCTCCTCCCTGCGGCTCCTGGGCAGGAGATCGGGAGCAGGGGCTCGGAGGCAGCACCTCGAGGTGCCCCCAGCCCCGGCTGTGCAGGGACAGGATGGGAGGGATTGGAGCAGGCCCGTGGCAGGGGTTGGACCTGGGTGATCTCAGGGTCCTTTCCAACCCAAACCATTCCATGATCCCGTGACTCTACTCACGAGCAGGGTGCTGGAAAGAGGCTCCGGGACAAGGCAGGGCTGGAGCTCCAAGGGCTGTCCATGGGCTCGGAACGCAGGGAGCTGGGATGGGCGCCCTCAGGGGCGCTCCCCGGTGCTCGGGCGGTGGCGGAGGAGCCCATCACCGCTGCCTCGGGGCAGGAGGCACCCACCGGGCGCTGTGGGGGGCGCGGGGGGTCCAGCGGCGTGCGCACGCGGATGAAGGAGAGCCCGAACTGGCTGTGCCTGCTGAAGGGCTGGCTCAGCGTCAGGCGCAGCCGGTCCCACCTCTGCCCCAGCGCCGGCGCCGGGAAGTCGGCTGCAGGGGTGGGAATGGGAATGGGATGGGATGGGGGGAATGGGACACCCCGTGTCACCAATCCCCCTCCAGGACCAGGACACGGTGACAACCGGCAGCTTCCAGCCACCAGAGAGGCCGGGGCAGAGCTGGCTCGGCAGCCGCAAGCCCCGGTCCCCCCGTCACTCCCTGGTGTTCCCAGCCCCCTCAGCAATTCCCTAGGGATCAGGCACTGACCTTCCTTAAACATGCGGACCCCGCAGCGGTTCTGCTCCAGCCTGGCCTCCGCCGGGGTCATCAGCGCCACGCTGGGCACCAGCGGGAGGTAGGGCCGGTCCCGCGGCCACGACGAGCGTCCCACCTCGAGCTGCAGGAAGGCGCAGCCGCAGTTCCCTGGGATAACACCGGGATGGACCCAGGGTTCGGAGCTGCCCCCCCCATCCCTGCGGGGCCCGGGCAGCGGGAACGCACCAACATCCACGTATCCGATGGGAATGGCGCGCTCCAGCTGCAGCTCCACGCGGAGCTGCCGGCTGCGGTCCTGCGGGCAGCCCAGCCAGGGCCGGGGGGCGTCCGCACGGAGCAGGTTCTCTGCCGGGAATTTGGGGTCCTGCTGCGAGGGCACAGACGTGGTGGCACAGCCGAGACCCCAGCCGGGAGCCCGGCGGCTTGGGAGGCAATGGGAGAGGAGGAATCATGTGGGATCCCTGCCCTTGGTGCGATCCCTGCCCTGCAGATGGGGCCTGACAAGGAGAATCATGGAATCCTGGAATGGTTTGGGTTGAAGGGACCTTCAAGCTCCTCCAGCTCCAACCCCCTGTGTCCAGGCTGGCCTTGGACACTGCCAGGGCTGGGGATCATGGGGAGCTCCTCGCTGCTGCTCCCACAGTTCTGTGTGGAATTCCCAGCACATCCCGCACCGGATCCCTCCCCCTGCAGGACCCTCGGCGGCAGCTCGGGGCAATCGTGGCCTTTCCCAACCTCCCCCCACAGGAAACCCCCCGGGACCTGTGAGGAGAAGGACACCACAAAGCTGATTTTAACCGGAGCCATCCGGGACCCCCCGGAGCCGGGACGGAGCCTCCTTCCTTCCGGAGCCTGGAGGGGACACGGAGCACATCCGTGGCGGGATCAAGCGTTTCCAATGGGCAGAGCAGGAGCACCGCTCCGGCTGCGCTGCCGCAGCACAGCTCACCCCGTGCTCCAGCTCTGCCAGCCCCCACTGACCCCAACCTGCCCCACAGCCCCCGGCCCCGTCCCACCACCCTCCGCCCCCCGGCTCCCCTCAGCGCCCCCTGGGTGACCCAGACCCCCCCCAGATCCATTCTGCCACCCTATTAACCCCCAGCCCTGCCCCTCAGCATCCCCCCAACCCCATTAACCCCCGGTCCTACCCCACACCCCCCCCCATAGTGCCCCCCCGACCAGCCCCTCTCCCCACAGCCCCACCATTCACCCCCCAGCCACATTCACCCCTCCCGCCCTGCCCCACAGCTCCCCACCCTATTCACCCCTCCATTGCCCTACAACACCCCACAGCCCCATTAACCCATAGACCTGCCCCACAGCCCCCCATTCACCTCCCCTAGTGCCGCCCTGACCCCCAGCCCTGGCCCACAGCCCCCCCCGCTCCCGCCACCGCTTGAATCTCCCGCGCAAACCGCGTCACGGCAGAGCCCGCGGCTGTTCCCGCCGCTCACCGCTCCCGCGAGCCCCCGCCACGCACGAACCGATCCCGGCCCCGCTCCTGATCCCGGTCTCGGTCCTCCTCCTGCTCCTGGTCCCGGTCCCGGCCCCGGTCCCGGTTCCCGCCTCGGCCGGTCCCGGCGCTCCGCCGCGGTGCATGACGGGACACGTAGTCCTGCAGCGCGGGGCCCGCTAAGGGACCGTGCGCCATGTGCGCTCCGTGCGGCGCGGCGCCGAGCGGCAGCGGGGCAGCGCAGGGACGGGCGGAGCGGGCGGCGCTGCGCCCCGGGAGCGCTGTCACCCCCCGTGCGGGGCTCGGTGCCCCCGGGCCCGCGGCAGCGCCCGCGCGTCCCGCTCCGCGCCCGGAAATGTCCGATGGTCCCTTGGCTGTGACAGCTCCGCCGCGGCCCGCGCCCGTCCCGCCCTTCCTGGCTTCTGATTGGTCCTCGGCGCACCGCCGCGCACAGCGATTGGCCGGCGCTGCGGTGGCGTGGCCGGTGATTGGCGGAAGGTGGCGGAAGGAGTTGGCCGCTGGGGACGGAGGGGGGGCAAGATGGCGGCGGTGCTGGAGGTGGAGGTTGGAGGCCCCGCGGAGCGCGATGGGGAGGAGGTGGGAGCGGAGCGGGCCCGGAGCGGGGCCGGGAGCGGGGCCGGAGTCGGGAGCGGGGCCGGGAGCGGGGGTCTGGGCAGTGGGGGCCTGGGGAAGGGCGGTGTGGGGAGCGTGAGGGTCGGGGTCCGTGGGGCAGGGGGGCAGCGGGGACGGTCTGAGGAAGGGGACATTGGGGGGCTTTGGGTTAGGGGGACGTTGAGGGGGGCTGAGGCAGGGGGACTTTGGGGGGGGCTTGAGTTAGGGGACATTGGGGGGCTTTAGGTTAGGGGGTCATCGGGGGGGTCCCTGGGCAAGGGGTGCTGGGAGCGTCTGTAGGTCCCTGGGACAGGGGGACATTGGGGGGCTTTAGGTTGGGGGACAGTGTGTGGGGGCCCTGGGTTAGGCGGCAACGGGGGTCCTTTGGGATAGGGGTGTCCTGGGAGCCTCTGGGAGTCCTGGGACAGAGGGACATTGGGGGGCTTTAGGTTAGGGGGACATTGGGGGTGCTCTCTGGGGCAGGCAGACATTGGGGGGGTCTGAGTTGGGGGGTGCTGGGAGCTTCTGAAGGGGCTGGGGGGGCGCTGGGGGGGTCCCTGGTTCAGAGGCCTTTGTGCTGTCGCTGGTGACTGGGGGGTGGGGGGGGTCCCTGTGGGTCTCGGGTCCCCGGTGGAGGGTCAGAGCAGCGGGTTCTGGGGGTGTCAGCGTGGAGCCCCCGGCGCTGGGCGAGGAGGCGGCGCTTCGGGACGGGGGGGCAGTGCCAGGGCCCCCGCAGAGCACGTCCCAGCCCTGAGGTGGCCCCAGCGCCTGTTCTGGGGGTCCCCGAGGCCCAGCAGCTGCTGGGGGCACCCCAAAACCTTTGTCCCGCTCCCACAAAGCCCCCGTGCTGCTCCTGCGCTCCCTGGGGGGAAAATCCACCTGGAAAAGGGCAGGATCCTGGGGACACGTGGGGCTGCTCCGGCCCCCCCGGCAGCGGCTCCTGCCCATCACCGTGGCACGAGCTCCTGGGTCTCCTCTGGTGCTCTTGGGCAGCCGAGGCCGTGTGAAGCCGAGGCTCTACCTGGCGTTCCCAGTGGGAATGCTGGAGCTGGGTGCGCAGCACCCTCCCTGCTCCAGCGGCTGCTGGGGGGGGGAGGATCGACCCCAGCCCCGGTGCCTGCACCCACGGACTGGCCGCTCCTGAGTCGCTGCTGCTTCTGGTTGGGGTGTTCCCGGTGGCTTCGTGCCGGGGAGGTGCTTTTGCAGGCGAGATGTCTGGAATGCCAAGGGCAGCGGCCGGGAAGGGGCCATGGCGAGCCCCGTGGCCTCCCGTCAGCCTCTCCCGCCCCGGGGAGCCGGTCTCAAAGCAAACCGTGTGCGGTGCCTCTTGCGAGCTCCTCGCCCTGGTGCCCGCGCCAGGGAAGCCTCTTCCCTGGAAGACCTGGAGCCTGGGAGCCTGGCGAGGGAATCCTGGTGTTCAGTCCAGCAGGAACCGGCTCGTGGGGCTGGATGGGCGTTGTGAGGAGGTGACACGCACGGGGCTGCGTTCATCCCGAGCTGGGATCCCACAGGATGCACATCTGTGGGGCAGGAATCCGTATTCCTGTGTCGTCCTGAGCTCCGGGAGCTCTTCGGGCTGAGCTCGGGCTCCAGCAGGGGTTGGAATCAGGTTGGATCAGTTGGGACCCTCCTGCTCCCGCTGGTTGTGGCCACGTTGGTTCGTGAGCGGAAGAAACAAGGAACTGAGGGTCCAAAACTCCCTCAGGCCCCTTCAGAACATGCTCTGGGTGCTCCTGGGATTTGCCTTTGGGTGATTCCGGGTTGTTCCTGGTGGTGACAGAGTGGTGGGGCCGTGGGGATGGTGAGAGCAGCCGCACCGGTGGAGGGATCCCAAATCCCGTTGGGATCCGCTGTCACTGCTCACTTTGAGGACCAAACCTGGGGTTTGGAGCTGAGGTGCAAGGGGGTAACGGGGGGGGCAGCGGCACCTTCCACTGCTCCAGGCCCTGTGTCCAACCTGGCCTTGAACACTGCCAAGGATGGGGCAGCCACAGCTTCTCTGGGCACCCTGTGCCAGCGCCTCAGCACCCTCACAGGGAAGAGCTTCTGCCTCAGAGCTCATCTCAATCTCCCCTCTGGCAGGTTAAAGCCATTCCCCTTGGCCTGTCCCTCCATCCCTTGTCCAAAGCCCCTCTCCAGGTTTCCTGGAGCCCCTTTAGGCACTGGAGCTGCTCTAAGGGCTCCCCTTCAAGAGCCTTCTCTTCTCCAGGCTGCCCCAGCCCAGCTCTCTCAGCCTGGCTGCAGAGCAGAGCTGCTCCAGCCCTCGCAGCAGCTCCGTTCCTGCACCTCCAGGGGCAGCTCCGCACAATCCGCTGAGCTCCAGCAGGGATTTTCCAGCGCTCTGATCCCTTAAGTGCTTCTCTGGGAGCTCGTCTCCCGAAGCCGGGAGCGTGTGAGGGCTCCCAGCCGGGGTGTCGCCTCCTGCCCCCCGGCTCTCATTAAGCACCGCAGAGGAAGCGCAGCAGCTTCGCGCAGCCCCTGGGGCCCAGCGCTGCGGGACCTGCCCCGGTCCCCAGCAGCGCCCGGAGCCCGGGTGAGGGCCGGCTCCTGCGCACACGGCTCCTGTCCCGGTCCTGGCTGGGCTCTGCCCGCGGCTCCAGCGCCCCCGGGGGTCGTTCCGGCTGGTTTGGCCGTGGTGGTGCTGGGAGCAGAACCAGGACCCGGCCCCTGGGGGGCTCTGCTGGGGGCGGCGGGGCCGCTGTGTCCGTGTGAGCCTCCACAGCTGCCTGACGGGGGGACGGAGCCGGGGGGGGCTGGTCTCTGCTCCCAAGGAACAAGGGATGGGACAAGAGCAAACGGCCTCAAGCTGCCCCAGGGCAGGTTTAGATGGAGCTGAGGAACAATTCCTTCCCCAGAGGGTGCTCAGGCATTGGAACAGGCTGCCCAGGGCAGGGCTGGAGTCACCGGCCCTGGGGGTGCTCACACCCCGTGGAGCCGAGGCCTCAGTGCCATGGGGCAGTGGTGGCCGTGAGGTAAAGGTTGCACTGGGTGATCCTGAAGGGCTTTTCCAGCTGGTTCCGTGTTTGTCTCCATGTGTCCTGCTGGGACGGGCTCCGTGGGGCCGGAGCCGCCGGTTCCCTCTGCCTGTGGGGGGGTCTGAGCCCATGGGGGGGTCCCCAGCGCCTGAGGCCTCCTCGGCGCTTTGTGCAGAGCCACCGCTCCAGGAGGGGCTGGAACGAGGTCCCACAGGTGTCCTGGTGCAAAGGGCAGCCCCTGATCCCTGATAGCAGCTCTGGGAAGAGCTTTGGGGAGCCTGGGGGAACCTTCAGCCCTGGCAGCGCTTCCCAAACCCTCCTTGTGCCATCGTTCTGCCTCACAAGCGGAGTGGGTTTGGCAGCGGGTGGTTGCTGGTTGCAGGCGCTGTTCCCTGTCCTGGGCACCGGTGGGGTTCGGGGCTCCTTCCCTGTTGTGGCTGCGCATTGGGGTTGTTTCTGTGTGCCCGGGGGGGCCTGGCTGGGAGCTGAGCCCATTCCCGTGAATGGGATGGTGGGAACTGCCTCGGCTGCAGGAAGGTCGGGGAGTTTGAGGGGAGGGGGGACGGAGGAGCGGGGGGGACAGAGGAGCAGGAGGCTCAGGGTGCTCTGAGCTCTCCCTGTGCTGCCTGGGGACCGAGGGCCAGCTCTGGGCTGCAGCGTCATGATGGGCACACCGAGGGTTTGTCATTCGAACCTCCTGAATCCAGAATTTCCCTTCTCAAAGGTCTCCGGGAGCAGTGCTGGGGCCGCCGGGGGTGCTGTGCCAGGAGCTGGGGTGCTGCGGGGCTGTTCCCCACGGAGGATGGGCTTGTGTGGGGAATGAGCCGGGGAGATGACGGGGGTGGCTGGTCCCTCCCGGGCTGGTGCTGCTGCTCCCACCCCACGGCTCATGTCTCTGTTTTCTTGTCCCGCAGGTGGATCTGTCGCACTTGTCCCCCGAGGAGCGGTGGAGGTGAGTCTCCTCCTGCCCGAGCCACCACCAGCAGGCTCTGGTTCCACCCCGGCTGCGGGTCACACAGCACAGGCTGCAGAGCACCAGTCTGGAAATCATGGGTTGGGTTGGCAGGTTAAAGCCCTTCCCCTTGGCCTGTCCCTCCATCCCTTGTCCAAAGCCCCTCTCCAGGTTTCCTGGAGCCCCTTTAGGCACTGGAGCTGCTCTAAGGTCTCCCCTTCAGGAGCCTTCTCTTCTCCAGGCTGCCCCAGCCCAGCTCTCTCAGCCTGGCTCCAGAGCAGAGCTGCTCCAGCCCTCGCAGCAGCTCCGGGGCCTCCTCTGGCCTCGCTCCAGCAGCTCCACGTCCCTCCGGTGCTGCAGGGCTGGTTCCAGGCTGCCGGGGGGGTGCCAGGGCAGGGAGAAGCTCTGGGATGAGCTGATGGCAGCTCCACCTTCCCCCATTTCAAGAGGCGCCCATCGCGGGGTCACCTTCTGTCCCTCCCCTCCCCTCCCCGTCTGCACGGCGCTCCCTCCGCTGCCCTGAGGCTCCCTCCCCGCCGTTGCAGGGTGGAGCACGCCCGGATGCACGCCAAGCACCGCGGGCACGAGGCCATGCACGCCGAGATGGTGCTCATCCTCATCGCCACGCTCGTGGTGGCCCAGCTGCTCCTGGTGCAGTGGAAGCAGAGGCACCCTCGCTCCTACAACGTAAGTGTCCCCCGGGCTGGAGCCCGGGCCCGGCGTCCCTGGGTTTCTGCTTGTCTGGTGCTCACGTACCCCTTGTCCTCCCGGGGCTCCACCTGGGGCTGGGGACGGACGCAGCTCACCAGCGCTCATGGCCCGCTTTCACAGCGTGCGGTGGCACTGGGAGATGGGGCAAGCAGGTCTCATCTGAGGGTTGTGCTGAGGGTGACACAAGCAGGAGCCACACTCTCTGGGTGCTTCCCCATAGAAGCGATGGAGGCTCCTTGCTGTGGGGCCCTGGGCTGGTATCTCACCTGAGCCACCCTCACCCTGACTTCCTCACCATTGTGGATGTTTCCAGGCTCCTCTCTGAGGCTCAGACCAGGCCCGTTTACCCATTCCCTTCTGGAAGCACCACAGGAGCTCAGCTCCATGGCCATAGGTGCCCTTTGTCCCCTTGGCGCAGGCAGGAGAAGGGCTGCCAGGGCTGGGAGGGTGCTTCTGACGTGTGATGGACGGACCCAGCTCAAAAAGCCTTTCCTCTGCCCCACAGATGGTGACCCTCTTCCAGATGTGGGTAGTACCTCTCTATTTCACCATCAAGCTCAACTGGTGGCGGTTCCTGGTCATCTGGGTGCTCTTCTCAGCAGTCACAGCCTTTGTCACCTTCAGGGCAACGCGGAAACCCCTGGTACAGACAACACCCAGGTTGGTGCGGGTCCTCCTGGGAGGCTCCCCAGCCCCAGGGCGGCCCTGGCAGGGAGCGAGCTCCGGCTGTGCCTCCGCAGACTTTGCTCCCTGGAGCAAGCCCAGCCCGTGCTGGGTGGCATCAGGCACTGCTGGCATCCAGCCCCGTGCACGTGGCACCCGGGCCCTGGTGCTGGGAGCCTCCCCAAGGGCATTCCCAGTGTGAAACGCACTTGATGTGGCCTTCAGGGAGCCTGAGGCTTCTAGTTTGGAAGTCAGACACGGAGCAGCCCATGGCACTGCTGGGTCGTGGAGTCATGGAACGGGCTGGGATGAGGGGAGCTCAAAGCTCCTCCAGCTCCAACCCCTGCCCCGGGCAGGGACACCTTCCACTGGAGCAGGTGGCTCCAAGCCCCTGTGTCCAACCTGGCCTTGAACACTGCCAGGGATGGGGCAGCCGCAGGTTTTGGGGCGAACCAGCTCAGTCCTGGCTTTTATTCCTGACAGGCTGGTTTATAAATGGTTTCTGCTAATATACAAGATCAGCTACGCCACCGGCATCGTGGGCTACATGGCTGTGATGTTCACCCTCTTCGGGCTCAACTTGCTGTTCAGGTGGGTGAATGCTCCTGCTCCTGCTCCTGCCGGGGCTGGAACACTCCACGTGGAACAAGGAGTTGGCCACAACCCTGGGAAAACACTTGTCTTTGGAAGCTGATGGGCAGGGTGGGAGCAGCTTTTGGGGTGTCCTCTCCCTGCTGGGGGGGTCTCGGGTGAGGTGGTTGGTACAAGTGGCTCAGCTCCATCCGCAGCTCCGTGGAGTCCAGCCCGGGGGCATCGCTGGGATTGGGACCCCAATAAAGCACAAGCAGCAGCCCTGGTGCGGTAGCAGGGGAGCCTGGCCCGGGTCGTCCTCATGGTTTGGGTGGTTGTGTCCTCCTCTGGAAGATGAGCAGACCTGCAGGGGTGTGGAAGTGTTCACTGGGCCTTACTGGGAGCTGACCTGCTGCATGAGATGGAATTGTGGAATGGTTTGGGTTGAAGGGACCTTAAAGCTGTTCCATGTCCAACCCCCTGCCCCGGGCAGGGACACCTTCCACTAGAGCAGGTTGCTCCAAGCCCCTTCCAGGCCATCCCCCTTGGCCTGTCCCTCCATCCCTTGTCCAAAGCCCCTCCCCAGGTTTCCTGGAGCCCCTTTAGGCACTGGAGCTGCTCTAAGGTCTCCCCTTCAGGAGCCTTCTCTTCTCCAGGCTGCCCCAGCGCAGGTCTCTCAGCCTGGCTGCAGGGCACACACTTGGCTGGTAGGTCCATGTCTCCATTCCAGTGCCCCGTGTAGACACCCAAGGGGCAGCGCCTCGGGGGCAGGGACCGGGGGTGCGCCTACAACAGCCCTGTGGGTGCTGCTCCCCGGTGCTGGGTGGGCTGCTCCGGTGACACAGTTCATGCTGTGGCTGTGCCAAGTGGCTTTGCAGCCCAGCACGAGGTCCTGGGTGTCAGTGGGCTCCTCTCCTGCAGAATCAAGCCGGAGGATGCCATGGACTTCGGGATCTCCCTCCTCTTCTATGGCCTCTACTACGGGGTGCTGGAGCGGGACTTCGCCGAGATGTGTGCGGACTACATGGCCTCCACCATCGGGGTGAGCACTCATCCTGCTCTGTCCCTGCCTGTCCTGGGGGGTCTGAGCCCTGTCCCTCACCTTGCTCACAGCAGCAGCTTTTGCCCCCCCAAAGGGGAAGCTCCTGGAGGTCCCACGTCGAGGAGGAGCTCCCTGAGGCTGCAGCTTTCTCCCTGTGCTCCCTCTGAGCCACCACCTCTGTGCTGGGGGGTTCTGAGCTGACAGAGGCTCTCCCAGACCCTTCCTGGAGCGTGGAGCCTCCCCCAGCACAGAGCAGGGGAGGGGAAGGATCTGTTCACCCCTCTAAACCCCAGCAAGTGTTTCCCTCCCTGGCCCTGCAGCAGTGCCCTAAGCCCTGTAACACACTCACCTGGCACCAAGAACCAACTCCCCCAACAATTCCTGACCCGGACACTGGGGCTGCTCTGGAGCAGCTCTTGGGCTTCATGTTTCCTCCTCTCGGAGCTCTCTGCCCCTCGGCGGTTCTCTGTGGCCAGGCTGGGGAGCTGCAGCCCCTCGCTGCCCTCCCTCGCGCTGCGGCTCCTCAGCAGCACCCAGTCTCCCCCATGAGGGTGGTGGGCACCCAGGGCAGGCCTGCGGCAGGTTTGGTGCTCCCCGGGGGTGCTGCCAGCAGGTCTCTACCAGAGGCTTGCTTTGCCGGTGGTGCTGAGCTGGGAGGAGCCCGTACAGGGAGAGCTGGAGGGAGCAGGGAGCTGAGCAGCCACCACCCGTTTGAAACTGAGCGGCACCAAGTGAGATTCTCCTCCGGGGAAGGGCGAATCCTGCCTCTGTGTGGAAGCTGGGGGGGAGAGGCTGGAGGGCAGCCCCACGGGACAGCACTGGGCTTCGGGCTGGTGGCAGGTTCTGTAGGAGCCAGCAGTGTCCTGGGGGGCACCAGGCACAGCACAGGGAGCTGGTGGAGTGGGATTGTCCCGCTCTGCGTGGTGCTGGTGTGGTCCTGGGCAGCTTTGGGCACCTCAGGCTGCTGGAGTGTGTCCGGGGGAGAGGGGCCAACACGAGGAGGAGCAGCTGAGGGTGCACAGCTGGGGCAGCCTGGAGAAGAGAAAGCTCCTGAAGGGGAGACCTTAGAGCAGCTCCAGTGCCTAAAGGGGCTCCAGGAAACCTGGAGAGGGGCTTTGGACAAGGGATGGAGGGACAGGCCAAGGGGAATGGCTTTAACCTGCCCGAGGGGAGATTGAGATGAGCTCTGAGGCAGAAGCTCTTCCCTGTGAGGGTGCTGAGGCGCTGGCACAGGGTGCCCAGAGAAGCTGTGGCTGCCCCATCCCTGGCAGTGTTCAAGGCCAGGTTGGACACAGGGGCTTGGAGCAACCTGCTCTAGTGGAAGGTGTCCCTGCCCGGGGCAGGGGTTGGAGCTGGAGGAGCTTTAAGGTCCCTTCATCCCAAACCAGGCTGGATTCCATGAAGCTGCATGGAACCGGGGGAAGTTCAGGTTGGACATGAGGAAAAGGCTCTTCACTGGGAGGGTGTTGGTCCCTGGAACGCGCTCCAGGGATATGTCACAGCACTGGGGCAGCCACGGCTCAAGGACGATGCTTTTGGCCACGTGGTTTAGTTCGAGGTAGTCCCGTGAGGAGCAGAGTTGTTCCCGATGGATCCTTCCAGCTTGAGACACTCCATGATTCCGTGTCTCCCTGCTGGGACACAGCACGAGTGAGTGGGGGCTCGTGGCCATCCCCGGAGCCTGTGGGACTGGAGCTGTGTGTGGGGAGCCCCCCCCTGGGCTGGGGGGGCTGCTCCACGCTTTGCTCTTCATCCCCCCAAGCTCCAGGGGCCGGTGGGGCTGTAGCCCACGGGTGGAAGCTGTGACCAGCAGAGGGGGTGGTCCGTGCTGCAGGGCTGGGGCGTGATGGGCCCCATCACTGAGCACCGCTGGGGCTGTTGTAGTTGTGTCCCTGCAGCTGGACCCATAACAAGGTTTTTAACTCCAAAAGGCCGCGGTTCCTGGCCCCAGACCCCCCCTTGGAGCTGTGCGGGTGGTGGGGCCGCGCTGTCCCTGTGTCCCTGTGCCCCGTCTCCCCGTGTGTGTCACCGGTCTCTGCCCTTGCGCAGTTCTACAGCGCCTCGGGGATGCCGACCAAGCACCTCTCCGACAGCGTCTGCGCCGTCTGCGGCCAGCGCATCCTGGTGGATGTCAACGAGGAGGGGATCCTGGAGAACACCTACCGGCTCTCCTGCAACCACGTGTATCCTCCTGCTGCTCCTGCTGCTCCCGCTCCTCCTGCTGCTCCTCCTGCTCCCGCTCCTGCTGCTCCTGCTCCTGCTGCTCCCACTCCCCGCGCCTCCAGGCTCCTGCCCCGCAGCAGAACCCTCCTCGCGCTGGTTCCTCTCGGAGCGGTGCCTGCGGCGGCGCTGAGCTGGCACCAAAGAGGCCAAACCCTGCGTGTCCCTCAGGCTGCCCCTGTGTGTGTTACGAGCACAGGTTCCTCCTCCTGGGGCTGCTGCTGCGAGGCTGCACCTCGTGTTCAGCTGCCTCTGTCAGATCCGCCTCCCACCGGAGCAGGTTGCTCCAAGCCCCTGTGTCCAACCTGGCCTTGAACACTGCCAGGGATGGGGCAGCCACAGCTTCTCTGGGCACCCTGTGCCAGCGCCTCAGCACCCTCACAGGGAAGAGCTTCTGCCTCAGAGCTCATCTCAGTGTCCCCTCGGGCAGGTTAAAGCCATTCCCCTTGGCCTGTCCCTCCATCCCTTGTCCAAAGCCCCTCTCCAGGTTTCCTGGAGCCCCTTTAGGCACTGGAGCTGCTCTAAGGTCTCCCCTTCAGGAGCCTTCTCTTCTCCAGGCTGCCCCAGCCCAGCTCTCTCAGCCTGGCTCCAGAGCAGAGCTGCTCCAGCCCTCGCAGCAGCTCCGGGGCCTCCTCTGGCCTCGCTCCAGCAGCTCCACGTCCCTCCGGTGATTCCAGGTTTCCCTCAGCTGGGGCCGCTCGGTCGCGCTGGCTGCTGGAAGCCCTGTCACAGCCCCTGCCCGGGAGGGGTTTTCCAGCGTGACTCAGCCGGAGCTGGGATGTTCCTCTGGCTCCTGCTCACGAGGTGGTTTCCAAACCGGGCTCTGAGCAAAGGTCACGCTCACAAAACCCAGTTCCCAAATTTAACCACCGGGACCAGGCTCCGGGAGCTCGCCTCTGTCCTGGCCCCTGTCACCCCCCGGGCCTGGGGCTGCTCCGGGCCCCGCTCCCCTCAGGTTACCCAGGGCAGTTCCTGTGTGACAGAGGTGACACCCTCGTGGTGGCCTCACCCCGAGCTCCGCCGCAGCCGCCTCCTGCTTCCCCACGGCTCGTGGGGTGAATCCCGTCATGAGTCAGAGCCCGAGACCCCGTCAGGCTCCCGATAATCCCCAGGAGCCGCCTGTGACACGTGGAGGAGACCTCGGGGAGTTCCTGGAGCTCCACCCGGGCTCTGCAAACCCTCCAGTGGCCCCTCCACAGCCAGACCCATCCCTGGGGCCGGGTCTCACCCTCGGGCCATGGAGCTCCTTGGTCCCGTGTTGGTGTAACCCGCTGTGAGCCCGCATCAGGCACCGCTGGTGGTGGGTCCCTGTCCCCCCCAGTGCCTGCTCAGAGCCCCACCAGCCCCGTCCTCCGTGCCTGGAAGGTTCTGCTCCTTCTAGGAAAGGGCACCCATTGAGCAACGCATCCGCCCGCACCCAGGGGGACGTTTCCTGCCCTGTGCGATGGGGCTGGGCTGGGCTTTGGGGGAAGCTGGATGGTTTTCTCCCTTCGTGGTTGTGTCCCCCGTGTCCCGCAGCCCGAGGCTGTTCTCCTTGACCTGCTGCTCCCAGGTTCCACGAGTTCTGCATCCGGGGCTGGTGCATCGTGGGGAAGAAGCAGACGTGTCCGTACTGCAAAGAGAAGGTGGATCTCAAGAGGATGTTCAGTAACCCGTATCCTTTCTCCTCGCTTTGGGACGGGCACGTGTGGGGCTTGGGATGTGCCCTGGAGCTGCTCATCTGGGCTTGCCTGGCACCGTGGTTTGGGTTGAAGGGAGCTTAAAGCTCCTCCAGCTCCAACCCCTGCCCCGGGCAGGGACACCTTCCACTAGAGCAGGTTGCTCCAAGCCCCTGTGTCCAACCTGGCCTTGAACACTGCCAGGGATGGGGCATCCTGTTGGCAGACTCACTTTTCCACCTCTGGAAGTGAGTCTCCTTCAGGCCGCGGTGGAGCCGGGTCCTGCATCCCACCGTTCCCAGCCTCCTGGAGGCGCAGCGGCGGGGCCTGGGCCGGCTCCATCCCCCGCTGCTGGTCCCGGGCTCCCCGCGGCCGCTCCGGCTCCTCCCTCCGAGGCTCTTTAACTCCGTCCCGCTCAGCTGGGAGCGGCCGCACGTCATGTACGGGCAGCTGCTGGACTGGCTGCGGTACCTGGTGGCCTGGCAGCCCGTCAT
Source organism: Strigops habroptila (assembly GCF_004027225.2). Classification (NCBI taxonomy): domain Eukaryota; kingdom Metazoa; phylum Chordata; class Aves; order Psittaciformes; family Psittacidae; genus Strigops; species Strigops habroptila. The sequence continues at coordinate 122,463,859 of NC_044278.2, forward strand.
CATCGGCCTGGTCCAGGGCATCAACTACATCCTGGGGCTGGAGTAGGGCAGCGGAGCCCTGGAGCGCCCCGAGGCTCGGGGCGGGACGGCCGCCGGCCCGGGCACACGCAGCGCCCCTCGGCTGCCCCCATGGGGACGTGGGGCAGGACCCGGCGCCGGCTCCGGCCGAGGCTCGTTTTTAAAGGATCCTTTTAATGAGTATTTAAAACTTTCTATTGCAGCCGCAAGAGACGCTTGTCCCTCCCCATGGCCCGTGCGGGGCCGGGGCTGGGCTCCAGCAGCGCCCGCTCCTGCTGCGGCAGTGACGGGAGGGGGCTGAGCCTTTGCCGGCTCCGGTGCCAGCCCCGAGGCTGGCAGCAGCCCCACAGCAGCACGGACGGGATGTGGGGACTATGGGGCTGCCCCGGAGCCCCTGAGAGGGGACGGAGAGACGCGTGGGGGCCCCTCCTGTGGGTCACAGGCAGAGCTGAGCCCCGGGGACCCTTTTGTAGCTCCCACTTTTCTATGTTCATCCCAGGATCCGGCTGTGTCCCAGCGGGGTCCCAGCCTGGGCACGGAGCGGGGCCGGGGCCGCTGCTCTCCCTGCGTCCCGGCCTGGGATGGTGGCACCGGTTGTCCCTGTCCCGTCCCGGGGGACACGTCGCTGCGGTGGCGGCTCCGTGGGATGGAGCACGGGTGGGAGCCGCGCTCCCTGCGCCGCAGCCACCTTGAGCCCGGCTCTGGGGGGCGCGGACCCCGGCGCCGGCGCATGGGGGGCACACACGGTGCAGCATCACCCCGGCCGTGGGCAGCGGCCGCGCCTCCGGGGCCCTTTGGTTTTGGTTTGGGTGAAGCCGCGTCAGCGCCTGGTGCCAAACACCGGAACAAGAGTCCTGGAACCAGACCTGGCCACGGGTGGTTCTTGTCGGCGCCGCGTCCCCCGAGGGGTCCCCCCGCGCCGGCCTCTGGGGGGGTCCCGGTGATCCTGGCCCTGCCCCGCGGGGACGCACCGGGAGCTGGGCGGGATCTGGGGCTTCCCGAGGGTTTTCACAGCCGGGTCCCGCGGGAGCCGTGGGGCTGCCGCTGTCCATGGAGGAGCTCCAGGGGGTTTCCAGCCTGATCCCGGTGGGTCGCTGGAAGCCCCGGGATGCCCATGGACATGGGGGGGGGACATGGAGAGAGATGGGACATCGCATGGGGGGATGCGGGGACAAGGGACACGCACAGGGGTCATGGGATGTGGTATGGGGGGCACGTGGGGACATGGGGACACGGCACTGTGGGCACAGTACATGGCATGGGGGGCACAGGGGCGGGGGACACGATGTGGTGACACGGGACGTGTCACAAGGGACACGGGGGACATGGGACATCCCATGGGAGGCACAGGGGACACGGGGGGGGCAGCACAGAGCATGTGGGGACACAGGGAGTGGCACCGGGGGCACAGGGGACACGGCACAGGGGACATGGGGCACTGCGCGGGGGTACAGGAGACGCGGGGACAGGGACATCACATATGGGGCACTGGCTGTGGGGACACGGGACACGACACGGGGGCGGTCCCGCTGCCCGTCCCGGCTGAGTCACGCCGCGGCCGCTCCCCCCCGTCGCAGCCACATAAAGCGCCGCCGCCCCAAAAGCCGCTGCCCCCCGACTGCTGCCCCACGGCTGCTGCCCCATGGCTGCGCTCCGGCGCCGCGGTAGGGGCCGGGCCGGGGACGGGCCCGGGAGTGGGAACCGGAATGGGAACGGGAATAGGGGACCCCGCGAGGCGGAACCGGCCCGGTGCAGGCGGGGACCGACCCCGGGATCAGGGGTGTTGGGGAGGGGACCATGGGCAGCTCCGGGGATGCTGGGGATGGAGGAGGGATGGAGGAGGGATGCTGGGGGAATACTGGGGGGACACTGGGAGGGTGCGGGGGATGCAGGGTGATGCTGGGGGGTACTGAGGGAGGATGCTGAAAGGATGCTGGGGGATACTGGGGGGGTGCTGGGGGGATGCTTGAGGAATACCGGGGGGGTACTGGGAGAATGTGGGGGGGATGCTGAGGAGATGGTGGGGGGAAAAAGGGGGGTGCTGGGTGGAACTGTCCCGGGCTCAGGGGTCACATCCCAACACTGAGCCCATCTCTGCCACAGGGACCCCCCCAGCCCGGCTCCTCCTGGCCCTGCTCTGCTGGGCTCTGACCTCCCGCTGCACCGGTACGAGGGGGCTCCGGGGTGGGATTGGTGTCAGCTCCTGTCTCTAACCCCCCCCCAAAGGGGTCTGTGCGGGGCGCTGGGGATGAGCCGTGTCCTGCCCCTGCCCGCCCGGCACTGGGGGACGCTGGGGGGCAGCGCTCACCCTCCCCACTCCACTCTGCCCCCCCAGGAGCCACGGCCGTGCAGCCCCCCAGCGTCACCCTCCTGCAGACACCAGAGCGGGCCCCCCGCCCAGGTGGGTCACCGGGGACATGGAGTGGGGAGAACCGGGGGCTGCAGCGAGACCCCCGGCTGTGGGGGGCATACACATGAGGGGCCTGTCCCAACCTGCAGCCAAGACGTTGGGGTGCTGGTGAAGGGGGGGACATACCCTTTAGTGGGGTCTGTCAGAGCCCCTCTGACCCGCGTGTGCCCATGGGTGCAGGTGACAGCGTGACCGCGCGGTGCGAGGCGCTCAGCACCCTCCCGGAGCTGACACTGATTTACTGGTTGGGGAACGGCTCCTTTGTGGAGAAGCTGCCCCCGGCCGCGGCCGCTCGCGAGGAGCCGGTGCGGTGAGTAGGGGCCGGCGCAGGGACCCGCAGCCCCAGCACTGGGGGGGTCACGCAGGGAGCCGGGGCGGGCGCTGACGGGTCCCGCTTGGGGCTGCAGGGAGGAGCCGCGCGGCGCGGGGGTGATGCTGCGCCGGGACCTGCGCCTGGAGCCCTTCAGCGCCCATCACTCCCGCACCACCTTCTCCTGCGTGGTGCTCAGCCCGCTCGGGGCGCACACCACGGACCTGCGCTGGCCGCCGCCAGCGCCGGCGCGGGGCTGAGGCCGGGCGGCAGCTCATGACACGTGTGTACATCACAACGTGGGTCCTGCTCCGCACCCCCGCGCCGCTGCGTGGGGACACCACCCCTCATGGAGGCCCGTCCCCCTGGGATGGGGATGGGTCTGCTCAGCCCCACGGCTCCCGGTGCCCCTCGCCGAGCCGGGAGCCGCTGCCCGGGCCGGCCCCGGGCCCTGCCCGCAGCGGGCTGTGGGACCCCCGCGGTTATTAAAGCACATTGAGGCTGCCCCGCGTCACCCGTGTCCTGGGACGGGGCTGCTGTGGGTGCAGAGCGCACCCATGGGGTGAGGGATGAGGGCGAGGAGGTGTGCTGGGTGCACACGGAGGGCAGGTTCCATCCCTGAGCCCCTCGCAGCCCCATGGCTGCACCCTGGCCTGGAGGATGGGGAGGACGAGGGGAGCTCTGGGAGGCAGAGCCCCGAGCACATCGCATCCCCCTCTGCACCCGGGTTATCCCCTCAGGGCCCTGCTGCTAGGTCTGGGGGTGCCAGCCCCCCATCCCCGGTCTCTTGGGTGCTATGGGGGGTGCTGGCAGCCACGGGGACATCCCCAGACCCAGACCTGCATCACACCGCAGGATGCTCTGGGTATGGGGGCGCTGGGGATGGACGCGACCCCGGCTGCAGCCCCCCATAAGCCGCCCCCAGCCCAGGGAGCTGAGGGAACCCGCGACCCCACATCGAGTCTTTATTCCTCTGGGAGCCAGGGGAAGGCGAACAGGGACCCCCCCAAAGCCCTCCCTGCTGCACCGCGCACCCCATCCCTGCCAGCACCAGCCTCATCGCCAGGGCAGCATCCCGCGGCCCCAGCCAGGCTCCGCCGGTTGTCCCGGGTCCGGAGGCACCGCGGAGGGGCTGAGCCGGGCCTGGGGCCGTCCCCGCGCCCCGTCCCTCCAGCGCCGTGACGCCGGTTCCAGCGGCTCCCGGTCCCGGCCCCGTCTCCTCGCGGCGGCTCAGGGTCCCCCGACGGCCGCCAGCGCTGCCAGGAGGAGCCCCCAGAGGGCGCTGCTGCCGGTGAGGGCCGGGGCGGGCCCGGCGGAGGCCGCCCCGCAGCAGGGGTCTCTGGGCTCAGTCCCGCCGAAGGCGCACGGCGCGGTCCCGCACCGCTTCTCTGCCGGGAGAAACCAGCGCTGTCGGCACGGACACAGCCCCGCAACGGCCCCATCCCCCCGGCCCCATCCTCCCGAGCCGCGCTGTGCCGTGCAGTGCGGTGCCGTGCAGTGCGGTGCCGTGCAGTGCTGAGCTATGCAGTGCTGAGCTGTGCGGTGCTGAGCTGTGCAGTGCTGAGCTGTGCAGTTCTGCGCCATGCCATAGAGCCATGGAATGGTTTGGGATGGAAGGGACGTTAAAGCTCATCTAAAGCCACGGGCAGGGACACCTTCCACTAGCACAGGTTGCTCCAAGCCCCTGTGTCCAACCTGGCCTTGAACACTGCCAGGGATGGGGCAGCCACAGCTTCTCTGGGAAAAGTCTGTGCCAGCGCCTCAGCACCCTCACAGGGAAGAGCTTCTGCCTCAGAGCTCATCTCAATCTCCCCTCGGGCAGGTTAAAGCCATTCCCCTTGTTCTGTCCCTCCAGGCCCTTGTCCAAAGCCCCTCTCCAGGTTTCCTGGAGCCCCTTTAGGCACTGGAGCTGCTCTAAGGTCTCCCCTTCAGGAGCCTTCTCTTCTCCAGGCTGCCCCAGCCCAGCTCTCTCAGCCTGGCCCCAGAGCTCCGGGGCCTCCTCTGGACTTGCTCCAACAGCTCCATGTCCTCATGTTGAGGACACCAGAACTGCACACAGTGCTCCAGGGGGGGTCTCACACCATGCTGTGCCATTCCATGCCATGCCATGCCATGCTTTGCTGCCGAGACAGGCAGGGATGTGCCCCCCTAGTGCCCTCCCCACAACCCCCATTCCTGGCAGAGCTGGTGGGAAGTGGCCACCCCCCCTTCCCCACTCCCTGCTCCCGGTGGCAGGGAGCATCCACCCCATCCCATGGGATTTGCACCTTTCACCAACTCGCAGTTGAAATTGCTTTTGGCGCCCTGGGAGCGGAGCTGGATGAGGGACCTCTGCCCAGCACGGGTGAAGGTGGTGACCTGGAAGATCTCAGAGGGTGGGATGAGGATCTCCTCCTCACTGTGGAAGAAGGAGAAGTCCCTGATGAGGGCCCCGCAGCAGGTCTCCACCGTGAAGGTCGTGTTGTTGCCGAAGGTGTCGATGCTCTCTTTGCTGAGGGAGGTGGAGGTGAAGTGCCCAAAGCGCACGCTCTGGTTGGGCTGTGCAGTGAAGCTGATGTTTCGGACGCTGCAGCAGAGGCAGTGGCAGTGGCAGTGGGTCTTGGTGCCCCTCAGGGTGCGCAGCACCTGGCTCAGCAGAAAGTGCAGCGTCTTGAACTGTGTTCGGTACAGTGGAACTCGTTGGCCTGTCAGTGAATGGAGCAGCTCTTTTAGCCCCTCAGCCAGGGTTGGAGTCTCAGATTGTCCCTTCCAGCAAGGTCAGGTATGAGAGAGCTCCTAAAGTTCACGGACCCCCCAATTCCAGGGTAAAAGTCCATCTTCTGATACACTGTCTGTAATTGTCCTTGGGCTCTGGACTCTCCATTTCCCGCTTTTGATGTTCTAATTATCATTAGGAAACTTTGCACAAGTCCAACCAGGACAAATCAGCGCTGACTTGTAGAACTTGTTAAGAACTCGCCAACAAAGTTTTAAGTCGACAAGCAGCTATTCTCTATTGCAGCGCTGGGGAACACGGGGGATAGCTCCTCCTAGCGTGTCCCGTCCGAGCATCAAACAAACTGTGTTTATATCGTTGTAATCATACATATGCATTACATTATGTGCATATTTATGAAGTTGCTTATACATGACATCACATTTCTAGATTATTCTTCCCTCATGCGCACTCTATTATGGTAGTGGTCTTTGGGACCCCTGGTGGTCGTTTCTTCATCATCTTCCTCTTCATCAGCTTGTCCTTTGCCTGAACTTCAAGTTTGGAAAGTCCTGTCGTCAAGCCAACCGCCACCAGTCCAGTTATGGCTGGTTATTGTGAAACCTCATTTCTGTTACTTCCTTGTTGCTATTGTTCAAAACCACCAAGCTCAGCATCCCATAATCAGGAAACAAAACTGAGTTTACTTATTTGCAAAAGATCATTTTTCGTTTTGTACTTGCCTGACTCAGCGGGCAAGAGGATTCCTACAGTGGCTCCACGAGTTGACTCCTTTGGCCTTTACTGCAGTACAGGGCATCAGGAGCACCACGAAAGGTCCCTTCCACTTTTCCTTCAGGGGTTCATCCTTCCACATCCTGACAGACACCTCGTGCCCCATTGGAAGTCATGGACCAGCATATCCAAGGGTGGAGGAGGCTGGTACCCACAGCATCAGCTCCCTCATGGGCCTCGTTGCAAGTTTTCTCCAGGGCCTTTCTTACTATTGGAGCCGTTATTAACTCCCGGTTGTCTTTGGTGACCCATCACCCTCTTGATGATTTAACACATTCCAGCAGTTGGGTCAGCTTATTGCCGGTTCCCATCAAACCTGGAGGTTCACATTCTGTTTGTCCTGTGGGAACGAGGGCTCCAGCGATTTACTGGGGCTTTGCCACCCTCATAGGCACTTTCTCAACCGGAGAGTCAGAAAGACTCCTTTTGTTCCTCAGCTCCAGCCAGGCTGGTCTTCCTGGCAGCTCGTCCTCCGGCACATGGGGACGGCTGCTCCTGTGCTGTGAAGATTTCCTTCTTGAAGAACAGGGAATCATAGAATCAGGGAATGGTTTGGGTTGGGAAGCACCTTAAGATCATCCAGTTCCAACCTCCTGCTGTGGCATCTGTTCTGCATCCCCCGTGGTGGCAGCGCTGGTCCCAGCAGAGCAGGGGGTTCCCCACTACTGAGCGCCGGGAGCACAGGGCTGGAACACCCTGGAACCGAGGGAACCCACAGAATCTGCAGCGTGGGGACACTGGGGATGAGGGATCAAGAGGAGGACGAGCTGTGCAAGAGGAGTGCAGTGGAATCGAGGAGGAGCAGCCCCATGGATCTGGAGAAGAGCAGCCCCACGGGGCCGGGCAGGAGCAGCCCTGTTTGCCTCACAGGAGCAGTTCGGGGCCGGGGAGAGGCAGCCCCATGGGGCTCAGGTGCAGACCTGTCACGGGTCCGGGCAGCACCATCCCTGTGGGGCCGGGCAGGAGCCCCCGGCAGAGCCCCGGCACCGGGTGCCCGCGGGCAGGAAGCGCGTCCGGGCGCTGCCGGGGCCGTGCCGGGCAGGACGGTGCCTGCGGGGCTGCCGGAGCCCTGGGGCAGCGCCGGGCCCAGCACAGCAACGGGTCCCACTGCTGAGCGCCGGGAGTGCGGGGGGGAACCGGCCTGGAGCAGAGACCTGAGAGCAGCTCCAGTGGCTAAAGGGGCTCCAGGAAACCTGGAGAGGGACTTTGGACAAGGGCCTGGAGGGACAGGCCAAGGGGAATGGCTTTAACCTGCCAGAGGGGAGATTGAGATGAGCTCTGAGGCAGAAGCTCTTCCCTGTGAGGGTGCTGAGGCGCTGGCACAGACTTTTCCCAGAGAAGCTGTGGCTGCCCCATCCCTGGCAGTGTTCAAGGCCAGGTTGGACACAGCGGCTTGGAGCAACCTGCTCTAGTGGAAGGTGTCCCTGCCCGGGGCAGGGGGTTGGGACTGGATGAGCTTTAAGCGCCCTTCATCCCAAACCACTCTGGGATCCTAACATTTCCCACACTTAGTGTTAGGATGGGATGCAGAGACCATCTCAGAAGCTTCTGACACGTATCATCTTGCATGTCACAGGCACACAAAACATGTCACATCCCAGCCTGCCAGTTCCTGGTGCAGCCTCAAGGGATAACCTAAAGAGGCATCCCAGCTCCAGGGAATGCTGACCCCCATTCCCTATGGATCAGGGAACAGCTGGGGCAGCAGCAGCCATGGTGCTGCTGAGGGTGGGCTCCGAGCTCCTCTGGGGTTTGCCCCCTCAGTCTGTCTCTCTGTCCTTAAGCACCACGACGGGGCCATTTCCTTGGCCTGGAGCTACTCCAACAGGAGCAGGGATGGAACAGGATGTCCCCATGTCCCCATTCATGCTGCCTGCACCCTGCCCTTCCTCCTGGCTCCTAACCCCCTCCAGGCAGGGTCGGACCCCCCTTGAATGCCCCTTCCAACGCCATCGCCTCCTTCAGGCCACCCGTGCCACAACCTGCCCTGTCCTCAGCAGCGCAGTGCTGGGGGGTCAGTGCAAGCACCACGTCCTGGGTGAGCAGGGCTGGACCCAGCAGGAAGGGTCCGAGCTGCAGCACCACAGTGAAAGCAAAAGCAAAAAGCAGTTTATGGACAGGGTCAAAGCTGCTCCAGGAGAAGACAAAAATACCCGGGAGGGGGAGGGCGCTGGAGCCGGGCCGGGGCTGCTATAAAAAGCAGGAGCCGCCGCTTATCACTTTCCCCAGGGGCAAGGGAGGGCTGGAGCTGTGGGAGCCGGAGACCTGCACCCGACCCAGGTAACGCTCCTCATGGGGGTCCGGGGGGTTGCTCCCATGGGTGACCCCACATCCTGCTGCCAGGCACCGGGGACACCCCCTTGTTCAACACAGGTAACGGGGGCTTGGGGAGTGCCGAGTGGGTGCCTCTGGCTGGGATGTGACCGGGGGCTCCCCTCTCACCTGAGGTGTGGGGCAGCCCCATCCCAGGCTGACCCTGCTCTTGCTCCCCAGCCGCGCGCAGAGGAACCGGCTGCTGCTTGTGGGGTGGCTCTACCCACCATGGAGCGCCTGGTGCTGGGCTTGGTGCTGCTGGCCGGGCCCCCGGCGGTGGGCAGCCCCCTGTACCAGCGCGGCCTCTCCCCCATCAAGGAGGTGGCGATGGACATGGCCCCCAACTCCTTTGACGACCAGTACGAGGGCTGCAGCCACATGATGGAGGAGGAGCTGCCGGAGCTCAACCGCACCGAGTTCCTCACCAACAGCATCTACGCCAAGGCCTGGACCAGGGCAGCCGAGGAGTGGCGGAAACAGCAGCACCACGTCCCGATGCCGCCGGGGCTGCGGTCGGAGCACGCGGTTGCACTGATGGCGTACACCACGGAGAGATACCTGTTCGAAGCCTTCAACATGGCCGTGCGCGAGGCTGGGCGCTCCCGGCAGGAATACCTGCACGTGTTCCAGTTCAAGACGCTGCACTTCCTGCTGAGCCAGGCACTGCGCACCCTGAGGAGCGCCGAGACCCACTGCCGCTGCCACCGCGTCTACCGCGGTGTCCGAAACATCAGCTTCACTGCGCAGCCCAACCAGAGCGTGCGCTTTGGGCACTTCACCTCTACCTCCATCAGCAAAGAGATCAGCAAAAACTTCGGCAACGACACGACCTTCACGGTGGAGACCTGCTGCGGGGCCCTCATCAGGGACTTCTCCTTCTTCCGCAGCGAGGAGGAGATCCTCATCCCACCCTCTGAGATCTTCCAGGTCACCAACTTCACCCGTGCTGGGCAGAGGTCCCTCATCCAGCTCCGCTCCCAGGGCGCCAAAAGCAATTTCAACTGCGAGTTGGTGAAAGGTGCAAATCCCATGGGATGGGGCGGATGCTCCCTGCCACCGGGAGCAGGGAGCGGGGACGGGGGGTGGCCACTTCCCACCAGCTCTGCTGGGAATGGGGGTTGTGGGGAGGGCACTTGGGGTGCACATCCCTGCCTGTCTCGGCAGCAAAGCATGGCATGGCATGGCATGGAATGGCACAGCATGGTGTGAGACCCCCCCCCTGGAGCACTGTGTGCAGTTCTGGTGTCCTCAACATGAGGACATGGAGCTGTTGGAGCAAGTCCAGAGGAGGCCCCGGAGCTGCTGCGAGGGCTGGAGCAGCTCTGCTCTGGAGCCAGGCTGAGAGAGCTGGGCTGGGGCAGCCTGGAGAAGAGAAGGCTCCTGAAGGGGAGCCCTTAGAGCAGCTCCAGTGCCTAAAGGGGCTCCAGGAAACCTGGAGAGGGGCTTTGGACAAGGGATGGAGGGACAGGCCAAGGGGAATGGCTTTAACCTGCCAGAGGGGAGATTGAGATGAGCTCTGAGGCAGAAGCTCTTCCCTGTGAGGGTGCTGAGGCGCTGGCACAGACTTTTCCCAGAGAAGCTGTGGCTGCCCCATCCCTGGCAGTGTTCAAGGCCAGGTTGGACACAGGGGCTTGGAGCAACCTGTGCTAGTGGAAGGTGTCCCTGCCCGTGGCTTTAGATCAGCTTTAACGTCCCTTCCATCCCAAACCATTCCATGGCTCTATGGCATGGCGCAGCACTGCACAGCTCAGCACTGCACAGCTCAGCACCGCACAGCTCAGCACTGCACAGCTCAGCACTGCACAGCTCAGCACCGCACAGCTCAGCACCGCACAGCTCAGCACTGCACAGCTCAGCACCGCACAGCTCAGCATTGCACTGCACTGCACGGCACAGAGCGGCTCGGGGGGATGGGCCGGGGGGATGGGGCCGTTGCGGGGCTGTGTCCGTGCCGACAGCGCTGGTTTCTCCCGGCAGAGAAGCGGTGCGGGACCGCGCCGTGCGCCTTCGGCGGGACTGAGCCCAGAGACCCCTGCTGCGGGGCGGCCTCCGCCGGGCCCGCCCCGGCCCTCACCGGCAGCAGCGCCCTCTGGGGGCTCCTCCTGGCAGCGCTGGCGGCCGTCGGGGGACCCTGAGCCGCCGCGAGGAGACGGGGCCGGGACCGGGAGCCGCTGGAACCGGCGTCACGGCGCTGGAGGGACGGGGCGCGGGGACGGCCCCAGGCCCGGCTCAGCCCCTCCGCGGTGCCTCCGGACCCGGGACAACCGGCGGAGCCTGGCTGGGGCCGCGGGATGCTGCCCTGGCGATGAGGCTGGTGCTGGCGGGGATGGGGTGCGCGGTGCAGCAGGGAGGGCTTTGGGGGAGTCCCTGTTCGCCTTCCCCTGGCTCCCAGAGGAATAAAGACTCGATGTGGGGTCGCGGGTTCCCTCAGCTCCCTGGGCTGGGGGCAGCTTATGGGGGGCTGCAGCCGGGGTCGCGTCCATCCCCAGCGCCCCCATACCCAGAGCATCCTGCGGTGTGATGCAGGTCTGGGTCTGGGGATGTCCCCGTGGCTGCCAGCACCCCCCATAGCACCCAAGAGACCGGGGATGGGGGACTGGCACCCCCAGACTCAGCAGCAGGGCCCTGAGGGGACAACCCGGGTGCAGAGGGGGATGCGATGTGCTCGGGGCTCTGCCTCCCAGAGCTCCCCTCGTCCTCCCCATCCTCCAGGCGAGGGTGCAGCCATGGGGCTGCGAGGGGGTCAGGGATGGATCCTGCCCTCCATGTGCACCCAGCACACCTCCTCGCCCTCATCCCTCACCCCATGGGTGCGCTCTGCACCCACAGCAGCCCCGTCCCAGGACACGGGTGACGCGGGGCAGCCTCAATGTGCTTTAATAACCGCTGGGGTCCCACAGCCCGCTGCGGGCAGGGCCCGGGGCCGGCCCGGGCAGCGGCTCCCGGCTCGGCGAGGGGCACCGGGAGCCGTGGGGCTGAGCAGACCCATCCCCATCCCAGGGGGACGGGCCTCCATGAGGGGTGGTGTCCCCACGCAGCGGCGCGGGGGTGCGGAGCAGGACCCACGTTGTGATGTACACACGTGTCATGAGCTGCCGCCCGGCCTCAGCCCCGCGCCGGCGCTGGCGGCGGCCAGCGCAGGTCCGTGGTGTGCGCCCCGAGCGGGCTGAGCACCACGCAGGAGAAGGTGGTGCGGGAGTGATGGGCGCTGAAGGGCTCCAGGCGCAGGTCCCGGCGCAGCATCACCCCCGCGCCGCGCGGCTCCTCCCTGCAGCCCCAAGCGGGACCCGTCAGCGCCCGCCCCGGCTCCCTGCGTGACCCCCCCAGTGCTGGGGCTGCGGGTCCCTGCGCCGGCCCCTACTCACCGCACCGGCTCCTCGCGAGCGGCCGCGGCCGGGGGCAGCTTCTCCACAAAGGAGCCGTTCCCCAACCAGTAAATCAGTGTCAGCTCCGGGAGGGTGCTGAGCGCCTCGCACCGCGCGGTCACGCTGTCACTTGCACCCATGGGCACACGCGGGTGTGCATCCCCCGTGGTGCAGCGCCGGGCCCAGCACAGTAACGGGTCCCACTGCTGAGCGCCAGGAGCGCAGGGGGGAACCAGCCTGGAGCAGAGACCTGAGAGCAGCTCCAGTGCCTAAAGGGGCTCCAGGAAACCTGGAGAGGGGCTTTGGACAAGGGATGCAGGGACAGGCCAAGGGGAATGGCTTTAACCTGCCAGAGGGGAGATTGAGATGAGCTCTGAGGCAGAAGCTCTTCCCTGTGAGGGTGCTGAGGCGCTGGCACAGACTTTTCCCAGAGAAGCTGTGGCTGCCCCATCCCTGGCAGTGTTCAAGGCCAGGTTGGACACAGGGGCTTGGAGCAACCTGCTCTAGTGGAAGGTGTCCCTGCCCGGGGCAGGGGGTTGGAGCTGGAGGAGATTTCAGGTCCCTTCATCCCAACCCAGTCCATGATTCTATGACTATAACTGGGAATGTCCCATGCAGGGAATGGTCCTTGTGTGTCCCCCATCCCGTGCTCACCCCCAGCACGCACCAGCTGCTGCCAGTGCCAGCCCCAGGACCCCCCTTCCACAGGCAGAAGCAGGGCACTCACTCCAGGGTTTATTTCCAATATCTGTTGGGTTTCTCGGGTGCAGGGTGCAATGGGGGTGCAGTGGGGGTGCAGAGGGGGTGCAATGGAGATGCAATGGGTGTGCAGTGGGTGTGCAATGGGGGTGCGGTGAACGTGCAATGGGGATGCAGTGGGCATGCAATAGGGATGCAATGTGGATGCAATAGGGATGCAATGGGGGTGCAGCCACTCTGGGGTCCAGGACCCCTCATGCCTACAGCAGACACTGGTTGAGGTCCCACTGTTGGTCTCCTCTTCCCCAGCACTGGTGGAGCTCCCATGCTGCACCTTCATAGGAGACATGAGGGGTGCTCACCATCATCCGCCCTCATGGTACACCCAGAGCCAGCACCCTTCCATTGCATGTCATGGTCAGGGGGTGCACTGGGGCACTGCAACCCTCAGGCACCTTTGCCCAGCACCAGCACGCTCATGAGGAACACCATGAGGAAGAAGACCCACATGAAGAAGCGATCCATCACCTTGGCCACCTTCTTCCACTCCCCGGTGCGGCGCTGTGCGGCGCGGTGCCGGCAGAAGCACCCGGCGATGTAGGCGACGTGGCGCAGCAGCACGCGGTGGTGGCACAGGCAGCGGTGCCGGGGGCAGGTCCCATCCGTGGTACCCACCTCCCCGTCTGTGTCCCCTGGCCCCGGCGCCCGGCGCTGGCCCCGGCAGCTCCCCCCCACCTCGTGCACGCCGCAGAGCCGCGCCATGTACCGCAGGATGAGGCGCTGCGCCCAGGGTGGCACCGCACGCGCCCCCGGCCCGCAGTGGTGCACGTTCATGATGAAGATGGTGAGCGCCGTGGAGGCCGTGATCATCGTCATGGTGGCGATGTAGTACTTCCCTGCGGGGGCAACGGGGGTCAGGCATTGGAACAGGCTGCCCAGGGCAGGGCTGGAGTCACCGGCCCTGCAAGTGTTCACACCCCGTGTAGCCGAGGCCTCAGTGCCAGGGGTTAGTGGTGGCCTTGGCAGGGCTGGGGAGCGGTTGGACTGGATGAGCTTAAAGCTCTTTTCCAACCTGGTTGAGTCCATGGTTCTATGGTTCTATGTAGTGATGCCACAGTGGAGGGGTTGACACCTGCACCCCCATCATAGAATCATAGAATCTCAGCCTGGTTTGGGTTGAAGGGACCTTAAATCTCCTTCAGTTCCAACTCCCTGCCCCGGGCAGGGACACCTTCCACTAGAGCAGGTTGCTCCAAGCCCCTGTGTCCAACCTGGCCTTGAACACTGCCAGGGATGGGGCAGCCACAGCTCCTCTGGGAAAAGTCTGTGCCAGCGCCTCAGCACCCTCACAGGGAAGAGCTTCTGCCTCAGAGCTCATCTCAATCTCCCCTCTGGCAGGTTAAAGCCATTGCCCTTGTCCTGTCCCTACAGGCCCTTGTCCAAAGCCCCTCTCCAGGTTTCCTGGAGCCCCTTTAGGCACTGGAGCTGCTCTAAGGTGTCCCCTTCAGGAGCCTTCTCTTCTCCAGGCTGCCCCAGCCCAGCTCTCTCAGCCTGGCTCCAGAGCAGAGCTGCTCCAGCCCTCGCAGCAGCTCCAGGGCCTCCTCTGGCCTCGCTCCAACAGCTCCATGTCCCTCTTGTGTTGAGGACACCACGTACACCACAACCCACCACCCCCTGGCAGCACTGCTGCCCATCCCCAGCTCCCATGGGATGGCGCCGGCTGCAGCGGGGCTCACCGATGAGCGGCACGCTCTCCGAGGGCGGCATGCTCTCTGCCACCAGGAGCTGGAACACGGTGAGCGCCAGCAGCACCGTCACCCCCAGCGACACCTTCTCGCCCGAGTCTGCTGGCAGGTAGAAGCTGAGCGGGGCCAGGAGGGAGACCATGATGCAGGGCAGGAGCAGGTTGAAGATGTAGAAGGAGGCGCGGCGGCGGAGCAGGAGGGTGTAGGTGACATCGGGGTAGGGCTCGGAGCAGCAGCCGTAGGTGATGACGTTCCTCGTGGCCGGCATCCCCAGCACCTCCCACTCCACATTCTTCACGAAGTCTGTCAGGTCCCCAGTGTCCAGCCGGTTCCGGAGGTCGATCTGGTTCCCATTGTATGTCCAGGAGCCGAAGGTGAGGCGGCAGCGCTGCCCATCGAAGGGGAAGTAGGAGACGTCCACCTTGCAGGAGCTCTTGGTGATGGCGGGTGAGTCCCACATGATGTGCCCGTCCGAGCGCAGCACCACGTTGGTCTCCATCGAGCCGCCAAAGTGGTCATCGGCACTGGGGGGGACGGACAGGGGGCCCACATCACCTCCAACATGGGGCTCAGGGCCAGCCCCCCCTTATCACCCAATTGCAGTGACCATCTCCCTCCATTACTCACCCCAGACACCCCCTGGTCCCACCCCACATCAGCCCCAGGGTTGGTGATGACAGTGCAGCCCCCCCAAGCCCATTCTCAGCCACCCGGCTCCGGGAGCAGCAAGAGGGGGTCCGGTGACCCACTTGTTGTAGAGGATGATGTCGGGCCGCCACACGTAGCTGCTGGGGATGCGGATGCTGTCGATGCCGCCGTAGGAGTCCTTGTCCCACGTGAGGTGAGTGTCCAGCCAGGCCTGGCGCACCCACAGGTAGGAGGTGAGGACCTGGTTCCTCTCATCCTGTGAGGGGACAGGGTTGGGTGCAGAGGATGGACCCCGGTGTCACCTGCAAGCCCCCTCAGCACCCAGCCTGGTCAGTGGCTTCTGCAACAGTCATGGGAACCTGGGATGGGTTGGGATGAAGGGATCATCCAGTCCCAACCCCCTGCCATGGGCAGGGACACCTTCCACTAGAGCAGGTTGCTCCAACCACCTGTGTCCAACCTGGCCTTCGACCTTTCTGCAGCCCCTGGAGTTGTGCTGGCTTGGGGGCATTGTGGAGCTCTGAGCTGGCTTCAAGGGGTCCCTGCACTGGGCACTGGTGAGGCCGCCCCTCGAATCCTGTGTCAGCTCTGGGCCCCTCACTACAAGAGAGACATTGAGGTGCTGGAGCGGGGCCAGAGAAGGGCACCGGAGCTGGTGCAGGGCCTGGAGCACAAGTGTGATGAGGAACGGCTGAGGGACCTGGGGGGGTTTAGTGTGGAGAAGAGAAGGCTCAGGGGGGACCTTCTCGCTCTCTGCAACTGCCTGACAGGAGGATGGAGCCAGGAGGGGGCTGGTCTCTGCTCCCAAGGAACAAGGGATGGGACAAGAGGAAACGGCCTCAAGCTGCCCCAGGGCAGGTTTAGATGGAGCTGAGGAACAATTCCTTCCCCAGAGGGTGCTCAGGCATTGGAACAGGCTGCCCAGGGCAGGGCTGGAGTCACCGGCCGGGCAAGTGTTCACACCCCGTGTAGCCGAGGCCTCAGTGCCATGGGGCAGTGGTGGCCTTGGCACTGCTGGGGAATGGTTGGACTGGATGAGCTTTTCCAACCTGGTTGATTTGATGATTCTATGGTTTTGGGAGGTGACTGAGCCGGTGCTGCGGGGTCTGGGGCAGCTTTAAGTGGTCTGAGCTCCCTGGGGAGGAGCTGTGCAGGTTTTGGGGGGTCCAAGCTGCAGCTGGGCTGGTTTGAGGGGTCTGAGCTGGTTTCAAGGTCTCTGGATCGAGCAGGACCCGCAGGGGGAAGCAGTGGCAGCGGCGTGACGGGCTGGTGCCGTGTTCACCGGTGCCGGTGCCGCGCGCGGCCACTCACCATGTCGATGATCTGGGACAGGGTGACCTGGAGGGTGACGTTGAGCGCCCGGTCCGTGTCCTCCACGGGGCGCAGGGCGCTGGAGTAGTTGGCAAAGAGGTCGTGGAGCAGCTTGTGGGCGACTCTGCCCGGAGCCCCGCGGCCGCCTGCGGGGACCCACAGCGGGGCTGGAGCGGCCGCGGGCGCCGCCGGACCCGTCCCGAGGGATCACCGGGACCCGCCGCCAGCCCGAGCCCCTCCTCGCACTCCCGGTGCCCCCCCCATGTGCGGGGGACCCCATCACCGCACGCAGGGCGGGGGGGGGGCAGCGCCCATCACTTACCCGGGGCCAGGAGGCAGCCGGCGAGGCAGAGCGTGAGCAGCGGCCGCTCCATCCCTGCGCGCGGGGGGGACACAGGCGCTGCCAGCCGGTGACGTCAGGGCCGGGGCAAGGCGGGGGGAGCCCTGCGGTGTGGGGTGATGGAGGGTGACCCCAGTCCCTCTATGGGGCCTGGAGAGGCTGGGGCTGGGTCTGGTGCAGCTGAGCCCCTGTGGGACAGGTCCGGGGCCGAGGCGCTCACACACTGCTGTCGGCTGCCCAGGGCCAGGGATTTCCCACTGGGACCATGACCCGTCACTCCCATTCCAGTGGGAATAATGCCACAGGCAGCTCGGGGCCAGGACCTGGTGACAAGGAGCGCGCAGGGGCGAGGTGGCTCCTCACGTCTGGAGCTTCTGCCTGCCCAGACCGCAGCTTCGAGTGCTGGAAACCAGCATCTTGGTGCCTCTGGCCGTGCGGTGCAGGAGGGGGCTGCTTCCCGCAACCCTGCCCCAGGGGGAGCTGGAAAAGGAAATCCCGGGGCTCAAAGGGAGATGTTGGGGCGCTGGAGCCCACTGAGGCAGCAGCGGTGGGAAGAGCTGAGGGTGGATGCTGTGGACCAGAGCTGGAGGGAGCACAGTGCGCAGCAAGGGACATCCTGTCCTCCGGCCGCACTGAACGAGCAACGAAAGGGAAGAGAAGGATTATTCCCATCTGTGAGAACATTACCGCAGGGTACAGGATGTGACCCAGGGGACGGAGCACCAGTGGCAGCGGGGGCCCTGCCGCGGCGGTGCCGGAGCATCCCCCGGGCTCCAGCCGTGCCGAGGCCCCGGCGCGGCCCTGGCTCCGCTCCCACTCGGCTCCCGGAGGCAGGTGCTGAGCAGACACTGGGATCGGTTTTAAGGCCGGAGGTTTGGTTTCCAGGCGGTGAATTATTCATCCGCAGGACGATGTCCCGGTCCCGGCGGGGGCTGCTGCGCTGGAGGGACACAGTTACGGTAATGGGAGGAGGCGAAGGCGGGGGGACCCGGCTCCCAGCACAGCCAGAGGCTGCCCCACAGCTCCCCCAGCCTCCTCCCCAGTATAATCACAGCCTGGTTTGGGTTGAAGGGACTTAAGCTGCAGCTGCCCCATCCCTGGCAGTGTTCAAGGCCAGGTTGGACACAGGGGCTTGGAGCAACCTGCTCTAGTGGAAGGTGTCCCTGCCCGTGGGAGGGGTTGGGGCTGGAGGAGCTTTAAGGTCCCTTCAACCCAAGCCACTCCGTAATTCCATGCCCCATTCCTGCTGCTCCTCCCACCCCTGGACAGGCTCTGCTCCCGGGGCATTTCGGCTTTCCCAGTGGATCGCTGCACACACCAGGCAGGAGCTGCCGCCCCCTGAGCCAGCCCCACCACGGGTGCGACCAGGGGCCCTATGCCCATGAAACTGAAATCTGGCTGAAAGTGGCTGGAAAAGCAAAGGAAACGGTGGGAATTCTATAAACATTTTATTTATTGTTTTCAAAAAGACAGGAAAATAATCTAGAGCATTTATTTATAATTCTTTAATAAAAACCTTTACATAATCCTCATGCACGAAGACCTTCAGGAGCCAGTGGAGAGCTCCAGCCACGGGAAGCTGCTGCCCACCGCAGGAGGTGCTGCTGCAGCCACCTCAACATGGGAACAGAGCCGGGAGCAGCCCCATGGAACAGACCTGGGAGCAGACCTTGGAACAGCCACTTTTCCTTCTTCCAAGAGTAAGTGGGATTCAGGGCACAGCAGGAGCAGGGACACGCACACCAGGGCACAGGACGTGCTTGTGCTGATGGTGGCTCTGCTCGGTGACACCAGCGAGGACATCGAGGACAGACGCACCAGGCTCTGACCCCACAGACAGTCAGGTGCCTCAGGGGAGTTGGGGCAGAACATGCTCTGCCCCAGCAGCAGCCTGGAGTCCTGAAGGTGGTGATGGGGAGAAGCCTCACAGAGCTCGCGCCACCTCCTGCTCCTGAGCCAGGGAAGCAGCTGGATTCGGAGATGGAGGATGGAAAAAGAACCCGTTCCAGCCTCCACCTTAGCACGAGGACGCAGGAAAAGACAGTTCTAAGTGAAGTTTCCTCTCCCCTCACCACCCATGAGCAAACTCGGAACACAGAGCCCTGGTTCAAGCTCATCCACGGCCAGTGCTGAAGGTTCATGGATTTACCAAGTGCAGCCCCACCACAGAAAACTGTCCCCAGAGCTGCTGCACCCTCCTCTGTGCTGCAACAGGAGGGACAAGGAGTGGCCAGAGGATGAAGCCAACACCGTGCCCCCTCCACAGGGACAACCAGCTTCAGCAAGAAGCGCTCCTGGTGCCAGGACCTTGGTGTGTGGTGAGGGACCAGCCTGTGAGGTCCACCCAGACCCAACGCTCCCCCGGTGACAAAGACTCCTGCGTTACCCACGTGCTAAAGCTGTTGGACACCTTTATGGACAAAACCTGCGTGGCTGGAGAGGCTGCTCCCCCCCAGCCGAGGGGAAGGGGGAACAAGTGGTACAAAACAAGTGTCCAGGGGTGGGGGGGGGCTCCTCAGTGAGTCCCAACCGTCAGCTCCCGCAGGTAGGACTGGGTGAGGCTGCGCAGCTCCTCCAAGGCGTAGTCCTCGGGCATGGGCAGGCGGCCGATGTGCGGGGCCAGCAGGCGCAGGGGCACACGCTGCAGGTCCGCAGCGGGCTCACACATGGGCTCGGGGGCGTGCTGCAGCCCCAGCACCACCCGCAGCAGGTTGGCGATGCGCTTGGCCATGTCTGCAATGAGAGGGAGACGAGAGTTCCCAGGGGCTCCACAGCACCAGGCACCAGCAGGAATCACCTCTCCTCATACAAACTGCCTCCAAGCAGAATATGGCCCCGTTCCTTAGAGTTGGGTTGGAAGGGACCTTAAAGCTCCTCCAGCTCCAACCCCTGCCCCGGGCAGGGACACCTTCCACTAGAGCAGGTTGCTCCAAGCCCCTGTGTCCAACCTGGCCTTGAACACTGCCAGGGATGGGGCAGCCACAGCTTCTCTGGGAAAAGTCTGTGCCAGCGCCTCAGCACCCTCACAGGGAAGAGCTTCTGCCTCAGAGCTCATCTCAATCTCCCCTCGGGCAGGTTAAAGCCATTCCCCTTGGCCTGTCCCTCCAGGCCCTTGTCCAAAGCCCCTCTCCAGGTTTCCTGGAGCCCCTTTAGGCACTGGAGCTGCTCTAAGGTCTCCCCTTCAGGAGCCTTCTCTTCTCCAGGCTGCCCCAGCCCAGCTCTCTCAGCCTGGCTCCAGAGCAGAGCTGCTCCAGCCCTTGCAGCAGCTCCAGGGCCTCCTCTGGACTCCACATCCCCCTTGTGCTGTTGCCCCAGAGCTGAAGGCAATGTGGGGTGGGGGGGGTCTCACTGTACCTGACTGAGCCAGGCGGTCCTTGGCACTGTGGCACTGGATCTGCTCTATCCTGTTGCACAGTGATGTCACTTTGGTGTGTAACCTCTCCAGCTCGTAGGTGGAACAATCCAGCTGAAGAGCAAACAGCAGAGTCAGGCTCTGAGTCACCCAAGCCCCACAGCAGCATCACTGAGCACACTCAGCCAGATCATCCAACAGCAGACACAAACCATGCTACAACCTGTGTGAGGGTAACACCTCAAGTGGGGAAATGGGAAGCCTGGAACTGAATGAGAGGGGATTCACAGGCAGGTTCCCCACTAAGCAGCTGACAGTGAGTGTTCACCCTTTTCACTTACCTCACATCTTGCTACACAGAGCACGTGTGAAGGGCAGAGCCCACACCTCAAAATCAGGGAATGGTTTGGGTTGAAGGGACCTTAAAGCTCCTCCAGTCCCAACCCCCTGCCACGGGCAGGGACACCTTCCACTAGAGCAGGTTGCTCCAAGCCCTGTCCGACCTGTCAGATGCCCCTCTCCAGGTTTCCTGGAGCCCCTTTAGGCACTGGAGCTGCTCTAAGGTCTCCCCTTCAGGAGCCTTCTCTTCTCCAGGCTGCCCCAGCCCAGCTCTCTCAGCCTGGCTCCAGAGCAGAGCTGCTCCAGCCCTCGCAGCAGCTCCGGGGCCTCCTCTGGCCTCGCTCCAGCAGCTCCACGTCCCTCTGGTGGTGTTGCCCCCAGAAACGGCTTACCCAGCGCTGAGGGGCCAGGGGCAGCAGTGCAGCGAGCAGGGTGCTGGGTGCACACCAAGTGGCACCGCTGCCCCTGTGCCTGCTGCAGGACACGCTGCAGGACAAGCACAGCAGGACCCGGCTGCGCTGCTGGCCTGAAGCAGCCCATGCACACGTGTCCCTCAGCCCCACAGTGACAGCGCGGCTGGGCCGGGGGGGAAACACGTCTGCAAACAAGAAGTGAAACCGCTCTGCTCCGCTGCACCCTCACTGTCCCCATGAGGCAGCGGGGGCAGGAGGGGCTTGAGGGGTGAGCAGCCGATGGGAGCAGAGAGGACAACCCCACACCAGCCCTGGCAGGCACCAAGGCCCCGTGTGCTGCCTCTAGCCCAGGGCTGGAGCCTCTCTGGCTCCATTTCCCCTTCTCCCCGAGCTCTCTCCTCTGCTTTGCCCCTTCCCCTCCTCCTTGGAGCCTTCCTCCCACCCTCCCTCCTGCAGAGCTTTATCTTCCCTTCTCTCAGCATTTGCCACCCTGCAGCTGGAACCCGCCTGTACTTCCCCATCTCCAGCCAGTTCCTCAGCACCCTCCTGCCCTTGCACAGAGGCACTTGCAACACCAGCCCCAGCAACGAGGCTTTTGCAAGACCGATTCCTGTCACTCACCCCTCCAGCAGCGCTGGAAACTGCACTGAAGGGCCGTGACCAGACCCTGATCCTGCCTCGGGCGGAGCAGGGGGAAGGATGGCGCCAGTTTCCCAGCTCCTCGCATGGAGTTTGTCCTGGAGATGGTCCCAGGGTTGCTCCTGGAGAACCTGAACCCCCCTGGGGACCCTGAGTGGCTCCATCTCCCTGGTATCCTCTGCTGAAGAGGAGGGAAGGATGGGACACCACGGCACCAGAGTCAATCTCCTCACCCGTCCCTGCTGGCAGGGTCAGCTCCGGGGCTGGGGGGAGTGAAGCTGAACTAAAAGCTCCCACAGCCAACACAAGCAGAGCCAAAATCTGGCCCTGAGCTGCCAGAACCCTGTCCTCAAACGGCCCCAGGAGCCCCCAGCCTGACCAACTCAGCAGGAGCTGCCCAACTTCTCCCTGCTCCTGCTGAGGCCGGCACTTCCCACCAGCACTTCCCACCGGCCGCCCAGCTCAGGGTGAGCAAGAGGTGGTGCTGGTGGTGGCACCGGGCTTGTGGTGGCCTCACCACCCCTCCTCTGCCAAGCTGAGCTCAGTGGTGGCCCCTCAAGAGCCCTGAGAATTGAGTGAGCAGCCCAGGAACCCCAATGGCAGGATAAGTCCCTGGAGACCCTAGAATCATGGAATGGTTTCGGTTGAAGGGACCTTAAAGCTCCTCCAGCTCCAACCCCTGCCCTGGGCAGGGACACCTCCCACTAGAGCAGGTTGCTCCAATCCACCCTCTATTTTATTTCAACAGCATCTGCCAAACCTCTCCCTATTTTCAGACCTGCACCACAGGCTGCTGGCTGCGTCTGCAGAAGGGACACACCAACACTGGCACGGACAGTGAGGAAAAGGTTATTCTAAAAGCAGAACTCAACACGAGCTTCCAAACTGAAGGAAGGAACCAATCCAAGTGCTTTCATCTGTTACCTGTTGAATCCTGTCGAGCATCTCAATGACACGGATGTAATCCAGGTAGACCAGTCCTGCCATCTCCCAGTCCTGGATGAGGGCACTGCGCTCCGGAGGGGCAAGATCCTCCAGGAATCCTTTCAGGTACTTGTAGTTCTCATTGATGATAGCATCTGAGGAGAACCAGAGTGTGAGGAATGGAGTAAAATGGCTTTTTACACATCAGGAGCAGACAAAGCAAGCAATGGACACCACTCTCAGGCAGTTTGGTGACTCCCTGACAGCATCAGCTGTGGCCAGAAACATGTACTTCATTTACAAGCTACAAAAGGCAAGTCTGAGGCCACCCCACCTCCTGGAGCAGGGATACCAGGAATGCTCCTGCTGCTCTTGTTCCCTGAGGCACCTCTACCGTGGGGAGGTGCATGTGCTGAAGGTGAAGCACTGCCCTTCTCTTGTGTTTGCAGTGAAGAACCATCACACCAGGTTATCAGTGAGAGCTATTTGACACAGCCAACCACTCTCTAACAACCCCATTGTGATAAACACAGCCCTACCACTTCCTGGTCCTCAGCACCTGAGGATTCTGCCCCTCCTGTGCTGGTGTGCCCTGTTCCAGAGGCAGAATGAAAAGAGGAGGAGAGCAGACTCACCTGAGGCCAAGTGCCTGACAACCAGCTTGTGACACTGGTTCCAGTGCCCAGCCTTGAACAAGAAGAGGGCTTCTTTATGCTTGTCACCCTCCATCCGTGCTCGAACTGCCTTTGCCTCGTGAATCCAGTGCGGGGGGACGCAGAGCCTCTGCGTCAGGAACGTCTCCTTGGCCCAGGACTCGGGGGTCTCGCTGAGGACACAGTGTCGGTTCAGGAGCTCCCGCACGGCCTTCTCCCGGATGCTGGGGAGAGACAAGGTGTCAATGCAACAGCAACCCCCCCCGTCACACCAGAGACAGGCTTCAGTCCAACTGTGCTCAGCTCTGGGCCCCTCACTGCAAGAGAGACATTGAGGTGCTGGAGCGGGGCCAGAGAAGGGCACCGGAGCTGGTGCAGGGCCTGGAGCACAAGTGTGATGAGGCTGAGGGACCTGGGGGGGTTTAGTCTGGAGAAGAGAAGGCTCAGGGGGGACCTTCTCGCTCTCTGCAACTGCCTGACAGGAGGATGGAGCCAGGAGGGGGCTGGTCTCTGCTCCCAAGGAAGAAGGGATGGGACAAGAGGAAACGGCCTCAAGCTGCCCCAGGGCAGGTTTAGATGGAGCTGAGGAACAATTCCTTCCCCAGAGGGTGCTCAGGCATTGGAACAGGCTGCCCAGGGCAGGGCTGGAGTCACCGGCCCTGGAAGGGTTCACCCCCCGTGTAGCCAAGGCCTCAGTGCCGTGGGTTAGTGGTGGCCATGGAGCAGTGGTTGGACTTGGTGACCTTGTAGGTCTTTTCCAACCCAGCTGGTTCAATGGTTCTATGACTGAAGGAGGCAGCAGCAGAGTGTTACACTCATTGGCAGTGGAAAAGGCACGAATGGAACAGCCCACACTGTTGTTTGAAGGCAAGCAGCAGAACAGGCTCTTCACTCACTGTGTCTTGGGCTCGTGCAGCAGGATGAAAACAGCCCATTCCCAGAGGCCTTCGCCCTCGAGCTGGGCAGCGTAGCTGGTGTTCAGCACGCCCTGGCTCTGCTGGCTCAGGTGGGTGTAGTTCAGGGCCCTGAGCACTTCCCAGAGGTGCCAGCTCAGGCGACAGTCCAGGGGGTCGGATGTGATACTCCTGGGATCCAGCAGCTGGTCAAGATCGTAGTGCCTGCAGGGAAAACATGGGCAGCACCAACAGCTTGTTGTGTGCACAGAGTCAGAGGCTGGTGCTGCTCAGCTCCTTCCCTCCACCACCTCCAGTTATTGCACAGATGTGACTTACAGGGTGTGGGGCCTTGGGTTTGATTTTAGATAATAATAATAATAAAAAAAAAAGATATGAGCAATTGCTAAAATCCTTTTGCTCTTCTGAGTCTGCACCCAGCCTGTCACCACCTTTCCTTTTGTACATGATGGCCACGGTTTAAACCCTCCCACAGATTTCTCAAGGCCTTCAAAAAGGCTGCTGAGCAAAGCACAACCACTGCACTCCTCAGACACAGACAACATGTAAGCAAACCCCACAAGTGTGCTCCAGAGCTTCAGTTTCACCAGTGATACCATCACCAGCAGCAACAGCATCACCATGTGCTTTAAGGACCTACATGCAGAGCAGGTTTTGAATGCTGGAGCAGTTCAGTAAGTGCTGAGGCTGATTTCATACCCCTGGTCTGGGAATTCAGGCCACTCACTGATCCAGGAGCCTTCTAAGTAAGCTTTGGGGCTCTTTACCTGTCGCTGTAGAGCTTTAACAAGTGGAAGCAGACGTCCCTCAGAGGCCTGCCTGCATTGTCATCTTCTTCTATGACACAGCCAGAATCCTCCAGGTAGGGAGGCAGAGGGCAGCAGGCGTATTTTTCACACTCTGGTGTGTTCTAGAGAACCAGTTTTAACAGTCAGTTAAAGATAACACTGAACAAACTGCATCCTGCATTCCACACAGCTCAGCAGCCTCCATTCCCCTTGGCCTGTCCCTCCATCCCTTGTCCAAAGCCCCTCTCCAGGTTTCCTGGAGCCCCTTTAGGCACTGGAGCTGCTCTAAGGTCTCCCCTTCAGGAGCCTTCTCTTCTCCAGGCTGCTCCAGCCCAGCTCTCTCAGCCTGGCTCCAGAGCAGAGCTGCTCCAGTGTTTTGCATTAATGATGGGCTCAAGCACACGCTGCCAGCTCATGAAGAGCTTCTCAACAAGCAGCCCTGCAGCACTGAGCACACATCCATCAGGAGTTACTACACTCGACGCTGGGCTATTGTTAAGCACACAGATGGAGGCTGAAGGATCTTTAGTTAAATGATTAAACACTTTTTGCCACAGAGCCCTTTGTCTGTACCCAGAGGCTGAGAGCTCTGCAGCAGCAACAGGCTCTGCATAATGCATCAGCCACACGCTGCCTGCAGCTCGGCTCGTGCCTGCTGTGAAGCACCCGGGGAAACAAATGGGGTGGATGGTTTTCAAGGACTATTTGACAAGTCAGGCAGCTGAGTATTAAACATCCCGGTGGGAAAACTGCCTGGTACCTGGCCCAAACAGCTCCTGCTGCTGCCACTACCCACCTTCCCCATTTTGGGTAGCTGTCAAACACCTGGAAACACTCCATCAGTGGGAGATGTGCTTACAATGAGCTGCTACCACCTGAGGAGCAGTCTGAGCTTCCCAAGTGACTAGAATTACCAACAGGTTGACCCTGGAGCTATATTCCCTTTGATAAGAACATTCTTATCCAAGTGCACTGCTGCAACAACTCATCATAGAGCTGGGGAAGGGCTCTGATGCGCTGACAACTGCAATAATGAACCCATACACAGGGAATTCCACACTCTGCATCCCCACAGGGATACCCAACTGCCCACAGGAGTCTCGGTGCAGCATCAGTCATGGGACTGAGTAAGATCCCATACACGGGCATGACTGACCTACCTGAAAGGCCAACTCGTACATGGCAAGTGCCTGGGAAATAGAAGCTGTTGGAGGAAGCAGGTACCAGAGGTGCACGGCC
Organism: Strigops habroptila; assembly: GCF_004027225.2. Taxonomy (NCBI): domain Eukaryota; kingdom Metazoa; phylum Chordata; class Aves; order Psittaciformes; family Psittacidae; genus Strigops; species Strigops habroptila. The sequence goes on from NC_044278.2 coordinate 122,489,769, forward strand.
ACGCAGCGCTTCCAGTCCAGCAGCGAGCACACGTTGATGTTGATTCTCTCTGATAACTGCCACACCTGAAGTGACAAAGGACTCAGGTCAGACAAAGCCCCTCTCCAGGTTTCCTGGAGCCCCTTTAGGCACTGGAGCTGCTCTAAGGGCTCCCCAGAGCGCAGCAGAGGGGCAGGATCCCCTCCCTGAGCTGCTGCTCACCTCTGGGGGTGCAGCCCAGCACACGGGGGGGTTCTGGGCTCAAGCACACACTGAAGCCGGGTCATGGGGAGCTTCTCCTCACCCAACACCCCAAGTCCTTCTCCTCAGGCTGCTCCATCCCGTCTCCCCCAGCCCGTGTCTGTGCTGGGGACTGCCCCAAGCAGGTGCAACACAAAGAGGTCACACTAACAGAAAACCCAGCACCATGTTGTCCTCTCTGGCTGCGTACCACACGCTGTGGCTGTGTGCTGCAGTATAAGCACACTGCTGTCAAGAAGGGGAAGTCCAGGACAGGAGAGATAAGGAAGAGCACTCACAGGCTTTCCTGCCAGCAGGGCGAAGATCCGGAGCCTGTCCTCCTGGATGAAGCAGTCTGCCTGCAGCCTGTGCCAGTCCACCAGCTGCATGGTGAGCAGGTCCCGCACGGGCTGGCTCCCGGCCAGCTGGGACAGGAGCAGAGCCAGCCTGTGGTCATCTGCAACGGGACACAGCAGCACATCAGGCAGATCCTCCCACCCACCAGTGCCCCAGCTACCTCTGTGTGAGCTGCGGGGCATGTGGATCAGCCTGAGCTGCTCAACTGGCGTGTGTGCACAATTTGGGATGAAATAAACCACTCCACAGACATTACTACATGGGGGTGAGGGGAAAAGACAAAATGGGATGGATTCCTCAGAGGAGAGAAATGGAGAACTTTGAGGATGTGAGCCAACATAAAAGACCAAGATGTAACTAGCCATTAAGCACTGAAAACCACAGAATCATGGAATGGTTTGAGTTGGGAAAGGACTTTGATATCATCCAGCTCCAACCCCTGCCATGGGCAGGGACACCTTCCACTAGAGCAGGTTGCTCCAAGCCCTTGTGTCCAACCTGGCCTTGAGCACTGCCAGGGATGGGGCAGCCGCAGCTTCTCTGGGCATCCTGTGCCAGCGCCTCAGCACCCTCAGGGGGAAGTTTCTTCCTTATATCTAAGCTGAACTTCCTCTGTTTCAGTTTAAACCCATCACCCCTTGTCCTATCACTACAGGTCCTGATGAAAAGTCCCTCTTCATCATCCTTGTAGCCCCCTTCAGACACTGGAAGCTGCTCTGAGGTCTCCAATGAATTCCTTTATCATTATTATTCGCAGTAGTGTTATATTGTCCTTTAGTTATTAAGCTGTTCTTATCTCACCCTGCGGGGTTCACATTCTTTCCATTCTCCTCCCCATCCCACCCGAGTGGCTGCGTGGTGCTGAGTTACCGGCTGGATTTAAACCACAGCACCCTCCTGCAAGGAGCAGAGACTGCAGCGTCTCACCTGACTGCTGGGCCAGCCTGCAGGCCTCCCCGATCCTCTTCCCAGTGAGGCAGCTGAAAACAGCCTCCACGGGGTTCCCGTGCCGGGACACAGCCACCTCCTCCTCGATGCGCGCGGCGGCCGTGGCCGACAGCCAGCGGGAGAAGGCTCTCCTGCGCTCCAGCGCCAGCACGTACTCCCTGGGCTCCTCCAAGCTGGCCTCCAGCTCCTTCAGCTTCCCCCAGAGCGCTTCGCACAACGTCCATGCCAAGCACCAGTGCTTCACAGTGGCTGTCAGGAGAGAGTTACTCAGTTATCAGGAGTAAAAACTATGGAAGAACACGTAGGCGGGACTCTAAGATCCTAAGTATAAGCTCGCAAGATATCCAGAAGGATTATCCTACTGTTAGGAGTCGATGCAGGGAGTCAGGTAGCTCCCCACATGCAACCAACCATGTTTGTGCTTTCAAAGGGAACGCTAGTACAGCCTATTCCCGTTTTATTCATGTTCCACTGCTCGGATGAAACCTGAAATCATGGAATGATGGAACGGTTTGTGTTGAAGGGACCTTAAAGCTCACCCAGCTCCAACCCCTGCCCCGGGCAGGGACACCTTCCACTAGAGCAGGTTGCTCCAAGCCCCTGTGTCCAACCTGGCCTTGAACACTGCCAGGGATGGGGCAGCCACAGCTTCTCTGGGAAAAGTGGTGCCAGCGCCTCAGCACCCTCACAGGGAAGAGCTTCTGCCTCAGAGCTCATCTCAGTCTCCCCTCGGGCAGGTTAAAGCCATTCCCCTTGGCCTGTCCCTCCATCCCTTGTCCAAAGCCCCTCTCCAGGTTTCCTGGAGCCCCTTCAGGCACTGGAGCTGCTCTAAGGGCTCCCCTTCAGGAGCCTTCTCTTCTCCAGGCTGCCCCAGCCCAGCTCTCTCAGCCTGAAATGAATCTCAACTGTACAGTTTTCCGGATTCACTATCACCACTGTGAACAGAATGATTCCAGCCTCACCTTCTGTCACAGCAGGATCCTCAGATGCTTTCCTGACCCAGTCAGCATAGTCATGGATAGCAGAAACTCCCGGGTTGGGCGCTAGAAGAGGGCAGTGCTCATCCATATGGACCGTGCTGTGTTTGAGCTTTATCTCCAGAGGGATGAGATATAGTTGGTTTTCTCTGTCCGTCTTCCGTTGTGCCAAGCTCAGCTTCTCCACGTGAACCTTGAAAGAGGATTCTGAGAGTCTGGAGGAGGAAAGGAGATAAAAGCAGGTAGCAACGTTCTGAATTGTTCTCCACCCACTGAACTGCTCCAGCACAGAGCTGCTGCGTTGTGCAGCTTGTCCCAGTTGTAGCATAAGGACAGACAAAGACCTGACCCAAGCTCAGCAGCCAGGTATGAGAAGCCTGGTCACCCAGCGTGGGCCTCAGAACCACACTGTGCCCATCAAACCTCACTGAACTATGTGCCTGAAGCTCTCGGAAGGCAAGCAGCACACCTTACCATAGCCAGAGCATTCTGTGGGGGCACCTCATTCTCAGCACATCAGATCTGCTGGAGAACATCCAAACAAGCTTTTTGGAGGACTGAAGAGGTGGAACATCCAGCTATATTCCAGTCAAGTTTAGGGATGGAGTTACACAGCCCAGGGAAGGTCTGTACACTGCTTTATATACAAGCAGAACTGAAGACATCCAAGAAGGCTAAACAAGAAATTCCTTAGGTAGGACAGATACCCTCAGGGAGGATCAACAGCAGATTAAAGCTTCCTGGACAACAATTTTGAACTTTCTCTTTAACCTTTTGCAGGATGACAGTGCTAGTGTTAAAAACATAACTGCTCTTGCTACAATATTCCAGGTCTTTGAGATAGAGTTTGGTGAAGTAGCAACCTGAAGGGTATCTCCATGGCTAACGTGGTCTTGCACCACTTCTGAAGGAATACGGCCCTACAATCAGGGTTCTTTCAAACACAGAGGATGCCAGAGCCACCCCAAGGGAAACTGCTACTCACGGTTTTGGAGCAACGGGAGTCGGCAGGAATCCGTACTCCACCGCGTCACACTGATCTTCCACGTCACCCGATGCGCTCAGCTGGTCTCCACAGTTGACAAGGGTCCAGTTGGGTCCCCAGCCAACACGAAACGAGCGCCCCATGAAGAGCGCCATGTCCATCAGCAGCTTCCCCTTGCCGTGGGTGAGGGACCTCTCCAGGGGCACGAGGCCCTGCTGCCTGCGCACCCCCACTGTTCTCATCTGCACCTCGGGCACCGACGGCGGGACGGAGAACACCGCCTTCAGCGGAGACGTCACCGACCAGATGGCAGCAGGAGAGGGACTGCTCGGAGCCTGCGGCCCCTTCAGGTCCTGCCCAGCAGCACTGGGGGACTGGGAAAGCACACTGGCAAATCTGGATTGCAGCAGCCCGCCGACTGGAAGGGAGACGGAGGAAGAACATGAAGGGGGCGGCCGTGTTTCAGCAGTCCATTCCATAGAACCCCAGCCTGGTTTGGGTTGAAGGGACCTTAAAGCTCCTCCAGCTCCAACCCCTGCCACGGGCAGGGACACCTTCCACTAGAGCAGGTTGCTCCAAGCCCCTGTGTCCAACCTGGCCTTGAACACTGCCAGGGATGGGGCAGCCACAGCTTCTCTGGGCACCCTGTGCCAGCGCCTCAGCACCCTCACAGGGAAGTATGGAAGTGTTGTTCCAGTTTGCCTCTGTTTCTCATTATCCAAACCTATTTTAACTGGCAATACATTAATTTTACACAAGCCAACTCTGCTTCTCAGGTGCTGTCACAAGAAGAACCATCTCCCTGTCTTTATCCCAACCCATGAGCTTTTCTCATCCCATTTTCTCCTCCATCCTGTTGAGGAGGAGAAGGGAGAGTGTGGCTGGGTGGGCAACAGGCTGCTGGCCAGAGCTGACCCACCACAGCACGCAGCTCTGCCCTGTGCTCAGCCAGTGACAGGACTTTGCCTGCTAGTATCAGAAGCAAAACCTCTTTCTGCACACAGTAAGTGGTTTCTCACAGTACCTGAGCATCTTTTCTGCCCGTGGGATTTTGAAATCGGGAGCCTCGGAGAGCAGATCTCTTGAGAAGAATCCATTTTCACAGGTTGCTTCCCAGGATGATGATCCAGGATCAAATCCAGGTCGTCTTCATCAGCAAGCAAGGAAGCCTTCATGATCTGAAGAGATGGCAAGGCAGGGCTGCACGTCAGCACCCACTCACAGCAGCAGCGGATCCACTCAGCTCCCTCCCCCCCAAAACAACCTGTGCAGTTGCACATGCCCAGACAACCCCCCCATGCTATGAGGATTCCCAGTGACAGTGGAGGCAGAAATGGGCTTTGGTGGATGAAGATCTCTGACAATCAACTAGTTACATCAGTGCTACAGGCCTGGGTAGGGATGGGTGTGAAGTCCCAAAATAACCCTGTTTCCTCAGCTCCTTGCTCTCTTCTGCTTGTTTTTCAGCTTAATAACTTCAGGACTGGTTTTTCCTTACAAACTGAATTGACAAGCAAAAGCCCACAAGTGTTGAAGGTACAACCCTTCCACCAAACAAGAACACCAACCCCCAAATCAAGACCAGTTCTCCCACTATCTTGTTTCCCACTAACTAGGCCCTACAACTCCTGTGTAGGGATCAGTTCAGCTTATCCCACCCCTCAGAATTCTGAATTCTACCTTTCAGATGAGTCTCATTTCTGCATTCCCTGCCCAGGGCAGGGGGTGGAACTGGAGGAGCTTTAAGGTCCCTTCCAACCCAAAGCCATCTGGGATTCAACTTACAGATTAGGCTTCTATGTTTATGGTAAACCTTTACAGACATGAAAAGCTTAATCATGGAATAGTTTGGGTTGGAAGACACCTTAAAGCTCATCTCCTTCCAACCCCCATGCCTAATCTAATCTAAATCTCCCTCTGGCAGGTTAAAGCCATTCCCCTTGTCCTGTCCCTACAGGCCCTTGTCCAAAGCCCCTCTCCAGGTTTCCTGGAGTCCCTTTAGGCACTGGAAGGTTGGACTGTGCTACAGGTGTGATGGATAGTTCATTATTTGGTATATAAATACACCTGGGGAGACAAACTGAAAGACAGTGATGAACATCACCAAGTGCTCCCTTTCAGAGAGGGGCTGTCACAAGGCACCCACCTGCAGCACGTGGGGGTTGATGCCCAGGGTGGACGCGATGTGCGCTGAAGCAGGCACTGCCTCCTGCTCCTCCATCACGTTGTCTTCCAGCAGGGGCTCCGGGGGAGGCTCCTGGGTGATGTCAGCCATGTCACTGTCCAGCTCCACCATCCTGCCCAGCTGCTCCAGGTCTGGGGTCTGCAGAGACAGGCAGGGGCCGGGTTACACTACAACAGCTTGCAAGAGCTTTGCAGAGAGAGGATTTAACAGCTTCAAGAATCACCTGCAAGTGGAGCACAGGACTCCCCTGCTTGGGCCAAGACTCCACATTAAGTTTAGAGATGAACACACACAACCTACTCCTGTCTTCTTCTGAGGTGTAACAACAGGGCAAGTTAAAGTGCTGGAGAAGTCAGGGTTTAGCGATGCTCTCCTGAAGTTCACCAAGATCCACCAGGCAGCTTAAGGAACTATTCTTCAGCTTTTCACTTCTCATGTGGCCACCACAAAGGAAGTTTTGTGCACCCTGCCTTCCTCCCCTGCTCCCTCAAAGTGCTACCACACCAAGAGAAGCCTCAGTTCAACCTTTAGATGACTGAGCAGTGAGTGATTCCCCAGCACCAACATGTGGCTGATGAGCAGAGGAGGTGCTGCAGGATCTGCTGTGATCAGGTACAAATGCAACCCATCCAGTCTGTGTGCCACCAACAACTTAACACAAGTTTTAAGTGGACACCAGTGCCCTTGAAGATCACCTACAACTGGGTCACAGACTCTGTGTGTGTGTACACACGTGTGTCATTATTTTAAGCTTTAAAGCAGGACACAATTGGCACAGGACTGGAAAGCTGGGGGTTTCCCACTGATCTTGTACTTATCACTGCCCCTCAGCAGTTTGAAAGTGAATGCAGAAGTTCTCTTCCGACCTGCAGCTAAACCTCTCATCTCTCCTGCTGGTCCAAGGCAGGAGGAAGAATTAGTTTTAGGATTTTACTGATGGCAATCACATGGCAGCACCTTAGTGATGAGCCTGAGGGGACCTGTACACACCTTCAAGCATAGAGCCATGGAATGGTTTGGGTTGGAAGGGACCTTAAAGCTCATCCAGTCCCAATCCCCTGCCTTGAATTTGTGCCAGCGCCTCAGCACCCTCACAGGGAAGAGCTTCTGCCTCAGAGCTCATCTCAATCTCCCCTCGGGCAGGTTAAAGCCATTCCCCTTGGCCTGTCCCTACAGGCCCTTGTCCAAATGGGGACCAGAGCGATGTTTTAAGCAGCCAAAAATACTGGGAATGTGTGTGACTTCTCTGACCTGTCTCACAGATTCAAACGTACTTAGCAAAAACTTGAGCAGGTTAATGAACCTCTTTGGCTTGCAAACCATTAACTAAGGGTTTTGTTCCCCAAAATAGGAAAACCATTGAGCTTCATTTCCCTCACCCCTGACAAACAGCATGGCTTCAAAACCTGCCCCACTTGGTACGCAAAGCATCTCAAAATGCAATTAATTGGCCTGTAGGAAGCATTTAAAAGGATCCAGACTTGGGGCTTTTCTTCCCTCACTACTTGAATATTAATGAATGTATTAATGTTGCAAGGTCCCAGGGAATGGCTACACCAGGGACGTGGCTGCATTAAAGCCCAATGAAGGGAGTGGTGAAGCTCATGGCTGTGACCATGGTTTGCCTCGCATGCTGCAGGTGTGTGTGGATACCACTCACTAACGCTCCCTCTGCCGCTGCTCCAAGTTCTACCTTTACAGACCCACATCTGACTTTACCTGCCTCATCTGATAACCTTCATCACATTTCCTGCCTGATTCTAATGAGCCAAGAGCAGCCACTTGAATGTGCTTTTCCACTCCTTAGCATGATTTCCAGGGCATGACCTGCCTCGGTTCCTGTGCTCATCTATATGCAGCACTTCTGGAAACCCAAGTAAGCTGCGAGCATCAGTCCTCCCTCAGGACACTCACACCTGAGCAACAGGGGATGGTCAGACGTACAAAATGAGAACCACCACAGTTCACATGGTGCAGGCTAATTACTCCTAAGCCAGGGGTTTCTGGTGGGTTGACCTGCTGCACACCACCAGCCATGAGTGGCATTCTACAGGGGTTGTTCTACCAACCAGCTCCTGGTGACAGAGCTGAGACATTCCTGAAGGGCTTGTAGTGCTCTGCCACACTCCATAGTTCATTATCAGCTTGGGGAGTGTCACCACAGCCAACTGGGCAGGAGGAGAGCTGAGGACAATGGTCACAGCTAATTCCTGATGTCTGCTCGTTGTCAGGCCAAGGGGAATGGCTTTAACCTGCCAGAGGGGAGATTGAGATGAGCTCTGAGGCAGAAGCTCTTCCCTGTGAGGGTGCTGAGGCGCTGGCACAGACTTTTCCCAGAGAAGCTGTGGCTGCCCCATCCCTGGCAGTGTTCAAGGCCAGGTTGGACACAGGGGCTTGGAGCAACCTGCTCTAGTGGAAGGTGTCCCTGCCCGGGGCAGGGGGTTGGGACTGGAGGAGCTTGAAGGTCCCTTCATCCCAAACAATTCCATGATATGCAACCGAGAATCTAGTTTTGCGAGAAAAACCCCTTAAATCTGCTCTCTGCTATTGCTGTTTATGACAAGTTACCCCAAAAGCCACAGTTAGTTCACATTTACCATCCCCATGTGGCACAATGAGTACATTTTATTCCATCAGTGCCAGGATGGCTCCCAAATAGGCTGTTTTTTCAACCACAACAAAGCAGCTCCTCCCTTAGCTTGACAATATCCTTACTAATTCCATTTGGAAAGTTCAGGAGTATCAGCTACCATTTGAATATCCTTTAAAACCATATAAAAGGCTTTTTTAACATTAAATTCATGTTAGACCCTAGGGGATCGCCAGTGACCTGGATAAAATGCCACCTTCCCTAGGTAAGAGAGAGGCACAACTCTGAGGATGTTTTACAAAGCTTTAAAGCAGTCACATCCAACACAAACACATGTCAAACCCAGCACGTAACCAGCCTTAAAAAAGTATTTTTTAATAAAAATAGAGCACATTCTTAAAATGGAAAGCAGAGTCTTGCACACTGGCTGAGGGTAAAGTCAAACTAATGCACAACAGCGTTCTCAAGGCAGGCAGCACAAGGTGTTGTAACTATATAGTATATATCTAACAGGCACAAACCCAAATTTTCTTCCCCAAGAGGTGCAAACATGCCAAACTCAACCCCAAAATTAAACAAGAAACAAAGGTTTAAAGCTTCTCCATCCCTCCCCGCCCCAGCATGAAATGTCAAGTGTCTGAACGAAGAGGAACACGCGAACACTCATCAGGAGGTCAGAAGAGCTACTGGATTGCACAAGGTTTTGCTCTTCGGTTTCCAGGGTACTGGTTGCTTCCACAACCCCTCCCCGGGCACAGCTACTCCTCAAGATTCCATCCTAGGAATTCCCTTTTAGTCACTGTCCTCCTTCTACCTGAGCTGGAGGCGTTGGTTTGCCGTTCAGGGCCATTTGCTGGGGGGGCAGGTGCCCAGGCGGTGGCACTGGGGTGGTTTTTAACTTCTTGATGTCCACTTTTGAAGGATGTTCTTCCTCTTCCTCATCCGAGTCTTGCAAGCCGTACTTGGAGAAGTGTGCCACCTGCGTAAAGAAGGGCAAACATGTCAGGCCTTGCAGGAGAGGTTTCAGGCATCCGTTTCTGAAAGGCCTCAAGTTTGAGCTGGCCTAACTGGCCACCTTCCACAGTGGTGGTGACATCTAGAACCAATTCAGCTTTTGGGTAGACAGGAACACCCACTGTGTGGAGGTCTGAAGCCAAAGAGGTTGTGATCAGTTTGGTGAGGACTCCTTCCAGTATCTGAAGGGGGCTACAAGGACACCAGAGAGGGACTCTTCATCAGGGACTGCAGTGATAGGACAAGGGGTGATGGGTTCAAGCTGAAACAGGGGAAGTTTAGGTTGGATGCAAGGAAGAAGTTCTTCCCTGTGAGGGTGTTGAGGCTCTGGAACAGGGTGCCCAAAGCGGTAAATGCCCATCCTTGGCAGTGTTCAAGGCCAGGCTGGACAGAGCCTTGGGCGACATGGTCTGGTGTGAGGCGTCCCTGCCCGTGGCAGGGGGTTGGAACTGGATGATCTTAAGGTCCTTTCCAACCTGAACCAGTCTGGGATTCTATGATTCTGGGACATTTTGTACTACAGCTGAAGGACCTGAGACAGCTTATGGAAGTTTAGGAAAGTTTCTGAATTAGAATTCTCAGGAGACTCAAACTTCAGGCTATTTCTGATACTGTTGATGTCACTTCACAGCCAGGACAAGAACATCACCTTAAAGACCCAGGATCCGGTCTCCGGGCGGTATTCCTTGAAGCGGGCGCCCTGCTTCCGAGACACAGCCTCCAGTCTCCCTTCATAATTCATCTCTGCCAGTCGCTCAGGGCTTTTGATGGGGCAACGAGAGGTTTTATCTGTAGGCCACACTCCATCTAAGGTAACTTCAGCTCGTCTGGGAAAGACAGACAAAAGGGTAAGAGGCTACAAGGGGCTGAGGCAAAGCTACTACAGTACATAGAGGAGCTGAGAACTGAACACGCGGGTTCAAACCAGCTTTTAAACCCAGGTTCTGGTTCACAAACCCACAAGTATCTATGATTGTGACATGCTGTGATCTCCAGGGAGACCTTACTGTGGCCTTTCAGTACTTAAAGGGAAAGATAGGGAGAGACTTTCTAGCAGGGCCTGTTGTGACAGGACGAGGGGTGACGGATTTAAACTAAAAGAGGGAGATTCAGACAAGAGAGAAGAGATTTTTTATGATGAGGGTGGTAAAACACTGGCACAGGTTGCCCAGAGAGGTGGTGGATGCTCCATCTCTGGAGACATCCAAGGCCAGGCTGGATGTGGTTCTGAGAACCTGATCTAGTGGAAGATGTCCCTGCTCATTGCAGGGGTTGGACTAGATGAGCTTTGAAGGTCCCTTCCGAAACTCTTCCATGACTCCATGATCTGAACGCACAGCCTGGATTCAGATCTCTTGGTAGCCACCTGCAGCCACAGCAGGTCACCAGTGTCAGGCACAACACCCCTGAGAGCCCCATCCCCACAGAGCACACATTTAAAACTGACCTGTTCAAGCCTTCACCAATGGGTGGTTTTCTCTCATCGTCAGGGTAGACAACAACTTCTTTCCTACGGATATGCACAATGTCATCCAGGTTTAGGTTGGTGAGATTTACTTCTCCATCAAAGTAAATGGATCCATAACCTGCAAAACAACCCAAACCATCACACTGTGCCCAGGACAAGCCACATGCCAGAGAACCCACGTGCCTGCTGCACTCCCTTCTCCACCTTACCACCCACCTCTGCCATGTCTCCAGAGCAAAGCACAATTACAGCCCCTTCCCAATGTGAACACAGTAGAGATGTGTTCCCAGCTTCCTTATAGCCACTTCTGCACAGAAAGCTTTTTGTTATCACTTGGCTATTTGTATTGCCAACACCAATGTGAAGCATTTAAATAGTATACACTATATGATTTTGTGTTAAATAAAAGAGTAAAGAACACACTTTGGGCTGAAGGTTCTTCACTCAAGCTCCAGATAGCACCCAAGATGGAAAGGCTGATGACCATGAGGTGTGCATCAACGCTGCAGCAAGTTTGGATTTTACAACTGCAAGTGATTTTGTTCTTCTCACCTTTAACCTTCTCAAATCACTCCACTTTGATAGTGATACCAGGCTGGAATACTGCAAGACCTGAACCCCAGCTGTTCAGCACCCAAGGGTGCTGTTCATGATCCTACTGTAAGCACAGAACTGAGGTTGAAGCTCCATGGGTGTAAAGTCCCCTCCAGCATGAGGCGAGCTGCCCGTGCTTACCTCTGCGACCAATGGTGAAGCCTGTCACGACACACTCGTTCCTGTCGTTGGTGAGTTTAGCCAGGTCCTCCATGGAGGGGACAGTGTAATAGCCAGCTCTCTTCAGGACAATGCCTGCAACACAAGCACCTTCAGCACCGGGCTGACAGCGAGTTGTCAACCTCAGTCTTTCACAGCACCCTCACAGGGAAGAGCTTCTGCCTCAGAGCTCATCTCAGTCTCCCCTCTGGCAGGTTAAAGCCGTTCCCCTTGGCCTGTCCCTCCAGGCCCTTGTCCAAAGCCCCTCTCCAGCTTTCCTGGAGCCCCTTTAGGCGCTGGAGCTGCTCTGAGGTCTCCCCTTCAGGAGCCTTCTCTTCTCCAGGCTGCCCCAGCCCAGCTCTCTCAGCCTGGCTCCAGAGCAGAGCTGCTCCATCCTTTTCAGTTTTACTAAACCCCGAGATGGGACCCGAGTGTACTGAAAACACACACGATGGGTCTCTACAGACACAACCATGTCCTATGGACCATTCTTTTCCTGGCAAATTCTACAGTGCGCTTTCCACATGGGTAACTACCAAGCATTAGATCTCTATCTGTGAAATCAACAACAGACAAGTCAGTTTACTACTGCAGAACACTCACAGCTTGGGTCCTCCTCCTCTCTCTCACACATCTCACTATCTCGGTCTAATATTAAACTGGGTGATGGAATTCAACTGCTCTTGACTCAGCAAAAACAAATTCCACACAAGACAAGACTGAAAAGCAAGATTTGGGTTCTACAGAATAAAGCAGGGGAAGCAAAGAGCAAAAGCTGAGGGTCTACAACAGCCAGAGGAGAACTTTACTGAAGCACGCATGGAATGCTGCCAGGAACCACACACCCACCCCAGCCCCAGCCTCACCTGCAGGGTGCAGATGGTGCATGATTTCTGGCTCCTCCTCACGCTCATCCTGAAGGGAATCATCGTGGAAGGAGGCGTCCTCACTGCTGCCTTCCAGGCCGTTCCGCAGGGCCGCGCGCATGTTCAGCGCCACGATGGTGTCGTCCACGTTGTTGTGGTGTTTGTGCAGGGAGTTCTCTGCAGGCTGGGGAATGGGCCTGGCAATGGGGTTCGTGTAAAACCTGCTCACCTCGTGCTGATCCTCGTCCTCTCGCTCCCCATCCTGCCTGTGGTTTTCTTCAGGGGGCACTGACAGGAAGAACCTGAGGGAAGGAAAAACGAAGCTGAATTATTTAGTTCTAAGGGACTATGCAGCATTCAAACTCTGGTGTCTTTTGTAGCAAAAGCAAAACAGATCATGACATGAACTGCTGGGTCAGCAGACTGAGGGAAGCAATCATTCCCCTTCGCTCTGCCCTTGTTAGACAACCTTCACCACTTCACATCCACTCTGGGGCTCCCACTGCAAGAAATGTAGTGATAAGACTGGGAGAGGGGTACCACAGTCATGGAATGGTTTGGGGTGGAAAGGACCTTAAAGCTGATCCAGCTCCAACCCCTGCCACGGGCAGGGACACCTTCCACTAGAGCAGGTTGCTCCAAGCCCCTGTGTCCAACCTGGCCTTGAACACTGCCAGGGATGGGGCAGCCACAGCTTCTCTGGGAAAAGTCTGTGCCAGCGCCTCAGCACCCTCACAGGGAAGAGCTTCTGCCTCAGAGCTCATCTCAATCTCCCCTCTGGCAGTCATTCTTTAAGTTATTCCTCTCAACAACTGATTCTGCATGGAATGAACTGGTATGTGACCATGCAGGAAGAACATGGCCAGTTTAAGAGGAAATGAATCTCAACAGGTCAGTGTGCCTCAATGAACAGCTAAGATGACATCCCTGACAATAAGCACCTATACTATTAACAATTCTAAAGAGACAGGCAGAACCAGTTTGCATTTCTCACAAGCACACACACGAGTGGTGCTCCACCTCACCCATCTCCACACCTATCTCCATTCTCCGGGTACTCCGAGGGAGAAGCCAGGTCTTCGTTTTCCCGATTGACAGGAGAGAAGAGGCTGCTGCTGTTGAGGTTCTTCAAAACCAGCTTTTTGATGCTCTTCCTAAAACCAAACAGCACCAAAGAGAAATCTGCATCTATAGACTGCATAAATATATATTTCATGCTTCATTCGGGTGCTGCAGGGACCACAAACCAGCTGTGTGAGATCTGTTCCCCACCCAGGACACATGAAGTTCCCTGTAAGAGCACTGCAGTAGCTGAGATACTAAAATGCTCTTTGGAGTTCCACTCATGGCTTTGGTTTATGAGTAAGTGGTGAGAAGCACAAGTCACTGAGTTTCAAAACCTGAGTTCATTAAACCACAGTGCTCTGCTTTACAAAGCAGCTTTTCCAGCAGCAAAAGCCTGTCCTGCAGCCACAGGTTTTTCTTTACTACACGGTTACTTTAGGAGCAAATCAGTGGCCAAGCTAAGGTTGAACTTGCAAGCTGAAGATCGCTGAACATCTACACCCATTACACCCAAAGAGCTCCAAGCATCCCTTTGTTCTGATCTTGTGATCAGTTGCTGTTTTTCAACTGAACACTGAGTAATTCCAGAGTCTGCTCTCTTCCTGGAAAGCAAACAGATGGTTCAGGCTGAGTTAGAGACAAACCAAGTTCACAGAAGTTACAAAATGCTTTAGAAAGCCTGTGCTCGGAGGGGTGTTCAAGGAAGGATGCATCTTCCTCCAAAGCTTTTTGCTGTTTGTTTTAACTAAGCTCCAAAGCTTTCCAATGCCCTTTTCAATTTGGTTACCACTGATGCTCTTGAAGCCTGAACCCAAAAGCTTCACTAGGGTAGATCCACAGCATCATTACTTGTTTCTCATGGAGACATCCATGGATCTGAAGCAGAACCTGTGCCAGGCTGTGAAATGCCCCAAATCTGCCTCCATAGCAAGTGCATTAGCAACCTAATGACACTTCAGGCTCAGAAGCAGGAAGTATTACACCCTACAAGCTTTCCTTGTAGCAATTCCTAATTGACCTCATAGGAGCTTTGCTCCACTCGTGGCGTGACCTCATTTTACAGCTTATTTGGCCTTCGCAGCTTAAGCTGAACTTTAGCTCCTCTACCAAAAGCAGTTCAAGTTTTACAGAGAATTAGTTCCTGTTATTCCCATTTGAATCCCAGAACAGTCACGGAATTTGGGACCCTCTACAGGAGTTTGCTTCATCTCACACACAAACATGGAAGAGACACTAACTTTGGCATGAATGCCCCGTTGGACAGGGATGGCTCATCATCATCCAGACCATCGAAGAGGTGGGATTTGGCAGGGCCAGCTGACTGCAAAGCTTTCGGTCGCACTCTGGTCGCTGGACGAGGGGTCAGTTTGTAGTGGGTGGGTGTTGTTAAGGCCTTCTGAGCTGCTGGGTTAGTAGGCTTCAGCCTCTGCAACAAAGAGATGGAGAACTGGTTTTCACACCACTCACTGCTGCTTTGGTAAAGCTGGCTGGTCAAGGACCTTTTAAATGCAAAGGGGATAAGAAGGAAAGGGGGAAGCAATGAACAAAACCAGACACAAAGCTGGGAGACAACAGGTAACAGAAGCAATGCCAAGGACCAGAAGCCTCCAGTCACTCACTTGCTGAAGGGCCAATAACAACCTATAGATGTAGCTCTGAAGAAGCCAACCTGGGTGTCCAGCCCAAGCAGAGTGACTCTGGGGACAGACCAGAGATGTTGGCACCCTGGGGCCAGCAGCTGGAGCAAGGAGGCCTCAGAGCCTGGAGCAGACAAGGGTCTCTGCCTCAGCTATGGACTAGGGCCCCTGTCCCTACAGGCCCTTGTCCAAAGCCCCTCTCCAACCTTCTTGTAGCCCCTTTAGGCACTGAAAGGTACAGACCATTACCCATCTTTCTTCTAGCAGCAGCAGTCAACACTAGAACCCCAAAGCCAAGGCTCTGGGGGAAGCTCTGCAGGTGAAGGCAGTGAACAAAGCTACAGCATAAGCTGTTTGCATCCTGGAGAGCATAAAA
The DNA here is from genome assembly GCF_004027225.2 of Strigops habroptila. Taxonomy (NCBI): domain Eukaryota; kingdom Metazoa; phylum Chordata; class Aves; order Psittaciformes; family Psittacidae; genus Strigops; species Strigops habroptila. The sequence continues at coordinate 122,505,209 of NC_044278.2, forward strand.
AGCTGCTGCACCAGCACGA